>NC_092516.1:43764029-44085511 GCF_047511675.1 Marmota flaviventris | reverse complement strand
GGTCTTAAAGAATAGTGTGCTCTAAATGGTTCTTGGAGTGTTTATACTGGCTTTGACTCTCCTGGGTAATGTTTCAGTGAGTGATATGATCAGATAACAAGTGGAACTATTTCTCAAGTATTGATATTGTGATATCTCCTGTAGTTTTATTGGCTGGAGTAGCTGATTTTTTCTTAACTGGATCTGTAGTTCTTTGTATGTATTTTTAATATGATTTTTTAAAAGTGGTTTATAGACTTGTGTACATTTTCTAAGTGATATCACCCTTCTTTCTCAGTTATTTTTGCATGGATCAGGAATCAATATGTCCTTACTGTTCTTGTTTTATCTTCTTGACAAAATACAGACACCCTTATAGGAAATGTTTCTCTTGAAACTGAAATAGCGATCAATTCATGACCTCTTCATGTGTTCCAAATGGTAACAAGACATCTGCATTGGTAGCAAATCATAATTGATTATATAAATTTAATTTAGAGTAACATGTTTACATAAACTTTGTGAGAATAGCCAAGCTTTCTGTGTTTATTAATTTCTCCTACAATAACAGTAAGGGTGGTGATTTTTGCATAGGAAGAAAAACTCTGATATTCAATCATTCTTTTGGCTGATAACATACAACTGAATTTTTAACATGTTGTAATTTCCTCACAGGATAACAAAGAAGAAATAAATTTATAAGCAGCACTTTATTGAAGGTAATAGCTTTTCTACAAGGGGTGAAACATTTCATTTTGTTCTTATTTTCTTAAAACGGCATAGACTAATTCTGAGAAAGTATTTAAGCACTTTATTTATTTATATACATTTTTGGATGTTGATGGGTCTTATTTTGTTTATTTTGTTTATATGCAGTGCTTAGATGAAACCCTGTGCCTCAAACATGCTAAGCAAGTGTTATACCATTGAGTCACAATCCCAGCTCCAGGCACAAACACAGGTCTTTCAGGTCTTTCTTGATGTGTAGAATTTCTCACCCCTGCCTCTGCTGTCTTGATCTAAGTATCCATACATTTACTTCACACTGATACAGTGATTTGATGCACATACACAATACCATTTACTGCAAAAAAACAGCATGGTTTATAACTTAAATCAATTTTAAGCATTCAAGCTAATTAGAGTCATAAAGCTATAAGAATAGGGCCTTTTAATCCACTGGTATATTAACCTATTTAAGATGGTTGGGCTTTTTATACAAAAAATCCTGAAGCAGTCCTGAAGAATATTTGGATTGAAACTGGTGAAAAAAAAATGGTTGAGGCCCACTGCTCTTTTGTGTTTCACTAGTATTAATGCAGAGACCATTAGGAGCAGCACACTAGCTGAGCTGAATAAAGATGGCCAACTTAAAAGAAAATCCGAATTTATATAATACAGGACCTTTTAGATCACATCAGGTTGACTCCTTTGGAAAGCAACTGTGTAAGCTATGCAGCTCACAAGACATGACATGGATCATCCACATTCCACATGGCTTGTGAGGCCTCTGTTTGGCAGCAGAAGACCCTCAACACTGGCTCCCACAAAAGAGGATCCTGCAGTCCAATATTGGGATTAGAAAATTGTAGTAAACTATGGTGAAAGCAATTTTGAAGACAGATGCCTTCTGTTTGTTTCCAGAAAAAAGACAGTAAGGAAAATGAGTGAAAAAGTCCTTTTCCATGAACTTCTATTTGTTTTGCTTTATGAGCATACCCTATAGAAGAAAATAGAATTCTGACTGTGAGGGGAAATCTGGACCTTCAGTGATTGTTATAGAAGAATAGGAAATGTTGACACCAAGGGTATGCTATCAAATACTTAGCATAGGACTGCCTACTTCATTGAGAGAGGCTTTGTGGTAAATAGAAAATGCTGGTAAAATCTTTTCTTTTGGTTTCATGAAGCCTAGAGTTTTATTTGATGTTTGAGATCCATTGTGCTTTGAAATATAATCTTCTTAGCATCCCTGCCATAGGTTTATATGAAAGGTGATTTAGCGTACTGTGGTGGGCTAACATCCATTCCTTCTTTTCATGGGAAACATTTTGTACTAAAAAAATAAATAAATACTCTTTAATAGGGAATTTTATTCATCATTGAGTGGAGGCTTTCTTAAAATGCTTTTATTCAAACACACCTTTTTTGAGAGAGAGAGAGAGAGAGAGAGAGAGAGAGAGAGAGAGAGATTTTTTAATTTTTTTTTTTTAGTTTTTGGCGGACACAACATCTTTATTTGTATGTGGTGCTGAGGATCGAACCCAACGCCATGCGCATGCCAGGCGAGCATGCTACTGCTTGAGCCACATCCCCAGCCCCCTCAAACACACCTTTTATTTAAAATATAGAAATGACTGGCTTACAAAGCCAGTTATGTAAAAAAAAATTCAGACACTTTCAAATAAAGTAAACAGATCACTCATATTATATTTTCTACAAAAATATTTCATTTACCATTATATTTAGAAAAATATAAAAGAATCAAATTATTTCACATACATAGAAAAGTTAACCTTAGATAAAACATATATACATTTATACATAGTGTTCTAGAGTGCACATGCACATACATATTCTAAAATATATAGAAGATTTCATCGACTTGGAGGAAAATTCCAGGAAGTATCTAGTATTGATATTATTTAATAAACTTTCATGAATAAGTAATTACAAAATCGTGTCTAAACTTGTGAGTAATAGTTTCATATGTTATCTATATCCCAAGAAAATAGGTTTTCAGAGATTTATCAGAGGATAAATAATCTGTCATTCCTCACAGTCTTATCATGCATTCACTACTTTTCTTATTTTTAGCATGGATTCTCTAGTACATTAAGACTTCTTTCTTCATTTGTATATTTAGTTTTCCACTTCTACCTATTTTGTTTTACTTTCTTAATCACTCTTTGTATTCTGTCTTTCTGTATCTCACTCAAAGAATAAATTTAAATGAGACAATATATTATTTTTTAATAAATGAATATATTTTAGTTGCTTCAAAAGTATTTGCTTTTTTTCATAATATGTTACACTTATTCTTGAGTATTACAAACTCCACAATTGAATATATAAAACATTTCAACATATATAAACATGTTTTTTTTTTATTTTTGTATTTAAATATTTTATTTCCTCTGAATTTTCTCACAATCTTTTATAACATAATTTTTAGATTTTATTCTAATTTGTTATAAAATACAGTAGAATGCATTGTAATTCATATTACCCAAATAGAGTACAATATTTCATATCTCTTGTACACAACAGAGGCACACCATTCATGTCTTCATACATGTACTTAGGATAATGACATCCATCTCATTCCATCACTTTCCTATCCCCATGCTCCCTTTCTTTCCCTTCCTCCCCACTGCCTTATCTATAGTTTTTTTTCTATTCCTCCCATGCTTCTCCCTCCTTTCCATTACATATCAGAAATTTTATGTGAGAGAAAACATTCCGCATTTGGTTTGGGGGGATTGGCTTACTCCACTCAGCATAATATTCTTCAGCTCCATCCATTTACTTGCATATGCCATGATTTCATTCTCTTTAATGATGAGCATTATCCTATTTTGTATAAAAAGAACATTTTCTTTATTAATTCATATACTGAAGGGCATCACAGCATACTACAAAAATGCAGCTACAACAATATTTATAGTAGCACAATTTAAAAAAATGATTTTAACTATCAGATTATAAATGCTTTTTCTAAAAATCTGATATAAAGGTATAAAAATGCTACATGGTTTCTGTTGAACATTGTGGATGTTGAAGGTGTTGAATATTTTCTTATATATTTATCATCAGACATACTATTATTTCTACTAATAAAATGTTTCTACAATTAAAATATTAAATGGAGAAGCCAATAAAGTAATAGCCTTGCCTCATAATGTATTAGGTGTAAGACTTTGTGAATATTATAGTATTTTTTAGGTGTAAAACCTTAGCTAGATTTCATTTGAACCTTAGCTTTTCTCACTTAGTAACTTTATAAACTATGATATATCACTTAACTCTGGGATTCTCAGTTTGCTTATCTGTCAATCATTAATAATTGCTCTCAGATTTTTCTGGAAAATTTGAACATGCCCAACATTGTTTTCTTTTTTAAAAATATTTATTTATTTATTTATTTATTTATTTATTTATTTGAGAGAGAGAGAGAGAGAGAGAGAGAGAAAGAATTTTAACGTTTATTTTTTAGTTTTCGGCGAACACAACATCTTTGTTTGTATGTGGTGCTGAGGATCGAACCCAGGCTGCACACACTCCAGGCGAGCGTGCTACCTCTTGAGCCACATCCCCAGCCCTGTTTTCTTTACTTACATGTTATAAAAGAATTTTTCAGAGTTCTCTAAAGTAAAGTAGCCCTGAAAAAAAGCAAGTGCTCTATACACTGTAGACATGCAGTGGTCATAACTTTTGAGATCAGAACTACATGAAGCTTGGTTTGTATACTCCATCAATTCAAATTTTGTAAACAAGGGACAAGACAATGTTTTTATACCATGAAGAAGACCTCATAGCAGGACAGGTACACACTGCGGTCACTTATCTCCATGAAGTCCCAATATCACATCCACTTATCACATCCACCACATTTGGAAAAAGACATCTCATTACATCAAAACTGGTATATGAGATGTAACCTCACTAAAAGTCTCACCAAGCACAAAAAAATTTGGACACCATGCATGGGAGGGAGGAAGCCAGGACCAGATCAAACAGAAACTGCTTGCATTAAGACCTGTAACCACCTTGGTGATGTAGCTGAACACAAAGAAAAATCAAAGCATGAGTATTGGGGTTTAGAGATAAGTGTGCAAAAGGCTTATTTGTTCTAAGGCAAGGAAGCAATGTAAACCATAATTGTAACTATACACTTATAAATCACAATTTTAAACAAAAGGACAGAAAAACAGGCAGAAGTACCGAATTAAAGAACAGGATAGAGTTTTTAACTCATAATAGAAGACTTGACAATCCTTACCAAAGGGGTGAATATGTCCAGAAATTTTTCTTTATGAAGGTAATTTGTGGAAGGAGTGAGTTTTTCGTTTCTGAAGAAAATTTTTGCAGAAATTATAGGTTAAGAGAAGGAATAGCAAAAGCACAAAAGTCACAGAAGGAAGCTAGAGTCTAGTAAGATGTTCAGTTATAGGGTTGGGGATATAACTCAGTTGGTAGAGTGCTGGCCTCACATTCACAAGGCCATGGGTTTAATCCCCAGTACCACCAAAAAAAAAGTTCAGTTACAAATTTTTATTGTGTTTATCATGATGTCATTTAGAATTATTATTAGTATTATTATTTAAATCAGGAATTGAACCCACAGGTGCTTAACTACTGACCCAAACCCCAGCTCTTTCTTTTCTTTTTTCTTTCTTTTTTTTTTTTTTTTGAGACTTAATCTTGCAGAATTTCTGAGACTGGCTTTGAGCTTGCAATTCTCATGCCTTAGTCTCTAGAGCCAACCAAGATTATAGGCATTCGCCACCATGCCCAGCTTGGAATTTTTTTTTAAGTTATTTTATTTTTATATATCAGGACTTCATCTGACAATGATTGTATTTTCTTTTGCTAATGTTTTGAATAGAATCTGTACCTTATACCACAAATAACCTAAAAACTCACTCTTTATGTAAATATGATATCATCTTGGCATGAGTGGAATGACTCTACAGTTCTTGAAGTGACTCCCCAAGTATTGTCAAGCATAATGTCAAATCTTTGATATTGTTCCATAAGAAATTTGGAAAAGAATGTGGCACATTAAATGTATATTCTAAAAAATTAAAAAGCCTTGAAAAATATGTTCCAGATGCTTGTGCTTTAATCCATTAGGAGTAATGTTTTAGACTGTATAGTTGAGAAAATAAATGTTGTTTAGAACCCCACATCTCAGTGATTTATTTAATCAATGTTTATTTCCCACTCTAAAAGGTCTAAAGTGAACAAAATCTAATGGTCAGGCAGGTCTACTGGGTGGCTTACATCTGAGATAGTTTTCAGAACTCTGGGGTTCCTGCATTTCATGGGTTTTATGAATCATTTTTCCTCTACAATTTGTTAGTATCACAAGAGTAGGTGTTTCCATCAAAAATATCCACCTTAGTCTCCCAGACTTTAGAAATCTTCACTTTGTGATGGTGTGCTGTGGGAGAGGCATTAGCTTTCAGAATAAGTTTCAGCCTTCAGCACACTTGTTTGTGCTACTTGCCATCTTGAAGGATTTTTCCAGCATAAAGTATGCTCAGACAGTTATTTTGTGTATGGAGAAAAACTTGAATTTTTATTTAACTTGCCTCTTGGCTGACTCATGTCTCTTAACCAGTGATGAATTTCTATTAATAATTTTACATGAATAATAAATGAAAAGGCATATTTAATAGGATAAAATTATAAGTAAAAATAGAATGAGCCATTATGCCTTCATTAAGATTGCCAAATGAGAAAGAAAATTAATGTATCTTAAATATTTGTATTTTAAAATTATTGTACTTAAAATATAGCAAATACGGTAATTTTAAAACTGTTTCTTTATCTTAATATATATGATTGAAACTTTATAACTTAAAGGTTATTTTTTCAAACCTGAACTCAATGAATCACACCTCACCAGGTGCAAAACTCAAAAATGAAGGCAGAGAATTTGTATATTAACAACAAGATTAAAAAATTAAAAAAAAAAATAGATGGCTATTATAAAACCTGGAAGATAATGTTGAAAAGATTCTTCAGAATGAAAACAGAAGATTGGACAAGGAGAATAAATTTTCCTAACATGATTCTAAAATGAGAGAAATGAGATATGGAAAAGGGGAGATAGAACATGAAAAAATAAAATTCCCTACTGCTGAGTGGGAATGTGAATCTTCAAAGAGTTTAAAGTCTTTCCACAAAGTAAAAAGTGATCATGAATAAAGGTGCCAAACCCACAGTTGTCCCTGAGTTACCACCAGTCTCCCTGTCTAAAGACACAGGAGAAGTTCTTTCAAGTTTTTTGAGATAAGGTTTAAAACTAAACATCCAAGCCACTCAACCTTTCTTTAAACTAGGAGCTAAACATAAAGACCATGGTGTCTACACAGACTTTATATCCTGTGATATTACTATCTCTGTGTTTTAAATAATTTCATCCGTTGCTTTATGAATTTTAAAAAATGACTATATTCTGTAATGGAGTCCTTTGTAAATTACCTGATAAATGTTGAATAAGAAAAAGTTATCTACCATAGCTAGAATATCAATTAGGACATGGTGAAAGGCATTAAAATTAATTAATCTAGAGAACTAGAAGTAAAAGTGTCCCAGAAATGAATGTAAATTTGCTAGTTTACATTTAACTTCTGGATTCTTACCATGTATCCATAAAAATATAAGATTTGAAGAAAAATATGTTTTAAGACAATATGTACTAGTCCTTTGTCTTGGCTAAGGGAAGTCAGACCTCTTAAGACCAACTCCATTCCTCTTTGATATAGCCCTAAATGCTGTGTGGTCCTGCACTGGCTTTGGCCTTGTTTTTCAGTTCCTACTGTTCTGTAGCACTTTTTGTTCTGACATTATTTAAATAGTGCTCTCATTCTGGGTGGTTCTACACATTCTGTATTATGAGCAACATGCACAGGGTAATCATTAATTATTGAAGAAATACTAAGAAAATTTACTTCTAAAAATAGATAAAGAGAGCTAATTATTTTCTTTAACTGTTTTGAGACCTAAATATAATTGCTTAAAAACTTGTTCTTCTTTTTTTTTTTTTTTTTTTTTTGATGTCACAGTGGAAAGACGTGAGAGAGACACATGGACAGGCACAGGGGATGTATAATATTTTCTGAGGTTAAACCTTGTTGTGCACACCCATTTCTCAAGTATTTGCTTAGAATTCTGACTTTTTTTCTCTAATATATTAAATCATTAAGATTTGGTAAATTAGAATGCTTATTAGTTTTGACTTTACATCAAAATTGATTCTGATATTTTCTTGCCAAGAATTTATTTATTTCATGATCCTCAGATTTTTGAGGCTTACTTAATATTTTTATCATCTTTCTCTTCTGCTTGCATTACTCAGAGACAGAATTGCTGTACTCTTTCATATGTATTTCTTAAGAGTAAAAACTTCAGAGTATTTTTTCGGGTATCAAAAGTATTTTAAATTAATCTCATGGTAAAACAACTCTAAATACTCCTTTCTATGTTTTTACATATTCAAATTTAGGTTTTCTTCAGAGCATATTTTACTGAATATTTGTGTTTCACAATAACAGACTCAGAAATTTCAGTCACTAAATGCCATTTATTTACTGATATATGTACAATTTGGATTTTTAATTTTGTGCAGCTACAATAATATTTGATAATAATATTTATGATGCTTTCATGAACAAAAGTATATTACAAAAATAGATGTATTTCACTATACCTTAATAGAAATGGACATGTACATTTATCATTATTTAAATGTTTATTTTCACCTCTGGGTATATTTTACCAATATTATTATAAAATAAATCATATAACATTTATTACTTTATGTTTATTTCTTTGTACCATATTTATTTATTATGTTATTGTTCTATACATATTTCTGGTTAACACATTCTTTTTTTAAGAGAGAGAATTTTAATATTTATTTTTTAGTTTTCGGTGGACACAACATCTTTGTTTGTATGTGGTACTGAGGATTGAACCCAGGCCGCACACATGCCAGGCAAGTGCGCTACTGCTTGAGCCACATCCCCAGCCCCAGGTCAATACATTCTTAAAAAGAAAATGCTATTTAATAACCATAGCAATGGTATATTAAAGAGCTTTTTAAACTACTCTTTTAATACATATTTTCTTTTATCTTTCTAAAACCTTCTAGAATGTGTAAATTTATAAATATACACAGTGAGAAACAAGAGATCCTATGGCAATAAGTAATATACCAAAGTGTCAAAACCTGATAAATTCAGTGCTAGAATTAACAGTTTTCCTGAATTGCAGGTCAATGATGTCTCTAATGCAGTTAGTAAGCAAAACATTAAAATAACTGTAATTGAAATGATTCAGCAAACTATTTGGCATGACTATATATGTCCTCAATTTTAATCAAATATATATTAGATTTATTTATAATATATAGGTTAATTTATTCCTTTATGATCATTATCTCTTTTTTGAGAAATGACCTCTAGTAAACAGCCTCATTTGGCCTCAGGATGTGTGTACAGTAAGAAAAAAAGTCTCAAGAGTTCTCTCTATTATATTCATAATATATTCATATATCCCCAAGGCCTTTCACATACTGGTCAGTCACACACAGCAAGCAATTTGAAAGTTCATGAAGTTTTGCAATATAACATTGTTATCCTTTCAAGCTATTTCTAAGAATTCTGTGTGCTTTATTGAAAACATCAAGGAAAATGAATATATCTTTTTAAACCTAGAACTTGAAATGACACTGGACTCAAGAGATCAAGTTTATGAAGACAGGAGTTATGTGTTATGGCTTCTGTTTATCTGCAGAAGAGCTGTCAAGGTGAAAGGGGTTGTGTGAGAATGGCCTTAGGCCTGAGCCTAAGCAACTCCTGTAATGCCAGATTCATGGGACCCCAATAGACCTCCAGGAGCTGAATCTGATGCAATCACAAAAGAGTGTTTATTGTAAGCTCAAGCCTGGACTCACAACCATTTCAGATACAGTGGTCTCAAAGAGTGAGTCTTGACCCTTAATTCAGTGAGGATTAATAGATTTTGGGGGACACTGTATGCATCATGACATCACACAGCCAATCATTCCACATCACAGAAAAGTCAAACAACAACTCTTAACATTGATTAGCACATTCATTGGCAGGAACAAGTTGTGTAAGGGTGATTGGTTAGTTCAAGTTGTGGATACATTTGAACTGATTGGTTTAGGCCATGAGAGGTTGCAAGAGTGTATATGATAAACTTGCCTAATCATTTTACCAATCAACAAAACTACTGGGAAGGTCACCTGGTGTTTCAGGTATTTTCTGTGTCTCATGCATTTTGTGGTAGCTAGGGGGTTGCTATGGGTCCTAACCTAGTGTAACTGAGTCAGGATCACTTGGCATGGAAGATCTCTCCAGTTATTCACAGACAAACAACTCGGCAGGGTGGGTATATGCCTAGGAGCACTCTGAGTTTTTCCATGGACAAGGGTAACTCCCCACTTTGGACAGGCTTTGCTCTGACGTAGAGGCTGGTTTCTCAAAAATGGAGTCACATCAGTTTCTCACTCCATTTAAAAAACTCAATTTTGAAACCTGAGGTCATTATTAGAGGTCATTTATCACCAGGCACACCCACAGAGCCCTCTAATATGGCCTCAGACAAATTACTTCCCCTCACCCTGATAAACTGAATAAAGCCTCTGGCAGGCTCTCCTCTCCTGATAAGAGTGAAAGGTGAGAATAGCAGGATGGAGACCACCAGACCAGATATTTCTGACCTCAGGGTAAATGAGAAATCTGGTGGCACCTGATAATTACAAGGTGTGGTAAAAAAAAAAAATAATAGTATAAAACTAGAGTGAATAAACAGGGATTCAGCCAGCCTAAACAAGTATGTACTCCAGCTGGAGAGTCTTGATGAGGCTTACACTGACATCCCATCACTTTCCATCATTTTCCTATTCTCTGTGTGATCCTCACTGCTCTCAACTCTACCGCCTTGTTTGGACCTTTGTGAGAGCTGCAACTTCTCCCTATGACCCTCTCCTCAACTGGTCGTCCATCCCCCACCAGAAAAAGCCTGTTTTGGTTTGGGACCTGATCACTGCTGTCTGAGTGAGTGTGCATCTGCAGGACATAAAGCCTAAGGCTTGAGAGTTTTGAACTTAGCATTCAGAGGAAATGTCTGTCACTAGCCTGTCATGATTAAATCTGTTTTGCAATGTTCAGAATTAATCTAAAATTGTTTTCTGGGAATTAATTAATCTAGAATTGCTTGCTGTTATTTGATTATCTCCATTGCAGTGTCTATCACTAAGGATTGTTGTTTTCTTCATTAGGAACCTATAGAGTAAAGTTGTACTAAGAATTTAAGTGAATAAAGAATTGAAAGGGGCAGAAACACGTGGACATTCTTCATTTCTCCCCTTGACTGCATGTGTCACAAATTTGCTCCCTGGAAACATGTTGTTATTATTTTTAAACTATCAAATTAAAGAATTCTTATCACTAAAGATTATTTTTATCTTCAATTCTAAATATTGACTTTATTTTTGGCATTATCTCTGTCCCTTAACTGTTATTGTTACTGCTGTTTACTGGTAATGAGGTCTTGCTTTCCCAATGCTGAAGTATAACACCAGAGAAGCACATCAAGGCAAGTTTAGAATGGAAAGTTGAAGCTTTATTAAAGGACAGCAGAAAAGAATTCTCCCTGGAGGAAGAGGGGGACCCAATGAAGTGGTACCCCCTTTCTCCACAGAAAAATCCTCTTCACCATGGCTGATTTGGGGACTGTCAGCCAAAAAGTCTCTGCAAAAGAGTTCAATGTAGCTAATAGTAGAGCACCACTGATTTAAATCAGTAGACACACCCCCCAAAAAAAGCAAACCAAAACAATAACAGCAAAAACTTGTCTCTAACTTCTACTGTCGAAGGAGTACTTGATACTCGGTATTTGTTGATCTTTCTGGCCCCTCCTATGTATGCTAAATCTGTGTTTTGCTCTACTTTGTTTATATCTAATGAGTCTCATAAGCTACTTGCTTTTATGTTTAACTTCATCACTTCATTTTATTTGTGTCTCTTATTTTCTACTGCAGAATTGAATAATCTTAAATAATATGGCAAACACACATTACAAGAGATTATTATAGAATTAAGAGAGTTTGAAAAAAATGTTTGTTTTAGAAATGATGATGGAAGCTACTATGTAAAATTCATTTAGCTTATCTATCTTTGGAAATAGCCAAGGGGAAAACTTTTTTTGTTGGTGGTTTGTTTTTTCTAGGGATTTTACCTCTGAAAGAGAGGGCTTGGATCAAAGCAGATGTGGTAGAATTAAATTCTAAGTTGGTTTGTGCAAATGAAAAATTGGACCCAGGGTAAGTCCATTGATTTCTATTCATACCATCAGTGCGACAGGAACTGTGACCATCAGATGAGATGCAAGAAGTCAAGCGAGGGAGGAGGCAGGAAACCAAATGGACTTTCCAGAATTCCAGCTTCTACAACCACAAGAATATTCTTGGTGGAGTTCTGTCGGGCAGCTCAGTATCAAGACCTATGGTTCCTTAACGGAGGCCAATACCTGCCATAGAAGACGTTCCACCAGGGGGAGCCAATTTACCTAAATGAGTGAGCCATTTCATTTCGTAAATCACTGCTGGAAATTCACCTGTTTTTCTTGAAACCCAGCCACCTCTGAGAATTCTGTATTGAATGAATAAAATGAAACAAAGTAAGAAAGAAAGAAAGGAAGAACTGTTTCTCTTGGAGCAAAAGAAGACAGTAAGAATGAAAAGCAGTTACCAAGAAGTTTTGCTAATGTAGAGTCTTATAGGTGGATCCTCATTGTGGGATTCAAATGGGCTGTTTATGAGTATGCACATGTCTCAGTTTCACCCTAGACCTAGTCTGTTGAATTGATTCTGCCCTGCAAACAAGCTGCAAAAGGTGTTCTGCACACTGACATTCCATCACAGAGCTAAGGAATTATTTTAATAGCACAAAGAGAGAGAAGTTTTGTTTGCATTTGTACAAAATTAAAGCCCATTTTTGTAAATTTGACCTTTACCATTAGAACCATGAATGGGTGCAACTGAAGTGCAACAAATATTTCCCCATCATAATTTTTAAAAATGGGTTTCTCCAGGGGTGGTGGCACAGGCCTGTGATCCCAGCAACTTGGGAGGCTGTGGCAGGAAGGTCACAAGTTTGAGTCCAGCCTCAGCAACTTAACAAGGCTCTAAGAAATTTAATGAGACCCTGTCTCAAAAATACAAAATTATAAAAAGCTCTGGGGATGTGGCTCAGCAGTAAAGTTCCCCTGGGTTAAATCCATGGTACCAAAAAAAAAAAAAAAAAAAAAAAAAAAAGAATAAGTTAGCTATCATCACCTGATTGTGCCATAGAATACTAGAGTTTATTCCTCCCATCCAACTGTAATTTTGTACCCATTAACCAACTTGTTTCCCACTCCTCCCCTTCCCATTCTATTTATTATTATTATTATAATTATTATTATTATTATTATTATTATTATTATGTGTGTGTGTGTTTACTGGGCATTGAACTCAGGGTGCTTTACAATGGAGCTACATTCCCAGCCCTTTTTATTATTTATTTTGGGACAAGATCTCACCAAGTTGCAGAAAATCTCCCTAAATTGCTGAGGCTGGCTTTGAACTTGCCATCCTCCATCCTCTGCCTCCTGAGTCACAGATTACAAGCATGAGCCCACGTGCCCAGCTTGATTCCGTATCTTAAAATCTAATGATTTTTAAAAGGCCTAAAGTGACATTTCTAGATTGAGAGATTTACCTAAATGACAGTTTTAAGCTAAGATTCCTTCCTATCTCTTCAGCTCCCATTAGCTCTCCTACTATTTGATTCCTTGTGCAGGCTGCTAAACTCTTTGTGCTTTGGAATCTTCATATTGTGAAATGGGAAAAGTAACAGTGCACACCTATTCTTGCTTTCAAGAAGTTTAACAGTAGCCACGAAAATTATGGTCCCTGATCTGCAATTCTTGATTTTACATCTTGTGCTGTAGCCACTAAGAGCACAACTCATCTCCATCAATGTCAGGAAATAGCTGGGAGAACTTTTTTTCTTAAAGACAATAATAAGAACCAGGACTCTTCCAATTACAGGTTTGTCTCAAAAAGTGAATTTGCATTACAGCAACTTGCTAACCCAAGTGCCACCTGTTTCTGTGGCTTTTTAGCCACTGAAACAAAAAGTACCTGGGGGCAGAATTTTCCAAACTTCCCTGCTCAGAAGACTCACCAAGAGTGTTTAAAACAAACAAACAAACAAACAAACAACAACAACAACAACAAAAACCCCCACACAATTCTAGATCTAGAATACAAATATAGATCCTCATCTGATTTAGTAGGTGTGGGAAAAGAGGCAGGCATCCGTGTTTTAATGAGAGTCCTCAGGAAAGCCTTATCTGTTGAGAATGTCGCTGGAGGACATTGCTGTCCCTTATAGTTACAAAAATTGATTTCCTTTGTGTTATGGTTTGGAGCCGAGGTGTTTCCCCAAAGCTCCTGTGTCAATGCAGGAATATTCAGAGGTGAAATGATTAGAATATGAGAGCTGTAACCTAATCCTTCCCTCCTAGTTTGAATGGAAGGACAGGATGGTAACTGGAGGCAGGTGGGGCCTGGCTGGAGAAGGAGGTCCCTGGGGGCGTGTCCTGGAAGGTGCATCTCCCCCATAGCTCATCCCCCTTCCCTATCTCTGCTTTCTAGCTGCCTTGAGCAGAGCAGCTTCCCTGTTCCACGCCCTTCTGTCATGATCTTCTGCCTCACCTTGGGCCCAGAGCCACGGGAAGTCAGCTGACCATGGACTGAACCCCTGAAATCTTGAGCCAAAATAAACTTTCTCTCTTGTCAGTTGTTTTTGTCAAGGTATTTTGGTCACAGCTACAAAAAGCTGGCTGAGGCAAACTGGTTTGAATGGGAAGGAGCGGGGTGGGGGGTAGCTTTTTTATTTGACCTTGACCTCTACCTGTCTGACCTTGTGTTTGCTCATGCTCAGTTGTTGAAGATGGGGATAAGCTGGCCTTGGGCAGGGGTGTGAGGAGGTTAAGCAGCTGTGGCTGATAATAGGCATTTAATAATCAAAGAGCATATGACTATAACTAGTGTTTCTCGAATGTTCATTAGAGGTTTCTCAGAGACAATGCCTAAAAGGGGCTGTTCTGTTTCTTACTGGGCCAGCCAGCCTTGTCTGGGCACAGGCAACTTTCCAGAATGAAACCACATGTGGTGAAGGGAAGCGGGTTGGAGGAGTCCCTTCCACTGTGCTTCCCGTCACCCTCCCTAGGTCAGCTTGCTACAGGAGATAAATGATGGCATGGTGGTACACTCCATTCCAGAACTTGCCTTGAACTTTTCTCCTGTTCTTTGATGTTAGATGATCTTGCTGAAACCATTCAGGGAGCCAGACTCGCCTCCTGCAGCCTGTTGTCCCTATGTCTTCTTTTGGCAGGTGGCAGAATGTCCACCCAGAATGATCACTAATTCATGGTGCCCTACTCAAGAGAATATTATCCTCATCCTTAAGGAGTGCTTTGGTTCCTCTCCATTGGAAGCCGACTGCTCTCACTGCCTGCAGGGACCTGAGTCTAAGGCTCTTCTCCAGGCTTTACCAGACAGCATGAAACCTGAGCCCACATTGCTCTCTCCAAGAACAGGCCATAGAGAGAGAAAGCAGAAACGGTCCTGGGCTCCTGTGGCAGGAGGAGGGCTTGGGTAATTGGATGTGGAACAGGCTGATCACCATGCAGATCCATTATTGTACTCACCTGGAAGACCAAAGTGGCCCTTGTCCTGTGCGCTGGCTCACGTCCATCCTGTCTAGGACCTGAGTGTGCCTGAGTTATCCATGTTGACATTCTTGGTCCTGGGGCTTGAACTTTATTAAGCACCTGTTTGGCTACATCATCTCATTCAGCACCTACCTTGTCTCACTAAACTCTCCTACGAGCCTTATAAGGCAGGTGTATGTACCATGTCATAAGCATTTTGTGAAGAAGCAGGTATCAAGACCTGTGTTCAAATTTCAGCTTCTCTGCTTACTAGCTGTGTGACTTTGGATAAATGACATAACCTTTCTGAGTTTCAGTTTTTTATTGTATTTTTGGCAGTACTGGGGATTGAACCCTGTGAAGCCAGATTTAAAGAGAGGTAGTTAGTGTAGCTAGGTAAATCAGGTCTGCTATCCAGTGTAATAGAGAAAAAAGGAGTCAGTCTAATAACGAAAATGGAGTCTGGTGTGAGTCCAAGAAATCAGAAACTGCAAGTGGAAGATTGAAATGTTAATGTCCCCAAGGCCCCGTGCCCCATCCTAAAGAACTGTTAATGAAGCAGCTCCCAGCAGATAGAGAAGTGCTAATCAGTTCACCCCAGGCTCTTCCTGCCCCATCACTCCTCCCCCAGCTGCATGGGCCCACCTGTTTCCCACCTTTGGCCTTCCCTCCGGCATCCCCCATCCCAAGTAAGATAAAGACAGGAATGCAGAAGGACAAAGAAAACCTTAAATATAAATGGGAAGGACTTCCTCATACCATGGAGAAGGGTCCCCTTCTTCCTCTGGGGAGAAATCGGTTTCTACTCTCCACTTGCCTGGGTGTTCTTCTCTGATGTTGCGGAAACAAGGACTCATCAAAGTAACCATCATCTGAGTTGCTCTACCACTGAGCTACATCCACACTGATTTTTTATTTTTTTATTTTGAGATGGGGTCTTGGCCAGTGGCCCCCATTGGCCTCAAACATGCAATCCTTCTGTATTGGCCTCCCGATTAGCTGGGATTATGGGTGTCTACCACCATGGCTGGCTTCAGATTCCTCTCTTTAAAACATGGGTAAAAACACTTGCCTCTGAAAATTCATATGGGGCTTAAACATCTTCATCCCGGGGGCTTGCTAGACTCACTGGGGCATTGTTATGCTCAAATTCAGGACCCCCAAAACACCACCAGAAACCAAGATCGATGTAAACAGGAAAGAGGTGTTTATTGTGAGCTAGCTCAGTCCTCCGTGCACACACACAGCAACTGGTGATGCTGAGAGGCCCTGAGCCCAGGGTTTGCAGCAGTTTTATACATTCTTTGGAGAAGGCAGGGACCCCCACATACATCATAGCATCTCTTAGCAAATCATCACACACCGAGGGAAAATCAAATAACAACTCTAAAACATGATTAGCAAATTCACTGGTGGGAACAGGTTGGGTAGGGGTGATTGGTTAGTACAAAAGGGGTATTCATTTGAACTGATTGGTTTAAGCCAAGAGGGGTGTTCCCAACATGTTATCAACCACCATAAACTACTGGGAGGGTCATATGGCATCCCAGGTATTTCCCTGTCTCATGCTGATTGGTGGCTGCTAGGGGGTTACTATGGATCCCCACCTAGCCTGACTGAGTCAGAGACACCTGGCACAGCAGATCTCTCCAGTTATTTGTAGATAAACAAATTAGCAGGGTGGGAATGTGCCTAGGAGTGCTCTGTGGGTCTTTCCAAGGACAAAGGTCATGTCCCTTCCTTGGACAGGCTTTGCTCTGAGGTAGAGGCTGGTTTTTCAGCATACTGTTTATATTCCTGAAAGTGGTTACTGCCATTCCCCCGTATGCTACCTGGCATGTAGTAGGTACTCAATAAAAACTTCTTCAGAGAGTACACAAAAGAGTGGCAGTTCATCAGTTGATCAATAAGAATGAACTGTCTCCTTGAAGCAAAACCCTGTCCTGGGAACTGTGGGGGTCCAGGTGAACAATGGTGAAAATTTGTGTTTATGTAGTGTTTTATAACTTACAAAGTACACTAATATTCTTTCTTTTAAAACTCCCATCAAACCCAAGACAAGAAGGGTATTCTTATTAGTGTCTCTGGAGTTATCCCAGGAGAGGTTAGGGAATGGCTGAGACCCTTAAGTGCTTCCCACAGACGGAGGAGAATCATTACAGAGCAGAGGTCAAGGGATCTAGCAATAAGGAGGCACTTGGTGACCTTCCAGAAGGCCCTTTCATGAGAGTGGTGGTGACAGATGCCAGGGTTTGGTCACTAAGGAAGGTGTGGGCAGGAGGAAATGATATCAACCTCTTGGCACTGAGGCAAGGCAGAACTGGGACAGTAGCAGATCCAGTGATGGCTTTTTCAAAATAAGGGTGACCTGTGCATGGTTACCCCCTGGAAATGACTTGTTCTAGCTGATTTATGACAGCCCAAACTTGGAAAGGGATAAATCATGGCAGCTGAAGAATCACTTTGAAAAATGACTCTCCTTCATGAGAGAATTCTCCATAGAATCAAAGTGGCTGGTACACAAAGAAAAATACACTCGGCCTCCATGTAAAGTAAGCACGACTTTGAGGAAGAATGAGAGGCCATTTTGCTGATAAGATTGACCAAGAGAAAATAGTGTGATAGGACAGACAGGTGGTGAGAAAGTGGGCAGGAGGCCACTGTCACCCATCCTGTCGGGAGTGGAAGTGGGTGCACTTTTGGGGAGAATAGGATTTTGAAAATGTCTGCTGCATTTGATGTACACATTGTCCACCTAGTAATTTTACTTTTGGAAAATTATCCGGTGAGTATACTATGTATCATCCTATAGATATATGCATATCTCTTGCTATGGTGTGAGTATGGTTTGCCCCCTCTGAAACTATATTGAAATGTAATCCCCAATAAGAAAGGGTGGAAACTTAATCCATCTATGGGGCCCTTTGAGAGATATTTAGATTAAAGGAGATCATCAGGATAACATCCCCATGATTAAATTCTGGTGTCCTAATAAGAAGACACAGGGAGATCAGGACAAATACATAGTGGGTGTGTGCTCTTTCTCTAACCATGTGATGCTCTAGGCCACCTCAAGACTCTGCCAAGCAAGAAGACCGTCCACAGATATGACCTTGAACCATCAGCATGTGTCAAAATAAACCTCTTTTCTTTATGACTTAACAGTCTGTGGTATTGTGTTTTTAGCATCAGAAAATAGACTAATATATTTTAATATATGTATAAAGATATATTCACAGGATGTTATTTACCAAGATGTTCATTGGAACATTAGTGGGTCTGTGTGTGTGTGTGTGTGTGTGTGTGTGAGAGGAAGAGAGAGAGAGAGAGAGAGAGAGAGAGAGAGAGAGAGAGAGAGAGAGAGAGAGAGAGAGAGATCCAAGTTACACAGACCATAGATACTATGATGCATTCATTCTGTCACTGCAAGAAAGGTGGACTATATCTCCTAACATGGAATGGTGCTCATCATTTATTAATAGGTGGGGAAAAGAAAAGATAAAATCATGAAGGGACAGGCACTTAAAATGGCTGGGAAGGGCTGGGATTGTAACTCAGTGGAAGAGCGCTTGCCTTGCATGTGCGAAGCACTGGGTTCAATTCTTAACACCTCATAAAATAAAAAGTTTTATCAAAAACTAAAAAACATTTTTAAAAATGGCTAGGAAATAAGAAAGGGTTAAAACTGATTATTTTGAAGGAATGAGAAGGGGCAGAAGTGACTTTAACCTCTCATATTATTTTCTTCCTCTACTTCTGTAAATTTTAACATTTAAAATAAAATACTGGCAGGTGCATGACTGTAATCCCAGCAACTTGGGAGGCCCCAGGATTGTGAGTTCAAAGCCAGCCTCAGCAAAAGTGAGGCCCTAAGCAACTCAGTGAGACCCTGTCTCTAAATAAAATATAAAATAATGTTGGGGATGTGACTCAGTGGTCGAGTATCCCTGAGTTCAATCCCTGCCAAAAAAAAAAAAAAAAAAAAAAAAAAAAAAAAATTGAAAATGCCATATAAAATTCCTTTAAATCTCTAGTTCTCCTGTAAAATTAAAAAAAAAATCCATTTGAAATATTTGATTAGTCACTCCTGTTTCTGGAGCACATCTGCATTAAGGTACACCAGTGTGGTTAAATGACCCACCACCAATGGGTTTCTGTTAGTATCCTCTTCTCCACTGTTAGTATCTTCTCTGTAGTGGAAGCTGGCAAATTCCCAGGGGGTTAAAGAGTACCGCAAACTCTCATCAGAAACCTTCCTACAGCCTCCATGCCCATTCAAAGCAAGTTCTATTTTTACAAATGATTGACAAGTTGAGGATTTTGTCCTATTCTGCATTGGCAGATGGAGTGTCCCAAATCTAATCTATCATGATAATCACAGGATTTTTTTTAAGACAAACTCTTTTATCATCCCTCCCCTCTTCTGACCTAGTACATCTAGGCTGGGTTCCTGAAACTTTTATTTTTCCAAGTTCTCAAGATGCCTCAATATAGAGCTAGATCTAGGAATTACAGCCTTGTTCTGCTTGAGAATTCTCTTGACTTGGAAATTACTCTGCAGTATTGCAGGTCATTCTCTCTAGAATCGAAGTCTCTGTTTATTGGCTTAGCAACGAGAACATACACACAGTTTCCAGAAGCCTATTGATAGGCAGACGAATGTGCATGGAAGGACTGTATTTCTTAAGCTTTTCCAGTTGTTTCTCCTATAGAGAATACCCTAGCATGATTGCAGCCTTGATTTTGGCTGAACCCTGATTGAAGGAGGCAGCACTGATGAGACCCACTTAAAGCAGTCTTTACCACCCACCTGCTTGTCCCAGAGGTCCTGGGAGAATTGGAGGCCCTTACTGAAACAACTTTGTCACCTACCTTTGTCAGAGTTTTCCTTGTGGTTCATTTCATGGAGATGGACACCAATTTTGGAGGCAACTCAGCCTGGTCTTGAATGTAGATGCCTTTATTTTTTTTTTTAATTTAAAATTATTTATTTATTCTAAGTTGTCATATATGACCGCAAAATGCATTTCAGCTCACAGTACACATATAGAGCACAATTTTTCATTTCTCTGGTTGTACGCAAAGTAGAGTCACACCATTTGCGTTTTTTATCCATGTACTTAGGGTAATGATTGTCCATCTCATTCCACCCTCTTTCCTACCCCTATGCCCCTCCCTTCTTCTCTCTCCCCTTTTTCCTATCCAAAGTTCCTCCATTCCTCCCATTTTCCTGTCCTCCATTATAGATCAGCATCCACATATTAGAGGAAACATTTGGCTTTTGGTTTCTTGGGATTAGCTTATTCCATCCATTTACCTAAAAATGCCATGATTTTGTTCTCTTTTATTGCTGAGAAATATTCCATTGTGTATATAGGCCACATTTTTTTATCCATTCTTCTACTGAAGGGCACCTAGGTTCATTCCACAGATTAGCTATTGTGAATTGTGCTGCTATAAATATTGATGTGGATGTGTCCCTGTAGCACTCTGATTTTAAGTCCTTTGGCTAACTTGTAAGGGTAAAAGAAATTGAAGTTAAAGCATAAAAGTTAAAGGGTAAAAGACCGGGTGTTGTAAAGTTTCTAAGCTGCAAGGTCTGAGTTAAAATGTAAAGAATTAGGTATTTTTAGGTTTCTATGCTACCTGCAAAACCTGAAATTTCTGTAGCTGTTGAGACAATGCTTGGAACTGCCCAGTAAATATTTTCCCTGACTATTGGTTGTTTAATAAGGGCTCTGTGTGGTCGCACGTAGGCATTGCAGGGCCTGGACCAATCAGTTTAAATGTAACCCCCTCCTTAGGAATGACCTAATGACTCCAGGAATGACTCCAGCCTGACCTGTTCCCGCCAATGAATGAACCAATCATGTTTAGGAGTTGTTATTCAATTTTCCCGTGCCTAATGATGATTTGTTCTGATGTATACAAAGCCCTCCGCCCTCCCCAAAAAGTGTACTTAAGCAGTGCTCAGCCCCTGCTCGGGGCTCTGGGCTGCTTTCCCTTCTTGAGTGGGCACGGAGCCCCAGCATGCTGGTTCAATAAATCCCCCTTGTGCCAATTGCATGATTGGTCACTTGGTGGTCTCTTTCTCCGACGTTTCGCGGGACCCTTACAAACTAACCCCATTAGAAATCCTGAGTCCAAAACCACCTAGTTAAGCTCTTGAATCTGCCAAAAACTGAGGGATTTCTGTGGCATTTGATGCTATTATGTTCTTAATGGAAGTTGAAAGATTTATCACATTTAATGGTGCATGCAGAGTCAATCTTATTTTTAACATGGACCCCTTGAAAAAATACCATTTTGACACTTTTTACCACTTTTTTTCTCTGAAAAAAATAGAAATGGTGGTTCTATTTCATGTCAATGTAGATACCCTCTTGAATTTGGACACCTTTCTTCCCTCCTTCACACTCTGCCATTTGACCCATCATGCAGAGGTTGGTCCAAACTGATAAGAGAACTGTCTCTCAAGACTTTTGTTGCTTTTCCTCCCCTGATAGAGACTTAGTCTGCTTTTCTTTGGCTTACATTCATTTAAAATAAAAACTGCTTTCCTACCAAAGGAAAGAGTATTTGCTGGCCCCTCCTGTCTCTCCAGATTAATTGCTCACTGCTCCCACCACTTTTGTACCCTTTGCTGTGACCCTTCTGAACCCAAGGTTGTTCCCTGCAGGCTCCAAAGGTGCCTGCATGCTGTGCCTCTGCACCCCCTTGCCCTTCCAGTTTGGCAATCCCTGCCCTTCAATTCTAAAGCAAGCCTGTAGAGCAGGTTTCCCCAACCCTTGCTCCAGGTTAGGCCCTTTGTAAAAATCCAACTCCACATTCAGTAAATATCATTTTACTCTCCAAAACTTACAGTTGTTTATATTTGCATAGATCACCTCTGAATGAATCCTAAAAGTCAACAATCATTTAGGTGGTTGAATGGCTAAGGGATGGGGTGGAAGGGAGATAATTCATGGTGCATACAAAGTATTTGTTTTGAACTTTCATAATCTATATGTTTATTACCTATTCCAATAAATACGATTCCGATTTAAAAACATGAACACAGGGCTGGAGTTGCGGCTCAGTGATAGAGCGCTTGCCTGGCTTGTGTGAATCCCTGGGTTTTATCCACTGCATATAAATAAATAAAATAAAAGATCCATTGACAACTAAACACACACACACACACACACACACACACACACACACACACACCTGATCTGTAGAAGAAAATTCCATTCTGTACTGTTCTCAGATTAACATCTTATAGGCAGATTTCCAAATCTGCCTCTTTTTAAGATCTTTATTTTTAATTTCTCAAGTAATATGTAAATTTCCTCCATTGTAAATGCCAATGCAAATTAGTCTTTCTGCTACAAGACTCTTCTGACATAATACTCATAATTTTCATTCTGGTCTTAAATGTGTTTTAAGTAGGGTATATTAAAGGCATTTTTTTTCTGGCATATATCACAAACCTGGAGAGGGACAGTTGTTTATAAAACGTAGACCTGAGGTGCTTTTAAATTAGTAATGTTTGGTTTTACTGAAAGGGGTAATTAGGGTGGTCAACTATCCCAGTTTTCCTAGTACTGGAAGGGAATGAGAGACTTTCAGTGCTAAAGCAGGAGAAGTCCCAGGCAATCAGGAATAAATCGGTTACCCCAGATTAAACAAGGTGCCTCGCCAATCAGAGTGCCTACAGGCTCAAAGGGTGGGGCGTTCGCTGTGAAAACCTGCACTGGGTATTGATGCATGGCGACTGATTACCAGCTCTGGTTGTATAGTTCTTTCCTTATCTTTCTGGAAGCATTGTACATCAACTGTGAAAATAATAAAAAAAAGACCTTCAATTCTACTTTAAATTTCATAATGACATAAGTAGCATAGAGAAGGGATTTCTGTGGCATTTGATGCTATTATGTTCTTAACGGAAGTTGAAAGATTTATCACATTTAATGGTGCATGCAGAGTCAATCTTATTTTTAACATGGACCCCTTGAAAAAATACCATTTTGACACTTTTTCCCACTTTTTTTCTCTGAAATGGCTCAAGGTTTAACTAAGAACCATTGAATACTGTTGGGATGTGAGGGTAGAAATAAGTTATTAAAAAGTAAATCAGCAGATGAAAATAATGAGTTTGTGAGTAGGAGGGGCAAAACGGGTCATAAAAATATATTCCAGCTGAGAAAAAAAAGTGTGGATGAGTAATTTCAGTGAGAGGTTGAGATAGCTCTTTCCTCCTCCTTTTTTTTTGTATTGGATATTGAACCCAGGGTTGCTTTACCTCTGAGCCACATCTTCAGCTGCCTCCCCCTGCCTTTTTCTAAAAAAAAAAATATTTTTGTTGTTGATGGACTTTATTTTATTTATATTTATGTGGTGCTGAGGATTGAACCTAGTGCCTCATTCATGCTAGGAAAGCACTTTACCACTGAACCACAACTCCATCCTTTTTATTTTTTTAATTTGAGACAGGGTCTCACTGAATTGCTTAGGATCTTACTAAATTGCTGAGGTTACCCTCAAACTTGGTGATCCTCCTATCTCAGCCTTCTGAGTTGCTGGGATTATAGGCATGCATCACCAAGCCTGGCCTAAGAAACCATTTCTAAATTCAAAATCATGAATATTTATTTCCTTGTTTTCTTCCAAGCTTTATATAGTTTTAGCTCTTACATTTAGGTCTTTATTTATTTATTAAAATGTTTTTAGTTATGGATAGACACAATACCTTTAGTTTTACTTATTTATTTTTATGTGGTACTGAGGATTGAATCCAGTGTCTCACATGTGCTAAGCAAGTGCTCTATCACTGAGATACAACCCTGAACCCTAGGTTTTTATTTTGAGGATTTTTTGGTATATGATCTGAGGTAAGGGTCCAATTTCATTCTTTTGTAATAATAACCAATTATTTTGGTTCCATCAGTTTAAAAGACTGTTCTTCCCTCAATTATTGGTCTTGTCAAAATTAAAATGTCTGGGGCTGGGGTTGTGGCTCAGCAGTAGACACTCACCTAACACAGGTAAGGCCCTGGGTTCAATCCTCAGCACCACATAAAAATGAATAAATAAAATAAAGGTATTGTGTTCAACTACAAATAAAAAAATTAAATATTTTTTTAAATAATTCAAATGTCTATAGGTGTGTCTATTTCCAAACTCTATTCAACTCCAGTAATGTGTGCATATCTTTATACCAGTCCCACACTCTTTTGAGCACTATGGCTTTGTAATATTTGTAATATATTTGGAATTGCCAAGTGAGAGTCTGTCGATGTTTTTCTGCTTTTCAAGATTCATTTGGTGATTTCATGTCTCTTGGAATTTCATATTATTATTTTTTTTCATTTCTTCAAAAAAGGACATTGGGGGATCTGGTGTGGTGGCTCAGTGGTAGAGCAGTTATCTAGCATTTGTGAGGCACTGGGTTCGATTCTCAGTGCCACATAAAAATAAATAAATAAAATAAGTTCCATCAACAACTAAAAAAAAAAAGGACATTGAGCCAGGCCTGGTGGTTCATGCCTGTAATCTCAGTGGCTTGGGAGGCTGAGGCGGGGGATCACAAATTCAAGGCTAGCCTCAGGAATTTAGCAAGGCTGTAACCAACTTAGCAAGACCCTGTCTCAAAAGAAACATAAAGGGCTGGGGATGTGGCTCAGTGTTTAAGCACTCCTGGGTTAAATCCCTGGTACCAAAAGCAAAACAACAAAATAAAATACCACCTTTGGGATTTTAATAGGGATTGCATTGAAACTGTAACTTGCTTCAGGGAGTGACATTAATGAATTTTGTATGTAACACAACAACCTTTTTCTAATATCACCTATAAATATTTAGCCCCCCAAATGCTCTTTGAACTGGTTTTGACATATTACTGGCTCACTCATTGATGAGTTGAACAAACTTGACACATTCATTTTCTTTTTTTTTTTTTTTAATATTTATTTTTTTAGTTATCGGCGGACACAACATCTTTGTTTGTATGTGGTGCTGAGGATCTAACCCAGGCCGCACGCATGCCAGGCAAGCGCGCTACCACTTGAGCCACATCCCCAGCCCACACATTAATTTTCTATTTGTATAAGAGTCATGATTTTACCTTTTTGAAAATGATTTTTTAACAATGAGGTCACTCATTCTGTTAGGGAAGTGATTCTCAACCTCATTAGAATCATTGGGGTACTTTACATAATACTGTTCCTTGGGTGGCACCTCTAGATCATTCTGATGTAACTGCTTTGAGGCATAGTGTGGCTCCTGGGGGTTTTGTTTGTTTGTTTTTTAAGCTCCCCAGGTGATTTAAACTGCACTCAGGGTGGAGAATCTCTGTCTTAGGGGAAAGTTCTGGTTAAACAATTTCTAATGTAGTCTCAGTGATGCTGGGGATCCTCACTGGGAAAAGTGGCAGTACAGAGATGAAGTATTGGGAGCCCAGTCTTCTGTTGGCTGTAAGTGTCCTTAGTTAAAAGGAATGCTAGGAAAGGAGGTATTATTTTTCTTGTATATCATTACACCCTGTGGCTCCTCTCTTTTTAAGAAAACTGAAACTTCATTCTTGTCATATGCCACCAAAAGGGTCATGGTCCCAAACTCTTGCCTCCCCCAACCCCCACCCCCCAAAAAAAAAGCAATGTCAATCTCAGATCTACCATGTGGCAAATACATTATTAAACAAACAAAATGCTATGAGGGATTGCATAGAGTGAAAGCAGGAGCTTTGGGAAGACAGATTAGTAACCTCAGCAAGCTGGTGAGGGAGGTCTTTTTTTAATATTTATTCTTTGGGGGTTGACAACTTTTATTTTTTGAGAGAGAGAGAGAGAGAGAGAGAGAGAGAGAGAGAGAGAGAGAGAAAGAATTTTAACGTTTATTTTTTAGTTTTCGGCGAACACAACATCTTTGTTTGTATGTGGTGCTGAGGATCGAACCTGGGCCGCACGCATGCCAGGTGAGCATGTTACTGCTTAAGCCACATCCCCAGCCCGAGGGAGGTCTTTTGATTAGAGTGACGCTTTTGCTTTTTTCCAGAAAGAAGGAAATACAAGGGTATCACACTTGGAATGATTGGTTGACACAGGAGAATCACTTGCGTTGTTGATCACTTTTCTACTTGTGGCCTCTGTTTCTTCCTATGCTGTCATCTACCCATCTGTTCTCCAGATTAATTCTTTTCTCCTGCCTTCATCTTAGATTTGTAAGAATACTTAAAGTTTCAGGTGGGTGCAGTGGTGCACACCTGTAATCCCAGTGACCTGGGAGACTCAGGCAGGAGGATCGAAAGTTTGAGACCAGCCTCAGCAACTTAGTGAAACACTATCTCAAAAAATAAAAAATCACTGGGCATGGTGGTATATGCCTGTGATCCCAGTGGCTTGGGAGGATCACAAATTCAAAACCAGCGTCAGCAACTTAATGAGGCCCTAAGCAACTTAGTGAGGTCCTGTCTCAAAATAAACAATTAAAAGGGCTGGGGATATGGCTTAATATCCCCAGCTCTTTCTATTAAAGTGCCCCTGGGTTCAATTCCCAGTACTAATGGGAAGGGGGAGAAAGTTTCATGTAAGAGTGGGCACACAGTGCTGAAACTGCAGTGCCAGGGATCACAGCCCAGCTCTGCTACCTACAAGATGTGAGATGCTGACTTACTTAATGCCTCAGCCTCCTGTCTATAGAATGGAGGAAAATGATAGTATTTTCTTTATGGAATTAATGTGTGTTAACATATAAAAGCATTAAAAAAATATTACCTGGCATAGAATAAGCTATTTCATAAGTAAATTTTAGCTATTTCATTATTATTGCCTAGGAGTTAATGTCCTAGCTGGAATAGCAGCAGTTCAGTACAGAATTCTTCAGGCCCTTGGAGGTAGAAGTCTCTGAAGAGGTTCCTTGGAAGAGCCTTGGAGGATACATGGCCTTGATGCCCAACAATGAGAAATTCTGTACAACGAATGATTTACATGAGAGACAGATTGGATGGATTGGGTATCTGCTTGGAACAGCTGAATGGGTTCTATTTTACTGCCTGCTAATCGGCCTGGCCAATGCGGATTCCCTCTGGGAAATAGAGCTGTCTCTGGGGAGGAGCCATGAGTCTCCCAAGGAGTATTTCACCCTCTATTTCCAGCCGCCATGGTTCTAGCACCTTCCCAGATCATGCAGGATAACAGAGAACCTTTCCTATTTGCATGCCTAACACTTCTGCAACACTGCGGCCATCCTCCTGTCTCTGCCAAAAATGTGAATGCCACCTACCCTTCCTCTTTGTCCACTCTTTATGCTCAGCTTCTCAGCAGACCAGACCTCTCCATGTCCCAAGGAAAAGCCCATAGAAAGGCACAGGCAGGCGACTCCAATGAGGGGTTCCCATCTGATGATGAGCCCAGGTCATTTCCCTCATATGGCTCTGGCACCCTCAGTGTATCAGTTACACATGTCCCTCCATAGCTTCAAGGTGGCCACTGTAGCAGCAGAAAACCTACAATGTTCAAAAGCAGCGAGGATGTAAGAGGCATTTCTCTCATTCATTTATTTCTTTATTCCAGGAAAGTTCCTCCTGTCCAATCCCATTGAACAGCACAGTGCCAAATAACTACACCCTTACTTAAGAAGGCTAAGAAATTAAGTATCTGAATTTTCAGCTTCTTAGAAGTTGAGGAGGGGGCTGTCAGCATAAAAAAAAAGGATAGGGAAATGGCCATTAGATTGGCACCTAAAACCTCTGTTACACAACCAGATTGCCACTTGGTTTAGAGGATTGCTTTGCATTCTGAATGACCCCACTTGAGTGGCCTAACATATCTATTTGGAACAAAATGAATTTGTTTAAGGATGCTATTGTTTGAAGCTTCTGATTCTCAGTGACTGGGCCCATCAAATCAAGTCCTGATCCTGTGTTCTAAGTGGCTGGGGAGCCCCCTGCATCTCTGTCCATTAGCTTTCTGTAGAATTTGTGACCCCCAACAGCAAATTTTATTTAATTAACCTTATAAAGTACAGCACAGGAGAGGGCTGCTATGGTGCTACATTGCTCAGGAGGTTGAGTTGTATTTTTTTAAAGTTTGATTAAAAATCCAATAGATCAGATAAATTAAAATCTATAATTATCATTAACCCCAAAGAAGATTATTTTTGTGAATTAATGAAAAAAAATACCCCCAAAGTATTTATAAGATCCTTCTGTTATAGAATAAAACTTACCAGGGAGTGCCTTTTTATCTTTCTTCCCAATGTTAGAAAGTTTAACCATATTTTGGTGCATATTTATACTGTGTGTGTCTGGGGGGGGGGGTACATGTGTTACTGGGGATGAAACCTAGGACCTTGCACATGCTAGGCAAGTGCTCTGCCATTAATATGCTGAGCCCTGCTTTTTTGATTAGTTATTTGATGCTCAAACTTTAAAAAAATGTTACTGTTTAACAATAGTTATTGGTAATAAAAGAAGATACAAATACAGAACTCTAGAAAGAAAAAAAGTGAAATCCCCCCATCCCTCCCCCCACCCTGTACCCCTCCACTTCTCATGCCCCCTGACAGCCAGTTCCCTACCTCCAAGTCTCTCCCACCAGAGTTGTCTGTATTTAACAATTTAATTCTTGATCTTGACCTATGCAAATACATATACACATGTACAGATGTTGAGTTGCATGCCTTTTGAAATCTACATTATATATTGCTCTATAACTTTCTTTCTTTCTTTTTTTTTTTCATTTAACAGTACATCCTGGTCAGTTTTTCCCCATATGCTTATGTACAGACTTAATTCTTCTTCATCATGTATATTTTCAGAATATTTTTATCTCCCACCCAACTCTTTTTTTCCCTTAGAAAAGAGTTCCCTTTCACTAACACCATAGAGACTCTATAAAAAGTTTTAGAAACAACTCTAATGAACTTTTTTTTAGTACAAAAGACTTTATAGAACACAGCCTTCTCTGGCATGGAACTGGTTAGAAGAGGACTCTACCTCTGATAGTATGATAATCATTATGGAACTTCCTACTTGTGTGTATATATTTTAAGAGAAATTTTTATAAAGGATCACATTTATTCCCAGGATGTAGGCTCCCTATTTACCTCTCTTATTGTTTCTTTTGCTGAGAAAAAACTTTTAGTTTGAGTAAGTCCCATTTGTTGATTCTAGTTATTAACACTTGTGGTATGGGTGTCCTATTGAGGAATTTGGAGTCCGACCCCACAGTATGTAGATCATAGCCAACTTTTTCCTCTATCAGACGCCGTGACTCTGATTTGATATCAAGCTCCTTGATCCATTTTGAGTTAACTTTTGTGCATGGCGAGAGAAAGGGATTCAGTTTCATTTTGTTGCATATGGATTTGCAGTTTTCCCAGCACCATTTGTTGAAGATGCTATCCTTCCTCCATTTCATGATTTTAGCCCCTTTATCAAATATAAGATAGTTGTAGTTTTGTGGATTGGTTTCTGTGTCCGCTATTCTGTACCATTGGTCCACCTGCCTGTTTTGGTACCAGTACCATGCTGTTTTTGTTACTATTGCTCTGTAGTATAGTTTGAAGTCTGGTATCGCTATACCGCCTGATTCACACTTCCTGCTTAGCATTGTTTTTGCTATTCTGGGTCTTTTATTTTTCCATATGAATTTCATGATTGCTTTCTCTATTTCTACAAGAAATGCCGTTGGGATTTTGATTGGCATTGCATTAAACCTATAGAGAACTTTTGGTAATATCGCCATTTTGATGATGTTAGTTCTGCCTATCCATGAACAGGGTATATTTTTCCATCTTCTAAGATCTTCTTCTATTTCTCTCTTTAGGGTTCTGTAGTTTTCATTGTATAAGTCTTTCACCTCTTTTGTTAGGTTGATTCCCATCCTCACACTTCAGATAGAGCCCTAATATCCAGAGTATACAAAGAATTCAAAAAATTAGACAATAAGATAACAAATAACCCAATCAACAAATGGGCCAAGGACCTGAACAGACACTTCTCAGAGGAGGACATACAATCAATCAACAAGTACATAAAGAAATGCTCACCATCTCTAGCAGTCAGAGAAATGCAAATCAAAACCACCCTAAGATACCATCTCACTCCAATAAGATTGGCAGCCATTATGAAGTCAAACAACAACAAGTGCTGGTGAGGATGTGGGGAAAAGGGTACACTTGTACATTGCTGGTGGGACTGCAAATTGGTGCAGCCAATTTGGAAAGCAGTATGGACATTTCTTGGAAAGCTGGGAATGGAACCACCATTTGACCCAGCTATTCCCCTTCTCGGTCTATTCCCTAAAGACCTAAAAAGAGCATGCTACAGGGACACTGCTACATCGATGTTCATAGCAGCACAATTCACGATAGCAAGACTGTGGAACCAACCTAGATGCCCTTCAATAGACGAATGGATAAAAAAAAATGTGGCATTTATACACAATGGAGTATTACTCTGCATTAAAAAATGACAAAATCATAGAATTTGCAGGGAAATGGATGGCATTAGAACAGATTATGCTAACTGAAGCTAGCCAATCCCTAAAAAACAAATGCCAAATGTCTTCTTTGATATAAGGAGAGTAACTAAGAACAGAGTAGGGTCGAAGAGCATGAGAAGAAGATTAACATTAAACAGGGATGAGAGGTGGGAGGGAAAGGGAGAGAGAAGGGAAATTGCATGGAAATGGAAGGAGACCCTCAGGGTTATACAAAATTACATACATGAGGAAGTGAGGGGAAAGGGAAAAATAATACAAGGGGGAGAAATAAATGACAGTAGAGGGGGTGGAGAGAGAAGAGGGGAGGGGAGGGGAGGGGGATAGTAGAGGATAGGAAAGGCAGCAGAATACAACAGACTCTAGTATGGCAATATGTAAATCAATGGATGTGTAACTGATGTGATTCTGCAATCTGTATATGAGGTAAAAATGGGAGTTCATAACCCACTTGAATCAAAGTGTGAAATATGATATATCAAGAACTATGTAATGTTTTGAACAACCAACAATAAAAATTTAAAAAAAAATAAAATTAAAAAATTTAAAAAAAAAGGATCACATTTAAACTTCATCTAATGGTATTTTATTCTGGAAGCTCCTGGAGATTTTCCTTATAACTTTTTTTATTGTAATAAAGTCTTACAGTATAAGCTGGAAACAGCATGAAAATGTTGTTATTACTACCCACACAGACATGATTTAATAAAGATGAAAATTAATAGCTCCAACATTACTCTATGTCCAGCCTTGCCAAGTTGTGAGTCCCAGTTGTTATATTTACTGACTATATTATGCTGATTACTACTTCTGAGCCTCAAAGTACGTGAAGAAAAATTGACAGAATTAAAGGGAAAAATAATTCCATAATTTAGTACTGGGTTATAATACCCCATCACAACTGATACAAAAACTAGACCAAAAAATAAGTAAAGAACTGGAAAATTTCCATACCACTATCAGTCAACTTGATCATATAAAATAATGTATCAGGAACTGCAGAATATATCTTCTTTTAATTCATATATTAATAAAAACAGAGCATAAGGACTGGGGTTGTGGCTCAGTGGTAGAGCACTAGCCTAACATGCAGGAGGCACTGGGTTTGATCCTCAGCGCCACATAAATGTAAAATAAAGATATTGTGTGCACCAAAATATAAAAAAATAAATCTTTTTTTTTTAAAAGAGCATAAGCTAGGTCATAAAAAGTGTCACCATAGATTTAATTAAGTCATATAAACTATTATTTTTGACTGCAGAAGAATAAAACATTAATTAGCAATACACCATCTAAGTAAACCTGAAACATCTGGAAATTAAATTATGTGTTTCTAAATAATTTTTTGTTTTAGGGGCTAGGGATGTAGCTCAGAGGTAGAGCGCTTGCCTAGCATGTTGGAAGCACTCGGTTAGATCCTCAGGACCACATAAAAATAAATAAATAAAATAAAGGACCATCAACAACTACAACTGAATTTTTTTTTTCAAAAAGTAACTTCATGTTTTAAAGAAAAAAATCATTGGGGAAATTAGAAAATTTTTTCAGCTATATGATAAAAAATACACATATATTAGAATTTGTGAGGTGAAACTAAAATCACTCTAGATAAAAAGATTGAACTTTAAATTCTTATATCAATGATGGTGCAAATTTTTTGGGGGGGATACTAGAGTGCTTAACCACTGAGTCACATCCTCAGCCCTTTATTATATTTTGTTTAGAGACAGGGTCTTGCTGAGTTATTTGAGGACTTGCTAAGTTGCTGAGGCTGGCTTTGAAATTGTGATCCTCCTGCCTCAGACTCTTGAGCCACTTGGATTACAGGCATGTGCCACTGCATCCAGTGGTTGTATCAATTCTTGTATCAAGATTGTGCTTTCACAGCAAATGTCAAGAATATGAGCCACAGTAAATGTTATCAAGGATGTGGGGGAAAAGATACACTCATACATTGCTTGTGGGACTGCAAATTGATGCAACCACTATGGAAAGCAGTATGGAAATTCCTCAGAAAACTTGGAATGGAGCCACCATTTGACCCAGCTGTTCTACTCCTTGGTTTATACCCAAACAACTTAAAATTGCATACTATAGTGACACAGCCACATCAATGTTTACAGCAGCTCAATTTACAATAACTAAGCTATTGAACCAACCTAGGTGTACTTCAACAGATGAATAGATAAAGAATATGTGGTACATATACACAATGGAATATTACTCAGCCATAAAGAATGAAATTATGGCATTGGCTGGAAAATGGATAGAGCTGGAGAATATCATGCTAAGTGAAATAAACTAATCCCAAAAAAACCAAAGGCCAAATGTTTTCTCTGATATGCTGATGCTAACTTACAATAAGGGGGCTCTAGGGAAGAATAAAGCTACTTTGAATTAGGCAGAGGCAAGTGAAGGGAGGAGAGGGGTATAGGGGGAGGAAGGACAGTAGAATAAATCAGACTTTATTACCTATGTGCATATATAACTACATGACCCCTGTGATTCTACATCATGTACAACCAGAAGAATGAGAAATTATACTCCATTTATGTATGATGTGTCAAAGTACATTCTACTGTCATGTATAACTCATTTGAACAAATTTAAAGAAAAAGGATTGTGCATTCACAAGAAGCTAAAATAAGAGGAACAGAGTAAGCCCAAACAAGTAGAAGAAAGAAAATAATAAAATTAAAAGCTGATGGATGAGAAAAACAAAATAAAATCCAGAGAAGTAACAAGAAAAATTCACTACTTAAAACTTTGGTTCTTTGAAATGACAAAATTAACAACCCTCCCAGGTAAAACTGTCAGGGAAAACCAAAACACACATCACTAATATCAGAAATCAAATATGTTAGTTACAAATCCTACACCCATTAAAAAGGTAATATAATAAAATATCACAAACAATTTTATGCCAAGAAATTTAACAAGCTGGATAGAAATGACAGATTTTCTAAAGAAATATATCTGACTTAAAGTGATACAAGGTGAAACAGAAAATCTCAATAGCCCTATAGCTATTTGAGAAATTGAATATTTTATCATAAAACCTTCCACAAATAAAATACCCTCTAGGTCTGGATGGTCCTCCTGTTGAATTCTACCAAATATGCAATGAAAATGCAAAGCCACTGTTACACAATCTATTGGGGAAAAAGGAGAGAGTCCACCTCTATCTATTTTATGACACATAAACCAGAGGAGAGTCAGTACAAGAAATTACAGGTGGTATCCTTGAGAACCTCTGATGCAAATCCTGAGCAAAATAATTAAGGAAATTGAGTTCATCTTCTAGAAATGCAAGATTGAATTAACACTTAAAATTTAATTGATAGGGATAGGAATATAGCTCTGTTGGTAGAGTGTTTACCTCATATGCACAAGGACCTGGGTTAAATCCCAACACCACCAAAAAAAAAAAAAAAAAAGAAAGAAAGAAAAAATGCATTTGATGTCTCTTTTTCTCTTACATACCTGAGACTATCCATTTCTGCCCAAAGATACCAAAATGGGTATATGGAGCTTACAGGAGTGCTTGTAGTATATTAGGTTACCCAGTCTAGAAGCTTCTTTTTTTGTCCTCATAAATACATATTCTCTTCCCTCACCTATATATAACAAAGCAAGAGCTGAAAAAGTTCTAAAATCAAATCCCACCTCATTCCCCTCTCACCAAGAGACATCTGGTAGCCCAGTGTGGGGAAAATTCTTTTGTCAATTTGGATGGCACTCAAGTCAGTAGGCAAACCAAGTAGAGCAAAATTACATCCCAAAGTCTCTGAATATTAAACTTTCATTGAAACCATCACTTAGACCATGAAAAGTAGACCATGATCCATGATCCATGTTCTAAAGCTAAATAAGTGATTGACCACTAAAATGTGAAGATTTACATAGGATCCAGAGTCTTGTAATGATATAGATATACATACAGAATACAATTAAAAATCACCCCAAAATCAAGAATGAAGAAAAATGACGATTTGAATGAGAAATGACAATCAATTGATAGCAATACTATAAGTCAGATTTTAAAACAATCATCATAAAAATGTTTCAGCAATCAAATACAAATTACCATGAAAGAAACTTCAATGAAAATGCATACAATCTCAGTAAAGAAATAAAAATTATAAAAAAGAAGATATTGGGAATCCTAAGACCAGAAAATATATTGTGGAAATTTTACAAACTTGCTGATCGGGCTTAATGAGTGAGGAGGATAGAATCAGTGAATTTGAGGTCAGAACAGTGGAATTTGAACAGAAGAAGTAAAATAGGAAAACAAACAACTCTTCAGGGACCTGTAGGAAATAATAAAGGATCTAACATTTGTAGCATCAGAATTCCAGAAGAAGAGGAGAAAGAGAGTGAGAGGTGAAAGACTATTTTAAGAGATATGATCGAAAACTCTCCTAATGTGGCTAAAAATACAAATAGGTCCATGAAGCTGATCAAATCCAAACCATGATAAACCCAGAGATATCCATGCCAAGGCACACCATAATTAAACCTTTGCAAATTAAAAATGAAGAAGGCTTTCAGACACAATGCCTCACCTACAGATAGGGACACTAATTCAAATGAGGCACATTTCTCATCTGAAATCATGGAGGCCAGAAGGAAGTGTTACCTTATTTTTGAGGTGCTGAAAGAAAAAGCAACTACCAACCATAAAATCTAAATCTGTGGGGGCTGGGGATGTGGCTCAAGCGGTAGCGCGCTCGCCTGGTATGCGTGCGGCCCGGGTTCGATCCTCAGCACCACATACCAACAAAGATGTTGTGTCCACCGAGAACTAAAATAAATAAATAAATTTAAAAAAAAAAATCTAAATCTGGTGGAAGTATTGTTCAGGAATACTGGGAAATAGGAAAAACTAAAAAAAAAATTGTTACTGCTAGAGCTACTCTTAATTAAAGGAGTTTCTTCAAATAGGAAGGACGTGATACAGAAAGAATCTTGGAGTGTCAGGAAGGAAAAATTAAGAACAGAAAGAGCAGAAACATGAATACACATTTTTTTTGCTTTTTAATATTCCTTTTCTCATGAATTTATTAGATTTTATTTAATGATCAACATTCAAATGATAACACCATTTTATGTTCAAGGCAGTGGTGGGAAAAGTTAAAGGATCTAAGTGGAATTGAGATGTCTATATTTAAAAGTGTAAAGTAAAAATTTTAACAAAGGGCTGGGGGTGTAGCTCAGTAATAAAGTGCCCCTGGGTTAAATCTCCAATAGAGGGGAAAAAAAGTAAAATGAGCTGGGTACAGTGGTGCATGCCTATAATTCCAGCTCCGTGGGAGGCTGAAACAGGGGGATCACAAGTACAAAGCCAGTCTGGGCAATTTACCAAGACTGTCTCAAACTAATACCTAAAAAATGGGCTGGGGGTGTAGCTCAGTGGTAGAGTGCTTGCCCAGCATTCATAAGGCCTTGAGTTCAACTCCTGTCCCCTCCCCTGCACAAATAGATAAATGATACCAGTCAATGTTATATCACATATATGTATTAAAATATCCAGAGTACCAATATACACAGGTATGTATTCATATATTCCAAAATAAGTAAGTCAAGATGGAACCCTAGAATCTGTCCAATACACAGAAATTCAAAGCAGAAACAGTGAAATGATATTGAGAGGAAATAGATAAAAATGAATAACAAAATTGCAGATTTGTGTGATCATATAAGAATTGCCTCAAATGTAAATGATCTAAATATATGCACAGAAAGACAGATTGCTAGAGCAATGTAAGAAAATGCGACCCAACCTTATGGAGCATAAAAATCTCCAAATAAATGACACAGGTAGGTCGACAGAAAGGGTTGTAACACAACACCATGCAAATGATCAATAATATCAGGAATGTTATTAGTATCTGATAAGACAGGTTTCAACACGAGAAAATTACTATAGACAAAAGGGGGTATTTCAGAATGATAAAACCATCAATCTTCTAGGAAGACATAATGATCCTAAATGTATATGCATCGAAGAACGAAGCTTCAAAATCCATGGAACGAACAAACAAAACCCATGACAGGATAGAAAGGAGAAATAGACAAATCCTCAGTTACAAGCATCTTGGCAGAGGCCATCCATGTGATTTCAGCAACACCATCAACCCACAGAGCCAGCTGATATGTAGAACATAATAGCAGAAGAGTCTATTGAACATTCATCAAGACAGGCCATATCCTGAGTTTTAAAATAAACACGAATAAATAGAAAATAATTGAAATTAAATAGTGTCTTCTCTGAACATACTGGAATCCAAGAGGCAAATCTCTAAAATGTGGAAATTGAACAACACACTCCTAAGTAATCCATGTCTCAAAAAGGAAATCTCCATAGAAATATAAAAATACCCAGGACTCAAGGAAAGAGAAAACACAACTTATCAAAATTGATGGAGTACACCTAAAATAGTGTTGAGAAGGATATTGAAAGCACAAGTGATTATGTTAGAAATGAAAAAGATCTAAAATCAATAAACTGCATTCCTACTTCAGGAAATTAAAAAAGCAAGAGCAAAATAAATTCAAAGGAAATCAGAAGGAAGAACATAACACAGAAAAAAAGTGGACATCATTGAAATTGAAAATAGAAAAACAATAGAGAAGCTCTATGGGAAAAAAAAGACCTTGGTCCTTCAAAAATCAATAAATGTATAAACCTCTAGTACTGAAAAAATAAAAATAGCAAAGAAATAAGTCACCAATATCAGAATGAAAAAAACTATCACTACATGTCTTGCAGACATTAAAAATACAGTAACAGAATAATGCTGTCAACACCTTGATCCTCATGAATTCGACAACTTAGAGGAAATGGATCAATTCCTCAAAAACCTCGAACTACTAAAGTGCCACAATATGAAAAAAAAGATATTCTGATTAATCCTTTAAGTACTAAGGAAATTAAGGTCGTAATTTTAAAATTTTCTGGAAAAGGAATCTTCCATCCTAGATGGCTTCATTTGGAGAATCCTAAAATACACTGGAAGCAAAATTAATCCCAAATGTATATAATCTGTTGCAGAAAGAAGAAGAGGCAAATTTCTCAACTTGTTGGAGTCTCTTACTATTACTAAATGCAGATAAAGACAATGTAAAAATTTTTTAAAGAAAGGAGGGAGGAGGAATAGAAAAAAACTACAAATCAATATTTCTTATAAATCAAGATATAAAGATTCCCAACAAAATATTAACAAACTCAATTTGGCAATGTCTAAAAAATTATAACCATATCCAGGGAGCTTCATTGGAGTTATGTGAGGCTTATCCAACTTTGAAAATCAATTGAGTCAATCTCTCATACCAACAAACCACGAAAAATCACAATCTGTATTTATATGTGTATGTAACATATAAAGTATATTTAGATATGTGTCAGATTAATTTTATACACTATCCACAACTAAGAAAGTAAAGTTTAAATTTTAATTATAGTAATGTCTCCAAATATAAAATACTTAAAAATCAACCAATACATTTTCACTGAAAGTATGGCTGAAATTTTAAAGAAGACCCGAATAAAAGCCAATATTATACGTTGTTCATGGTTTGTAAAACTAAATATTGCTAAATGTCAATTCACAATTGATATTTGATTCAACACAATTCCATTCTAAATTTCAGTCATCTTTTCAGTAAAATCTGACAGAACAGATTATAAAATTAAATGTAGAAGCAGGCAACCTGGAATTGCAAAATCAATTAAAGAACAAGATTGAGGGACTGGGGCTATAGCTCAGTGGCAGTGCGCTTGCCTAGCATGCGTGAGGCACTTGGTTCGATCCTCAGCACCGTGTAAAAATAAGCAAATAAAATAAAGGCATTCTGTCAATCTACAACTACAAATAATTTTTTTAAATAAAAAGGTTAAAGGTCTTTCTATGTATTGCATGAGAATTGTCTATGATTTTGTTGTATTCAAACTTTTACTGTAAATATTATTAATATAATGTGTGCTCTTTGAGGAAAATGATGATGACTTAGTTATCTCTGTGTCTCTTAACACAAGCACAAATATTTATGGTAAAAAGTGTAGTTCTGTTAAAAAAAAGTAATTGCCATTTTGTACTTATATGCTTTTGATTTGAGAAAAATAGAAAAATTGGGCATCTCAGTCCCTGAGCAGGTGGGCAGGGCTTTTTGGTGATAATGTCACAAGTGTAGCCAGTTTTTACTCTTTCCAAGATCCAGGTCCAGATCCTTGGGACTGAGGTTTCCATTGAACACATGGGCATCTTCCCTTGAGGTTATTCAGTGGGTTTGGTTTTACATTAAGGAATTACTTGGAGTCTGGCTTCAGCCAATCCTAGATTTAATTATTCATGATAAATATTGCTTGCCAATTGACATCTTTGTGCATATTGACTCTGATGATTCTGGTCTTCAATTGCATATGGCTTCTCTTCCTTTAACATTACGCATAACTCAGTTCTCCAAAGTGAGACAGAGGGCCATTTTTGAGCATTTAAGGTGACCTCAGTTCTGGATATCAGCCCATAAATTTTACCCCTTGACAATTCTCAAGTACTTTATTCTTAATCCACAGCCCTCTGGACTTTTATAAATAGCTGTGATAAATCTAAAAGACCATCCACTTTTTCTTAACAAAAGTTTCAAATTGGTCATTGGTCAATGTTTGCATATTTCCAACCATTATTCCTACCCAAAGTTGTTTATTGTGATGAGATTTGGTCTAGTTTAGTATCCATTGAGGTCATCCATGATGGCTTTTGAAATCATCTCTTCTTTGATTGTTTATTTCCTAGAATCTTCACAGCATACTAAGGAAGTCATTCCTGCCAAAGCCTGTTGTTCCTTCCATTAGATCCTTAAAGACACCACCAAATCCAAGCATAAGAAGCTTTTCTTATCCAGACTAGAAAAAGATGCTCCTTTTGGTTTTCCAGGTTTCTCATTCTTACATTTTCTGATTAAGAAGACTTAGACAATGTCAAGGTGATGAATAACAATTAGTCTGTTTGGACACATCTATTTAGCACTGTCTACTATGTGGATGGCCAGGAACAAAATCAAGTCACGTGCATTGAGCTATCAGATTCATTATGCTTGGTGGCATCTCCCAGTAGATGCTGTAGTTTACAGGTAGCATCAATTGTTTGTTTAACATCTGTGATATGCTCCATTAAGTGAGAATCCTGAAGATAAAAAAGATAAAGTCCCCAGATGCACATATGCAGACCAAGCGGAGGAGTACATGATAAAGTTCTATGGTTATAAACTAACGCAATATGAATGCTATTGGAACTGCAAGGAAAAGAACATTACAAATGGTCAGACCATAGGGAATATCGTTGGGAACATGGTGTTTGAAGTGGACCATTAAGAATAGATAACTGTTCCTTTGGGAAGGAAGGATATATATATATATGAAATAGCACATTCTAAGTCAGAAAGCCATGGGCTATAGGCATGGCGCTATGGTCAGTAAAACTTCAATACGCCAAGTCACCTCATTCATAAAAGTGAAGAAACAGGAAGAGTTGATAGGTTACAGGAGCCACTCAGGAATTGCTCATTTGAAGAAAAAAAATTGGCGGGGGTACCAGGGATTGAACTCAGGGTACTCAACCATTGAGCCACGTCTACAGCCCTATTTTGTTTTGTATTTTACTTAGAGACAGGGTCTCACTGAGTTCCTTAGGGCCTCACTGTTGCTGAGGCTGGCTTTGAGCTCGTAATCCTCCTGCCTTAGCCTCCCAAATCGCTGGGATTCAGGCCTGTACCACTGGGCCTAGTTCATTTAATGAAATAGACAGATATTCTTTATTTAAAAATAGCATACACATGCAGAAGAATACAAAATATGTAAAGATTTTGCTTTCACACAAAACTTGGCACCTGATTTCTCTGTCTGCTTTGACCTGTGCAGGGTCCTCATTGTTAGGCTGGATGAGAGACAAGGGGCTTCCCCCAACATGGGGTTCAAGAGAACAATGAGCCACAGTATTTGAAGCAATTTGTCCAAGATTGTCCTGCAAGACTGGCAAACAATTTGATCTCAATTTGATGTCCCTCAAATTTCAATTCAGTCATTATCAATACTAGGGAAGAGAAAAATTTGATGAATAGCTTCAACTGATTTTACTTGAACTTGGAATGTGATCTTAATACCACCTTTATTCTGCTTTTATATAATTTAAAAGAAAAGCTGACTTCTTATATATTTTTTGGCTTAAGCTAATATTTTTTATTAGTTGTTCAAAACATTACAAAGCTCTTGACATATCATATTTCATACATTTGATTCAAGTGGGTTATGAACTCCCATTTTTACCCCATATACAGATTGCAGAATCACATCGGTTCCACATCCACATTTTTTACATATGGCTTAAGCTAATATTAACATTAGTTTGTAAAGTCTGAGCTCATTTTTTCAAATATGACTATCAGATGTGGGAAAGAAATGTGCTGGGATTGAATTGAGTGAAAATTAGATATAAACATGAACATGCAATATTTATGTGTAAGTATTATGTGCAATGTCCCAAGATAAATGTTCACATATATCATCTCACTTAATCTGGACAGTAGCACTCTGAAGTAGACATTACTATCTCTATTCTACATTTGAGAAAATTAATACATAGTTAATTAACTTGCTTAAGGACCCAAAGCTAGTAAATAGAGGAGTTAGTAATGTGGCTCAAGTCCATACTCTCAATTGCTAGGCTAAGTACTAGGGGTAGTGATGATCTGTCTCTCATAGAGATATTATGAGTATGCCATAAGTTGATACATGTGATACATGTAAAGTGCTCACCTCAATATTTGGTGCATAGTAGACACTCAAAGAAAATTACTATTGGAAGACAAAATTACTTCCCTAAAGTAGCACATGGCTAGGTTGATAAAATAGCATGGCACCTTCAGTCCTTAAAATAATGAGTTTGTTGTTGTTTTGTTCAATTTTGCTTCAGAAGTTTTAACTGGTTTATTTTTGCAGGTCAGCAAAAGTAAAATTTGAGTTCCACAATTTATGGTGGTTAAGGTCCCCTGAAAAGCTTTCGGGGAGTCATTGGTATGCTTTAAATAGAGAATGAGATAAACCTCAAGAAGACTTTTAAGAAGTTATCAGTATTATTGAATGTATCTGGCAGTCCAGGAATGTTTAGAGGTGAGATGATTAGATTTTCAGTGGATTATTTCATTGGATAGACTAATAATTTGAATGGACTACTGGGTGGTAATTACTGAAAATGTCATGTTAAATAATATATGCCAGATGCAAAAGAACAATGACTGCATGATTCCATTTGTATGAGGGACCTAAAACAATCAAACTTACAGGCATTGGAAGTGGAACGGTGGCCACTGGGAGCTGCTTGAGTGGGCAATGGAGAGATATTGTTTAATGGGCTCAGAGTAGTAGTTTCTGGAGATAATGGTGGTGACGGTTGCCCAACAATGCAAATATACTCAATACCACTGAACAGTACAATTTAATATGGTTAAATTGGTAAATTTAATAATACATATATTCCATAATTTTAAAAACATATGCAGAGAAATTAAAATTCTATATATGTAACCAAAGTGCAAAGGTCTTCCCAGTCATAACAATAAAAATGAGGCATTTTTTTTAAACAGGTAGAAGTCATTTTCTTTCTAACAAATTGTGCATGCTACTTGATAAAGATTTTAAGTTGAAATATTAATTAGAGTCTTCAGTATTCAGCAGTAGAATGCTGGGTTTTAATAATCCTCTTATCTGTTGTTTTTCTGATATTCTTATTCTCCAAACCTAATTCTCCTGAATTAGTAGGTGAATAGTTTTTTTTTTTTTTAATTGAAATATTCAGAAATTTGAGGCAGCCATGAGGTGGAAGGCCACAGAGGGTGAGATGCTATTTGATTTTAGGGATACTGTATTTAGAATAAATTGGGTTCTTCATTTCCTTCAAGAAAAAGTATGAGAACTAATATTTTTTGAGCATTCATGGTTTGAGCCACCATTCAATTCTTATGGCACAGACATAAAAGAAAATAGACTGAAATCATAAGATACTGTGTCTTCCCTTCCTTCATTTCTGTGGGGAACTACCTGGTACATTTGACAATTTATGCAGACAGTTCTTTGTTGTGAGGCTGGCCTGTGCATTTTAACCCCTCCTTGAGAATCACAGATCTACATATTAAAGGGTTGAGACTTGGAGAGGATGAGGAACAAGACCAGAGAAGAGATAAATCTGGGTGTTGACAACTCTGGGAGAAAGAAAGAGAAACTTTTGGTGAGCAATTGCTATGCTTTAAATAGAGAATGAGATAAACTTCAAGAAGACCTTTAAGAAGTTATCAGTTAAAAGTGAATTTTCTGGGACTGGGGATGTGGCTCAAGTGGTAGCGTGCTAGCCTGGCATGTGTGCAGCCTGGGTTCGATCCTCAGCACCACATACAAACAAAGATGTTGTGTACGCCAAAAACAAACTAAAAAATAAATATTTAAAAATTCTCTCTCTCTCTCTCTCTCTCTCTCTCTCTCTCTCTCTCTCTCTCTTCTCTCTCTCTCTCTTAAAAAAAAAAAACTTAATTTTCTTTTTTATTTTGGGGACACCAGGGATTGAACCCAGGGATATTTAACCTCTGAAAGACATCCCCAGCGCTTTTTTAATATTTTATTTTGAGACAGGGTCTCACTAAGTTGCTTAGGGTTTTGCTAAATTGCTGAGGCTGGCTTTGAACTAGCAATCCTCCTGCCTCAGTCTCCCCAGCTGATGATATAAATTTTCCCTTTTAGAATCTTCTTAAAAAAGATTTGAGTAGCTCTGAATTGTGCTTTTTAAAATCTGATTGTTGTTTCTCTGAATGTTACTCTGGTGTTAAAACTGGACCATGCAGTAGGGGTGTGTGTGGGTTTTATGTGGGTTAGTCTTTTGAATTGCCATTATTTCATGTGTTTATAGTTGACACACTGAACTCTGAGGAAGGTCAAATTAGATATTGTACCATTTTTGTTTCCTTTGCCTTTACAAAAGGCCCAGATTTAGTGTTGTTTTTTTTTTTTTTTTTTTTTTTTAAATTGTTCTTTTAGGTACAATGACAGTGGAATGTATTTTGACATATTCTACACATGGAGTATAACTTATTCTAATTAGGACCCCATTCTTGTGGTTGGACATGATGTGGAGTTTCACTGGTTTTGTGTTCATATATAAACATAGGAAAGTTCTGTCCCATACATTCCACTGACTTTCCCATTCCCATCCCCCAATCCTTCCCTTTGTTCCTCTTTGTCTAATCCAATGAACTTCTATCCTACCCCCCTTCCACCTTATTATGGGTTAGCATCTACATACCAGAGAGAACATTAGGTCTTTGTTTTTTGGGGGGATTGGCTTATTTCACTCAGCATGATATTCTCTAGTTCCATCCATTTACTGGCATATGCCATAATTAGATTTAGTTTTCTTGTGCTTGCAAAAAGGTTAGTAGCATGAGAAGGCATTTCTTTTTTATTTTAATGATGTCATTTTATGGTGTCAGATCTTGGAGTCAGAGGTAACTGAACATCTACTATGTGATTCAGAGAGATATGTCTGCAAGTTTCTTACAGCTACTGTAAAAAATTATCACAACTTTCATAGTTTAACACTATACAGACTAATTACATCACAGTTCTGGATGTCTAAGTCAGTCTTAGTGAGGTAACATCATGGTGTCAGCAAAGTTGCATCACTTCTAAAGGCTCTAGAAAAGGTTGCTTCCTCCTCTTTCTTATTTATAGGGGCTGCCCACATTTCTTGGGTAATGGCCCCACATCACTTCACCCTCTCTCTTTTTGTCTCCCTGATCTGATCTTTCCCACTTTTTAAGGACACTTGTGATTACACTGTTCTCACCAAGGTATTCCGAGATCATCTTTCACTTCAAGAGACTTAATCTCAACTACAAAGTGCTTTTTTTTTTTTTTTTTGCTGTGTAAGGTATCACAGCCACAGGTTCCAGGGATTAAGATGTGGACATCTTTGAAAGGCCATTATTCTGATTCCAATAGCTAAGATGTGAGAACATGGAGTGTTTGTGGTCTCATTCTAAAAATATGCTTGAATCATTCCATGTTGACTTGATTTTTTTTTTAACTATGTGAAATCCTTAGGCTTAAATGACATTTAAAAAGATGGTTTCATTTAGTGTTCATAGCCAGCTACCAATGACCTCACTATGAATTACAATGCATCATGGGCCTTTCAGAAGCACTCTCAGATCTTTTAAGACTTCTGATGTTGAAGATTGTTTTTCTTGCCATTTTTTGAGCAGTTTGGGGTATCAAAATAGGGAACATCCTTGGATTAATGTTATAACTATACCTAGCAATAGAGATATATGTGCAATAGGCATGTTTATTTTTCAAACCGAGGCTTTGTCAAGTTAGAGTATAAGATGGCTTTGGATTCTTATGAACTCAGAAAAAGCAGAAGGTCAGAGACAGTTCTTTGGATTTCAGTGTAGGCTGAATCATGAGGAACACTGAGGCTTCCTGTAATTTTATTATTGAGATAACATGCTCCCTATATAAAAATTTGTCAGGAAAACTAAATTCCAGCACTAGTAAACTCAAAAGCTTCAGTAAATAGCTAGGAAAACCCTTATAACTAACCAATTTAAAAAGACCAAGAGGTTTTATCAGTTTTGTTCACATATAACCTGATCTTAAAACTTGAACCAGTAGAAGACACTCCATCTATGGATACAGAAGGAAGGAGAACATAGAAGTTGGGAGAAAGTTGGGGAGGAATGAAAGCACTCTCATTGGGCAGCCAGGGCAATGTGGGAGACCACAATGTGTCGATCTTGTTTGCAATCAGGTCTTAGCATTTCTGGCTTAATATTTTCAAAATACTCCTGCTCTTTTCCATTATGTGCCTTGGTTTAATTGATTTCTGTCCTTCCCTGACTTTTTTCTTTGCATTACATATTCAGTTACATAAATATATAACCTAGTTGGTTGTTAACTCCTGAAGTAATTGAATACTATCAATTCCCTTGGCAAGCTCACTGAGGCTTACCTGATATTGTTCTAGGAATGTACTAGTTTCCTACTGTGTAGAAAATAGTATAATTTTCTTATACTTTATTTATAAAGCAATTATATAAGAGTATGTGCTCTCTCCCTGTGTTTGTGCAAACTTCTTTGTTGTTTCTAATGGGGAAACAATGGGATAAAAACTGCCTTCTTGCTTTGTTCCACATGATTGTGCTCAGTATTTATTTGCAGAAAGCTTACATGATAAGGTACCTTTTCAGAAACTCTGTCCCTTGTCTGTTTTGAACAACTGAAAAGAAGAAATGAAAATGTACAGAGTAGATGTAGATAAACTTGTGTTATTTATGTTAAGATATTTTTCTAGGTGATGTGTAAAATATTATAAGTCAAAATCTTGTCATAGTCACTGATATTGTTCCAGAAAACTTAAACTTAAAAAGTGTACGTAAGACCTAGGATATAATGCGGGAGTATCTAATGAGTTTCATTATTACCATTCTGCAATTTGAAGGCTGATGCTCATTTTTAATAAATTTTGCTAATCTAAAGGAGAAACTGTCCTTCTGATAGTCACATAGGAAGTAACTAAAGTGAGAAACATCATTACATTTTTAGTTAGCCTAAGACACTCTTAGACTTGATTATTCTCCCTGCTAAACACAGAACTTACCCAGAGGTTTAACCATTATTCTAGGTGATAATTCAGAGTCCCAGTATGTTTTCTATGAACAGAACCTGTTGAATGGTGTCTGCACATTGCAGTTTTTCTATGACATGCACATACCATATCATGGGTCTGTCATTTGGGTTAACTGATTTTTTCCTTGGATTTAGATTTTTTTCCAGGTCTTTCTTGTGGAACATATTCAGGGGACAAGGAGGAAAGAGCCCATTTTCAGCAAGATGTAAAACAGGAGTCACACTTTCATGTGCTGCTATCTATGAGATATTCATTTGTTTCTGTATAGCAAGAGTTATTAACCTGTGTCCTTAGATGTTGTAGAATTCACTGAAATAATATTTAAATTTTTTGAGAGAACATATTTTTCTAGGAGGACAGTCTACTTCAACACAGTCTCAAAGAGGGACTGTGACCAAAGTAAAGGATCATTGTGCTTCAAGTTAGTTAGATATATTTCCCTCTCTTTCCTGGTAAATCAAGGGGGAAGCTTCCTAGGAAACTGGCACTTTAACTGCATCTTTGTTGATGAACAGAAGGTGGCAGGCAGGCAGGGGAGCGGGTTTCATGTACAGAGACATCATGTCTGATAACTAGAGGATAGGAATGGAGGATGCTTAATTCCAGACTCATTTTATATTCTTGTTTAAGCTAAGACTGGGTTACATTAAGAACTCCCACTTAACCATAATTCCCTTCTGTTTGTATGATAGTGCTACTTATAGAATTCATGCATAGAATATTTTTTTTACTTAGTAAACAAGCTAAAAACTTCAATCCTGTGATTTAAGAAATTTAATAATAACTAAAGAACTAGCTTATTAATATTGGAATTTATCAATAGCTCTCTTTTTATTTTACAATTTTTTAAAGATTTTTTTTGTACTAGGAATTGAACCCAGGGTGCTTAGCCACAGAGCCACAACCCCAGCCATTTTTATTTTTTATTTGAATATAGTGTTTCACTAAGTTTCTTAGTGCATCACTAAGTTGCTGAGGTTGGCTTTGAACCTGCCATTTTCCTGCCTCAGTCTCATGAAGCTGTTGGGATTTCAGGTGTGCACTACAACACCCAGCAATGCCACTTTTTAAATGTGTCTTCCTAAAATTTTCAGATTTGCCTTAAAGATGCACCATTTCTAATGTTGTGAGTATATTGTACTCTGTCAGAATCTGTAGTGAATATGTTGAAGTCTTTTCTTACGTTTTTTGGTACTTGTCACTTTCCTGATGTATCTAGTCTGTCTTCTTTTGATCCTGTTTATGCATAAGCAGGCATGATGGGAGTTCAGTCTTCTAATCTCTATTCATTAGCCATGTGTCCATAGGTTAGTTAATTTCCATGAACTTCAGTGATTTCCTCTGAAAATGAGGATAATTACCTCCATTAAAGAAAGATAATTACCTTTCTAACTTTGGATGACTGTTGTGAGAACTGAGATCAAATCTGCATATTTAGTGTTTAGTAGACTCCTAGATTTTTAATTTTGTTTTGTTTTTGTTTTATTTTGTCACTAGGGATTGAACCCAGGAGTACTCTACCACTGAGCTACATCTTCAATCCTCTTTATTTTATTTTAAAAATTTGAGACAGACTCTCTCTAAGTTGCCAAGTATGGCCTTGAATTTGTAATTATCCTACCTCTGTTCCCATACTCTCTGGGGTTTTAGGTGAGTGCCACTGCATTCTGTCTAGACACTAGTTTTATTACATTGTAACTTGCATAGACACCTTTCAGGACTGTTGTTTTGCAATTTTTCTGCAATATAGCAGCCTTTTCCTGGGAATAACAAAGTAGCAAGCATTGCTATAGAATTAACTTTTTTAAAAGGTTGTTTGAATTATCCTTCCAATTAAACTATTTAAACGATATTTTGGTACTGAGGATTGAACTCATGGGCACTTTACCACTGAGTTGCATGCCCACCCCTTTTCATTGTTTATGTTGAGTCAATCTCACTAAGTTGTTCAGGCTAGCCTTGAATTTGTAATCCTCCAGTCTCCCAAGTATTTGTCATTATAGGTGTACACCATCATCTCCTGCATCTTTTTTTTTTTAATATTTTTAGCTGTAGAAGGACACAATACCTTTATTTTATTTATGTATTTTTTTTGTGGTGCTGAGGATTGAACTCAGTGCCTCACACGTGCTAGGCAAATGTTCTGCCACTGAGCCACAAACCCAGCCTCACTGTATGTATCATTAGTATTCAGAAGTTTTTGTTCTCAAAGTGCCTTATCAATATTTTAAATATTATTTTCCTCATCCAGATTGTTGTGGATGTGTTTCTGTTTTACTCTTATTTTGAAGTATTAAAGCCTAGGTGCTAGATTTTATGATTTAATCTGTATTTTTTTTTACTTAATTTACATTTAAATGAACATATGATATTACTTTTCTTAAGAAAAATGTATGCTTTTCCTCATTATCACTCTTTGTACTTCATTTCATTTTATGTCATGTAACATTACTTTTATGTCATTTTATTTTATGGTGCTTGACATTGAACCTAGGGCCTCCCACATGGTAGGTAACTACTCTACTACTTGGTTATTCCCCTAGCTGTTTTTAACATTATTATTATTTTTATTTCTGGGGAATGGGTACTATGGATTGAACTCAGGGGTATAAAAGCAGTCCTATTTTTTATTTTTGTATTTTTGTGAGTCAGGGTCTCACTGATTTGCTTAGCATCTCACTTTTGTAAGGCTGGCATTGAACTCACAATTCTCATTCCTCAACTTCCAGAGCTGCTGGAATTAGACATGGTCCTCCATGCCCAGCCTTTTATTTTTTTAAAAAAATATTTATTTATTTACTTTTTAGGTGTAGATTAACACAAAACAATGCCTTTATTTTTTTTTATGTGGGCTGAGGATCGAACCTGGGTCCCACCTGTGCCAGGTGAGTGCTCTACTGCTGAGCCACAGTCCCAGCCCAGCTTTTTATTCTTAATATCCAACTTAACTCTTTTGAAGTAACTTTAGGGTAAGAAAATATTGTGAGAGTTACTGATATAACCAGGACAGTACATCATGGAGCTACCCCATGAGGGATAAGACGCATAAAGATTTCCATGATACAAGTTAAAATATGGCAAATCTCAAAAGATAATTAAACTGGGATATAAATGTTGTTGTGTACTTTACATAAATTATCCCATTTAAGTTTCATAAAAATGTCAGTAGGCAGGTATTATCATTCATTTTACAAGTGAGGAAACTAACAGATTAGGTATCCCAGTAAGGTAGAGCAGACATTTGAGCAGACCCAGCACTTGGTGCTATGAATCTTCTTTTCAAGAGAGATTCTCTAAGTATCTAGAAGCACTGGAATGTCACCTTGTTCAGCAAAAATACATTTTTTATCTCAATCTGTTCTGAAGAAATTTATGGGTGGATATTAAAATGATAGTAATGAGGAGACATTTATAATGTTGACTCATAGTAAGAATCCCAGCAACATACGTGTATTCTTTTAGTATGCTTGTTAAGGTTATACTTTTTCATTAGTATGTTGTACATTCAGAAAATAGACGGGAAATGTGATAAAAATCTATGAACTAAAGAGATATGTGAGAGACATTTAAAACTGCATGTTACCACTATGAAAAATTAGGAATCTTGGACAAGAGACAATAGACTTGTGAAATCATTGAATCAAGAGGAACAGGAGTTCCCTTGTTGGACTCTCCATTTAGTATTGGAATTCCCTATACCTCTTTCTCTCCAGAAAACACTCTTTAATTTCTTTTGATGAGTGATTCAATCCACTTTTATTCATGGGACCAAAATCCACCTCACTTAGCCTTTTTCAGTGCAAATAAACATTTTTTACATGTTTGTGTATATACAAACCTGGATCTAGTCCTTCCAAAGAAATAGGACCTAATCTGTTTTCAATGGCACTATACTATGGACATGCATGACTTTACGTCACAACTATCATCCAAACTCATTAGGACCCTATCTTCTTGTAATACTTAAATGCATCCCCTACTTATGCTGCTCAGTTCTCTCCTTAGACTTCCTGCCCTATCTTTGGATTTCCAGATCACACTTCACATGCACCATTCTCATTTGATAAATGGATGAAATTACAGAAGATAATGCTAAGTGAATTTAGCCAATCCAAAAAGCAAAACAAAACAAAACAAATTCAGAATGTTTTCAGAATTTGGCTATAGGCACCACTTTTCCTCTGAATTTTCTCTGTAGCCTCAGAGTAAGAAGCTTTCCTGTTTGTAGGACAGCCTCTACAAAGGTGTTTCTTTTAATTTTTCAATAACTCTCTTTCCTTACTCACTAGTTTGCTTGACACACATAATTTTATAAGTACAAAAATAATGTAGTGGGATTCCATAATGTTTACAAATAAAACTAAAAGTTAAAAAGGTTATAACTTCCACTTTGTTAAAATTTTCAAGATTTTTACATTGTAAAAGAAGATATTCTTTTTAGTTATATATATTTATGGCAGACACAACATCTTTGTATGTGGTGCTGAGGATCGAACCCTGGCCGCACACATGCCAGGCCAACGCGCTACTGCTTGAGCCATATCCCCAGACTCTTTTTAGTTATTATTTAAGTATTTTTGTAGCATAGTATTTCTCAATTTATTGTCTATTATATTATATTTAGTTATTTAATGTTTTTTTGTTATTTGAAGAAATGCACCTAGAATATAAACAAATCTTTTTTTTTTTTCATATTTTGGATTTTTTCTTTCTTTTTTTATTCATATATGACAGCAGAATATATTACATTTTTATTACACATATAGAGCACAATTTTTCATATCTGTGCTTGTATACATATTATATTCACACCAACTCATGTCTTCATACCTGTACTTTGAATAATAATGATCATCACATTCCATCATCATTAATAACCCCATGCCCTCTCTCTTCCCCTCCAAGCCCTCTGCCCTATGTAGAGTTTGTCTATTAATCCCATGCTAACTTGCCCTATCCCAATATGAATCAGCCTCATTATATCAGAGATAACATTCAGAATTTGGTTTTTTGGATTGGCTAACTTCACTTAGCATTATCTTTTGTAACTCCATCCACTTACCTGCAAATGCCATGATTTATTCCCTTTTATTGCTGAGTAATATTCCATTGTGTATATATGCCACATTTTCTTTATCCATTCATCTATTAAAGGGCATCTAGGTTAGTTCCAGAGTTTGATTATAGTGAAATGTGCTGCTACAGATATTGATGTGGCTGTGTCCCTGTAGTATGCTGTTTTTATGTCTTTTTGGTATAGACCAAGGAGAGGATAGCTGGGTCAAATGGTGATTTCTCATTTTTCCAAAAATCTCCATACTGCTTTCAATACTGTCTGCACCAATTTGTAGTCCCACCAGCAGTGTGTGAATGTATTTTTGCCCCACATCCTGGCCAGCAATTATTGTTGTTTGTTTCATAATAGCTGCCATTCTGACTGAAGTGAGATATCTTAGAGTAGTTTTCATTTGTTAGAGATGATGAACATTCTTTTTATATATTTGTGGATTGATTGTATATTCTTTTCTGATTAGTGACTGTTCAGTCCTTGGCCTATTTATTGATTTGGTTATTTTGGTATTTTGGTGCTTGAATTTTACAGTTTTTTATATACCCAGAGATTAGTGCTCTATCTGATATGTGAGGAGTAAAAAATTTGCTACCAGGATGTAGGCTCTCTATACACCTCACAGATTGTTTTTCTGTTTGTGTGTTGTTTGTTTGGTGAGGAAGAGACTTTTTAGTTGAATCCATTCCATTTATTAATTCTTGGTTTTAAATATTTCTTAATGGTTTCTCAGACCTACATATGTTGTAGAATTTAGAAGGTGTGAGTAAGAATACTGTGAAGTGAAGTTTGTAGTTCAGGTAGAAATTGACCAGTGGCAGCAGCAGGTTGCTTTCCTTGCCTAATTTTCAGTCACAGAATGTGTTGTGTCCTAGATAAATTTAGCAGCTGCTTCCTATCCATTGTGAACTGCCACTCTTGTCAGAGCCATGCATTTTGATTGGGATGAGCAGGAATTTTTTTGAAAAGATAAAATTTCCACAGACTTAAATGTGGACTTTTATAAGAGACAACAGCTTGCTCTCTCTTGTGTGTGCATAATGGCCTTCTAGAATTCAGCCCCGGTGGCAATATTTAATCTTGCTGTGAATGTGGCCAATAGTGTTTTAAGGTACACTATTAAATTCTGAGATCACTGTGGTTCCATATGTAGTGTGACTTCAGGGCACGAATCAGAGAAATGGATCTTGAATCAAGGTTGAGGCCTTAGATATCTGAAAAAATACACAGTGAGGTATGTTTCTGAGCCTTATTTTCTGTGGCCCAAGTGTAAAAGATAACCAGAGAAGGTTGAATGTAAATAATTCTAAATTTCTTATAATAAAATTTTGGCTTACCAGTTACAATAAGGTAAAAGCTTCTCACACATGGGGTCTATACAACAATCATATTCCAAAATTATGAATTTTTTTGATATTACCTATAATTCATGAAGAACTAAGTTTACAAAAACATATGGCTAAAAACAAGCTATGGGAACATAGTAGACTCTAAAATATAGAAATGTATTTTTTTCCAATTTAGTTCTACATGGAACATGATAAAATATGTTATATGGACAACATTTATGTCCCCAAACATGACTGAATGACAGGCAAGCTCAATTGGGTTTATATACAACAACATAGAAAAAAAATTGAACAGATTTAAGCAAGAGACTACTAGTGGATATAGTATGGCTAAAGAAGAGGGAAAATTTATATATAATCAGTTTGAGTAAATTGCAGTAAGAGAATAAACCATTTGAGCAAGGACAACCTTTGAAAGAAAAAAGAGTCATAAATAGAGTTAGCAATGATTATTAAATCCCATTTGTATGCTGTGTGATACACTCTGAAATATTTCTTCAGGTTTTATCTTAGTCAAATTGGGAAAAAATCCAGAAATTTAAAAAAAATAAACAAAAGAAATGTATTGCTCCTCTTCTTTTAGAAAGCATTGCTCCTCTGGTTTTAGAAGCAAATGAAGCGATATAGAGAGTTTTATTGAGCTGGCTAAGGTCACTTTACTAGTTACAGAAACTATCAAAAAAATAGAACCCAGGTTCCCAAAATCTCAGTATAATGTATTTCAGCCTTGCTGGCTGCACAGGGAATTTTTGTTGAACAAAGAAATTCTTCCCTTATGTACAAATTAAAGAACACTGATGTTTCTAGCCAGTCTTTTTCATTAATAACAATGATGTTAATTTCTTTGTCTTTGGCCAAAAAATTACATGATCCCCGAGGACTTCTGGTTCATCCTCCATCTATCCTGCCACAACATTCCCCCCAGTCAAGATCATATTAATCTTTTGGCTGCTCCATCAAAACACTTTCTTCTTTTAATCTTAAGATCAAGCATATATTTCAGAGAAAAATATGATGCATGTTACAACTTAGTTTTACTCAGAAAAATGAGATTTTTTTTTCATAAAGGATATATTCCAAATGCTTTATCTTTGGAGTGCATTATACAAATAAGAGGTAATTATAATGTGTATTGTGACCTTAGGCTATGGGTCTTAAAATAACCTTAAAATAATTTTAAAAATATGTCATGTTTATTTTATTTTTTTTTAATTTTTATTGTTGGTTGTTCAAAACATTACATAGTTCTTGATATATCATATTTCACACTTTGATTCAAGTGGGTTATGAACTCCCATTTTTACCCTGTATACACATTGCAGAATCACATCAGTTACACATCCATTGATTTACATATTGCCATACTAGTGACTGTTGTGTTCTGCTGCCTTTCCTATCTTCTACTATCACCCCTCCCCTCCCCTCCCCTCCCCTCTTCTCTCTCCACCCCCTCTACTGTCATTCATTTCTCCCCCTTGTATTATTTTTCCCTTTCCCCTCACTTCCTCTTGTATGTACTTTTGTATAACCCTGAGGGTCTCCTTCCATTTCCATGCAATTTCCCTTCTCTCTCCCTTTCCCTCCCACCTCTCATCCCTGTTTAATGTTAAACTTCTTCTCATGCTCTTCCTCCCTACTCTGTTCTTAGTTACTCTCCTTATATCAAAGAAGACATTTGGCATTTGTTTTTTAGGGATTGGCTAGCTTCAGTTAGCATAATATGCTCTAATGCCATCCATTTCCCTGCAAATTCTATGATTTTGTCATTTTTTAATGCAGAGTAATACTCCAATGTGTATAAATGCCACATTTTTTAATCCATTCATCTATTGAAGGGCATCTAGGTTGGTTCCACAGTCTTGCTATTGTGAATGGTGCTGCTATGAACATCAATGTAGCAGTGTTCCTGTAGCATGCTCTATTTAGGTCTTTAGGGAATAGACCGAGAAGTGGAACAGTTCGCTCAAATGGTGATTCCATTCCCAGCTTTCCAAGAAATCTCCATACTGCTTTCCAAATTGGCCGCACCAATTTGCAGTCCCACCAGCAATGTACAAGTGTACCCTTTTCTCCACATCCTCACCAGCACTTGTTGTTGTTTGACTTCATAATGGCTGCCAATCTTACTGGAGTGAGATGGCATCTTAGGGTGGTTTTGATTTGCATTTCTCTGACTGCTAGAGATGGTGAGCATTTTTTCATGTACTTGTTGATTGATTGTATGTCCTCCTCTGAGAAGTGTCTGTTCAGGTCCTTGGCCCATTTGTTGATTGGGTTATTTATCTTATTGTCTAATTTTTTGAGTTCTTTGTATACTCTGGATATCAGGGCTCTATATGAAGTGTGAGGAGTAAAGATTTGTTCCCAGGGTGTAGGCTCCCTATTTACCTCTCTTATTGTTTCTTTTGCTGAGAAAAACTGTTTAGTTTGAGTAAGTCCCATTTGTTGATTCTAGTTATTAACTCTTGTGCTATGGGTGTCCTATTGAGGAATTGGGAGCCCGACCCCACAGTATGTAGATCATAGCCAACTTTTTCTTCTATCAGACGCCATGTCTCTGATTTGATATCAAGGTCCTTGATCCATTTTGAGTTAACTTTTGTGCATGGTGAGAGAAAGGGATTCAGTTTCATTTTGTTGCATATGGATTTCCAGTTTTCCCAGCACCATTTGTTCAAGATGCTATCCTTCCTCCATTTCATGATTTTAGCCCCTTTATCAAATATAAGATAGTTGTAGTTTTGTGGATTGGTTTCTGTGTCCTCTATTCTGTACCATTGGTCCACCTGCCTGTTTTGGTACCAGTACCATGCTGTTTTTGTTACTATTGCTCTGTAGTATAGTTTGAAGTCTGGTATCGCTATACCGCCTGATTCACACTTCCTGCTTAGCATTGTTTTTGCTATTCTGGGTCTTTTATTTTCCATATGAATTTCTTGATTGTTTTCTCTGTTTCTACAAGAAATGCCATTGGGATTTTGATTGGCATTGCATTAAACCTATAGAGAACTTTTGGTAATATCGCCATTTTGATGATGTTAGTTCTGCCTATCCATGAACAGGGTATATTTTTCCATCTTCTAAGATCTTCTTCTATTTCTCTCTTTAGGGTTCTGTAGTTTTCATTGTATAAGTCTTTCACCTCTTTTATTAGGTTGATTCCCAAGTATTTTATTTTTTTGAGGATATTGTGAATGGAGTGGTTGTCCTCATTTCCATTTCAGAGGATTTGTCGCTGATATACAGGAATGACTTTGATTTATGCGTGTTGATTTTATAGCCTGCCACTTTGCTGAATTCATTTATTAGCTCTAATATTTTCTTTGTAGACCCTTTTGGGTCTGCTAGGTATAGAATCATGTTATCTGCAAAGAGTGATAATTTAAGTTCTTCTTTTCCTATTTTGATGCCTTTAATTTCTTTCGTCTGTCTAATTGCTCTGGCCAGTGTTTCGAGAACTATGTTGAACATAAGTGGTGAGAGAGGGCATCCCTGTCTTGTTCCAGATTTTAGAGGGAATGCCTTCAGTTTTTCTCCATTCAGAATGATGCTAGCCTGAGGCTTAGCATAGATTGCTTTTACAACATTGAGGTATGTTCCTGTTATTCCTAGTTTTTCTAGAGTTTTGAACATAAAGGAATGCTGTACTTTGTTGAATGCTTTTTCCGCATCTATCGAGATGATCATATGGTTCTTATTTTTAAGTCTATTGATGTGGTGAATAACATTTATTGATTTCCGTATGTTGAACCAGCCTTGCATCCCAGGGATGAATCCTACTTGATCATGGTGCACATTTTTTTTGATATGTTTTTGTATCCGATTAACCAGAATTTTATTGAGGACGACTGGTCGGTTGCAGGTCTGCCTACCTTGCAGGCGCGGGCGGTGGCTCTGCTCTGCCCTTACTCCAATTGGGGTGACGTGTCTAGCACGCCGTTGGGTCTCTGGGCCTGTTCCAGGCGCGGGAGGCATCTCTGCTCTGCCCCTACTCCAATTGGGGTGATGTGACTACCATGCAGGCGGGTCTCTGGGCCTGTTCTAGGCGCGGGAGGCGGCTCTGCTCTGCCCCTACTCCAATTGGGGTGACGTGTCTACCACACCCGCACACCACTGGGTCTGTTCCGCCGGTCGGTCACAGGTCTGACTACCTTGTGGGTGTGGGTGGCGGCTCTGCTCTGCCCCTATTCCAATTGGGGTGACGTTACTACCACGCCGGTGGGCCATTGGGCCTGTTCCGGGCGCAGGCGAAGGCTCTGCTCTGCCCCTACTCCAATTGGGGTGAAGTGTCTACCACGCCGGCCGGCTGCTGGGCCTATTCCGCCCTTCGGTCGCAGGTCTGCCTAACTTGCGGGCACGGGCGGCAGCTCTGCTCTGCCCCTACTCCAAATGGGGTGACGTGTCTGCCACGCCAGCAGGCCGCTGCGCCTGTTCCTCTGGTTGGTCGCAAGTCGGCCTACCTTGCGGGCGCGGGTGGCAGCTCTGCTCTGCCCCTACTCCAATTGGGGTGTCGTGACTACCACGCCGGCAGGTCGCTCGGCCTGTTCCGGGCGCGGACGGCGGCTCTGCTTTGCCCCTACTCTAATTGGGGTTATGTGACTACCGCGCCGGCAGGCCGATGGGCCTGTTCCAGGCGTGGGCGAAGGCTCTGCTCTGCCCCTACTCCAATTGGGGTGACGTGTGTACTACGCCGGTAGGCCACTGGGCCTGATCTGCCGGTTGGTCGCAGGTCTGCCTACCTTGCAGGCGTGGACAGCGGCTCTGCTCTGCCCCTCCTACCATGCCCGCGGACCGCTGGGCCTGTTCTGCCGGTCGGTCGCAGGTCTGCCTACCTTGCGGGTGCGGGTGGTGGCTCTGCTCTGCCCCGACTCCAATTGGGGTGACATGACTACTGAGCCGGTGGGCCACTGGGCCTGTTCCGGGTGCGGGCGGCGGCTCTGCTCTACCCCTCTGGCTTGAAGACAAAGTGAGAGAGACTCGGGTGTTTGTGACTCACTTTCTTTACCAGGAGACCAACTGTTTCTGTCGCTGCTGGTATTGATGAAGTTCTCTCCTCTGCCGCTTTCTGATGACATCTGATCTCTGCCATGTTGGTATCCCATGTGAATGGCAGCATTTCGTTCCCTTTGCCGGGTGACCAAAGCAACGGGTGAGTCCTGACTGGCCCTCACAAGCCCCATCTCAATCCTGTTGCCACTGCCTATGAAGGCTCGGTTGGTATTTACTTTCACTGTATTCAGCAGGACCTGGACCAAGAAGTAGCTTCTGCAGGTTCTTTAGCCCTGGGCCAGAGCAGTTCTGGGAGCCAGAATTCATCCGCTCTGGGCTCGGTGTATGTTCTGATAGGAGCAGGCTCCAAGAAGCAGTTTCCACAGGTTCTTTAGTACTGAGCCTGAGTAATTTGTCTGCGAGATGCAGGTGAATGGCAGCCTGAAATTACCTGTTCTATGGCTGAATGAGCTGCAATCAGTCGAAAACAGGGATGGTGACGTCAGCTCTCCAAGATGGTGGCCACTGGCTTCCTCTGTGTTCTGACTGGTGTGGAGAACCGAATTGGACCACTTCCTTCCCCCGTCTCAAACCCAGAATTCAGCCCTGAGCACGGTGATTGCACAGCTGGCAGGAGCCCGCAGAATCTTCAGAGCTGTATCTTTGCGTTGCTATCTCGTCGTTTCCCAGCGCGCAATGCAGACTCTAGCCACAGGGCAATTTGCTGAATAAGCAGCGTTACCCTCCGTGCGGAGAAATCTCTCGCATTTGAGCCCCCATAGCTGATCCTCGTGCGATGGAAATCCTTCCTCTAGGTCTTGGAGCACCCCAATTTTGCTAGAAATTCTTAACAAGATAGCTTTTAGCCATTCTAACTCATCATTCTCCCGCACAGTGACGCGGTACACGGGGCTGATGCACTCCCTTCGCCGCCATATTCTGTCATGTTTATTTTCAATACAATTTTTAATATAGCAAACATCCAAATCAAATTGCACATCAATCAGCGCTAGAGGAAACGAGAAAAACAGCTTTAGTTTGGTTTCTCATGACAACCTTTCAATACCTGCTGTTGATTACTTGTGGTTTCCACTTATAATTGACAGATAATTGATTTTCTCATATAAACTTGGTGAAATGGATGACAAAAATCTCTTGCAGTTTCTTCCTGGGCAATTCCTCCTACTTTGAACAAATGAACCCAAAATAAAAATATGTTTACTTTACATTCTAATTATGTTAGTTCTTAATGTGTCTAGCACCTGCCCACATATGTGCACAAACACACAAAATTTGCTTTCTTCTGGATGAGTATCTTAAGCCCAAAGAGGTATGATGTGAATCAAGAGAGCTGTTTTGCATTCAAATACAAATATGAGTTTGTACTTGAACATGTTTCAGCTTTTGAAGATCTTCATATCTCTTTCTACACTGGTATTATAATTGATTTTGACTTATGTTAATAAAAGTAGCTTAAAGAGTAAATACATAATTTAGAGTCCTTTCACTAGTACAAATACACATAACTTGTACTCTAGTTGAAGACTCAAACTGCTGCTGGCAAAACCTAAATTTGTTTAATGATCAGCCTCTTTATTTATGGTTTTCTAACAGTTTTGATCAAGTCAATTTAAACCACTTCTGATTAATGGGTGCCATCAAGATCTAGCGATAAATGCCACTTTGCTCTATAATCAGTAGCAAGGGGACAGTGCATTACATTACATATCAGAACATTCACATAGAGTCTTTGCTAAAATTTAAGAAGTCACCATTCCTTTTGCTTACTGAGCAAAATCACTCCACATATTTCAGTTTCAATGTAAATGGCAAGAAACTAGTCTAAGTACCATGGGGAATATAAAAAATACAAGATACTTCTTCTGAACAACAACAAAAAAATGAGATTCATAAAAACTGAGCCCTTTACCATCTGATCTACAAAAGGTATTTTAAAATGTAATCATAGATGTCCTACTCATTGTCATAAATGAGAGGCCTGGGACTCAAAGACATTTAATCACTCACTAAAGATAACTCAGTGAATGCAGAACAGATGTTTTTCCTAATCTTTTTTTTTTTTTTTTAAGAACTCCTGGTAATGCACTACACTGTCTCCCCAGAAATTATTTTGAGAAATAAGACACATAATTTGTTCTAGTCTGTGTTATAATTTTATACAAAAATACCTGAGGCAGGCCAATGCATAAAAATAAAAAAAAAATACATACAATTGTTATCTGAGTACATAGTTATGAAGATTTAAGAACACTTTCCCAGCATCTTCTCAGCTTCTGTGAGGCCCCCTTCACCTGCATCACACATGAGAAGGCATGATGGTGACAGCCAATTCACGAGGGAGAGAGAACATAAAGAGACAGGAAGCAGACAAATTGGGGACAAGTCTTGCTCTTTTTGTAGCAACATGCTTTAATAAAAATTAACTTGAGTACCATGAGAGCTACATTATTCCTTTCCAAGGGAATTTTCACAAATGATCTAACCACCATCTCCTAGTGAACTCTTTATAAGTTCCACTATTTACAAATTCTCTTACAATGCAAACCAAGCTCCCAGCACATGACACTTTGAACAACATATTCAAATCATAATGGAAGTAATGATAGAGACACACTGTACAAATGAAACATCGAAAGCTATTACTTAGTGGTCATGAATATACTAGACACTTCAATAAAAATACTTGAGAACCTGAAAAATATTTTAGTGGAGACTTTAAAAAGATCATCGGGGATTTAATTCAACTACTTTTTAAAGTATGGATGGATTTGAATAGGACAAGAATAATGGGCTAATTGTATTAAAAGATGTAAATAGTCAGTGCAAAAACTCAAAGGATATTTAGGAAATCATACCTATGTACATAAAGAAAATGCTGGTTTTCTTGAATATGCTCTATGGAGACCTCAAAAGTGTGCTGGTTAAAATCTGGTGACCCTCATAATGAGCAAATATTCATATGAAAGATGAAGTGGACATCATTTGCAATAGCTTCCTACTTAGAATATCTGCTTTCAATGGCTACATGATTGTTAGTGATTCTCAGTATTAGTTGTATTTAAATTTCAGTTTTTAGATCAGTATATAGCTACCACATCATCTCTTGGCCAGATCAATAAGTTTTTTGGAATTCTTTATATATTAATCTATACAATATCACACATATGTTTGTTTCTAGATTGTAATGGATACCTTACAGTTTATTCTGAGGTTTGCGAGAGGATCAGCAAGCATAAAACATTGCTATGAGAAATTAGCCAGGTTGTAGTTTGGAAGAAAGGAGAGAAAAATTGCCAAAAAATCTCCATCTATAATAAGATACGCTGATCCAACAAATGACATTTTAATGAGGTCTAGTTTGGGTATATGGAAGCAACATTTCATATAGACTATAACATAAAGATTAGCAAATATTGTGTTACATATTCCTTGAGCACATCCAGAATTATCTTACTAATTTGTACATTTGGAATCTACTGTTACATGGAAACAAACCTAATTTTTTCAATAAACCTGAAATAGCTTTTTAGTACAGCATAACAGAAATTTTGTGGAATTATCTACTAAATGCCAATATTTCCAATTGACATCTCAAACCAAAATAAATTAACCTTACATATTTTAACATCATAGGAGTAATTAAGTCAAAATATAATTGATATGTCATTGCAGTAAAGGGTGAAATAAGACCCAGAAACAACAGATTATAGTCAAAATTATTATTAGATTATTTAAAATACCAGTGCACAATTTGTCTTTTCTTCATTAAATTTCCATTTAATGGAACCCCCATTTGATGTAGCTCTCCCTCTCCTTGGTCTATACCTAAAGGACTTAATAAAAGCATACTACACAGACACAGCTACATCAATGTTTATAGCAGCACAATTCATAATAGCTAAACTGTGGAACCAACCCAGATGCCCTTCATTAGATGAATGGATTTTTAAAATATTGCATGTATACACAATAGAATATTTATCAGCAATAAAGGAGAATAAAATCATGGCACTTGCAGGTAAATGGATGGAATTAGAGAATATAATGCTAAGTTAGAAAATCCCATATAACCAAATGCCAAATATTTTCTTTGATATAAGGAGGCTGATTCTTTTTTTTTTTTAATATTTATTTATTTATTTTTTTTAGTTTTCGGCGGACACAACATCTTTTGTTTGTATGTGGTGCTGAGGATCGAACCCAGGCCGCACGCATGCCAGGCGAGCGTGCTACCGCTTGAGCCACATCCCCAGCCCAGGAGGCTGATTCTTAGTGGAATAAGGAGAGGGAGCATGAAAGGAATAGATAAATTCTAGATAGGGCAGAGGTGTTAGAGGTGAAGGGTGGATGCATGGTGTTAGAAATGATGTTGGAACATGATGATCATTATTATACAAAGTACATGTATGAAGACATGAATTGGTGTGAACATAATTTTTATCCAACCAGAGATATAAAAAATTGTTATCTATATGTGTAATAATAATTACAATGCATTCCACTGTAATGTATAAATTTTAAAAAAATCCATTTTAGCTGTTAGTATGATATCTGTCTTCATTTATCTAACATGAAAAATAGTACTATTTTTTCTTATGCATTTCTGCAATACATCTCAAATATCTTTGCATACCCCATGTACTTAGCAGATTTTTATATATAATAGTCACTATAGGAAGAGTAGTTACTTCTGAAATCTACAATGCTCTTCTGAAATGAGGTCTTGCAGTTTCTTGAAATATCTGAAATAATTAGGATGCACTTCATGCCAATTAGCCTATAGTAAATACCTGATTTTTTTTTTAAAATAATGAATGAAGAAAGAATAAGTGCTTTAAATAATCTGTAAAATGTGGTGTGTGACATTTTTTGGTTTTGCCTATAACTCATTGAATATTGTAACAATCTTACTATGTGGGTAAAATATGATCCATTTATAATAGATAACAAGTAAATACTGCATTGTTAGTAATTCACCAAACAGATTTTCAAAAACAAGCATTTTGACATGTGTGTGTTTTTTAATACTATATTGTGAATAAAGGGATTTCAGTAAATGAATAGTTACAAATGCATACTAGCTTATGGTGCCTTATCACTTATTGGTTAATGAAATATTTAGCTGTAAGAAATTTTGTTAATGTACATCATATTGGGATTTAATAGAATTTTGATAAATATACATTAATAATGCTGAAGTCTCTCATTAAGTCTATATCAGTGTATAAAACAAACAAGTCATACGTGATTTCCCCAATTCTAAGTATCCTATCTTTTGAGAAACTATATGGACAATGCAAATTAAAGCCAGCATGCTGATATTAGTAGCAGCAGCAGCAGCACAGGAAAAATGGAAACAACAAACTGGGATATTTTGTCATTATAGTTATAATTTTCCCTACATCATTTAAAAGTACCTAACACAATATGAATAGCGAATTTAAGCAGCAATCTATTCTCATATTGAATGTTCATGATGGTATTATATAAAATGGAAACAATTGAAATGCATCAGAAATGTATTATTAAACATTAGTTGAAAATGCCATTGATTGATCTGTATCTCACCATGTTTGTCTCTAGCAAATACCGTCTCAGTGAGCAAGACATATGGGAAAAAAAGAAAAAGAAATCAAGTAAAATCCATATAACAATATGAAAATAAAATGTTCCCTGTCACATAAAGAAAAACAACCATTCTGGGATATTACATACTTTTAGGCTTTGAATAAGACAAGTGTTCTTTGGCAAACTGCCACATATACAGTTTTTCTTTAACAGCTGTAATTATGTCTAGTTTATTCTACATTTCTACCTAGTTAATTTTAATTTGTTAAAAAAAGTATTTCTTCATGAGCTGACTAGTGAAATATTTGAAGAAATACAGATCTCCTAATTGTGGAAGAAAGCAATACATAATGACTAGAAGCATATTTAATACTCTCAGTGTGTTTTCTTAGATTCCACTTTTCACATCAAATAGTGCCTGTGAATATATCTTTATACATATATTAAAACATATTAGTCTATTTTTTGATGCTAAAAACACAATACCACAAGGTCATATCTATGGACGGTCTTCTTGCTTGGCAGAGTCTTGAGGTGGCCTAGAGCATCACATGGTTAGAGAAAGAGCACACACCCACTATGTATTTGTCCTGATCTCCCTGTGTCTTCTTATTAGGACACCAGAATTTAATCATGGGGATGTTATCCTGATGATCTCCTTTAATCTAAATATCTCTCAAAGGGCCCCATAGATGGATTAAGTTTCCACCCTTTCTTATTGGGGATTACATTTCAATATAGTTTCAGAGGGGGCAAACCATACTCACACCATAGCAAGAGATATGCATATATCTATAGGATGATACATAGTATACTCACCGGATAATTTTCCAAAAGTAAAATTACTAGGTGGACAATGTGTACATCAAATGCAGCAGACATTTTCAAAATCCTATTCTCCCCAAAAGTGCACCCACTTCCACTCCCGACAGGATGGGTGACAGTGGCCTCCTGCCCACTTTCTCACCACCTGTCTGTCCTATCACACTATTTTCTCTTGGTCAATCTTATCAGCAAAATGGCCTCTCATTCTTCCTCAAAGTCGTGCTTACTTTACATGGAGGCCGAGTGTATTTTTCTTTGTGTACCAGCCACTTTGATTCTATGGAGAATTCTCTCATGAAGGAGAGTCATTTTTCAAAGTGATTCTTCAGCTGCCATGATTTATCCCTTTCCAAGTTTGGGCTGTCATAAATCAGCTAGAACAAGTCATTTCCAGGGGGTAACCATGCACAGGTCACCCTTATTTTGAAAAAGCCATCACTGGATCTGCTACTGTCCCAGTTCTGCCTTGCCTCAGTGCCAAGAGGTTGATATCATTTCCTCCTGCCCACACCTTCCTTAGTGACCAAACCCTGGCATCTGTCACCACCACTCTCATGAAAGGGCCTTCTGGAAGGTCACCAAGTGCCTCCTTATTGCTAGATCCCTTGACCTCTGCTCTGTAATGATTCTCCTCCGTCTGTGGGAAGCACTTAAGGGTCTCAGCCATTCCCTAACCTCTCCTGGGATAACTCCAGAGACACTAATAAGAATACCCTTCTTGTCTTGGGTTTGATGGGAGTTTTAAAAGAAAGAATATTAGTGTACTTTGTAAGTTATAAAACACTACATAAACACAAATTTTCACCATTGTTCACCTGGACCCCCACAGTTCCCAGGACAGGGTTTTGCTTCAAGGAGACAGTTCATTCTTATTGATCAACTGATGAACTGCCACTCTTTTGTGTACTCTCTGAAGAAGTTTTTATTGAGTACCTACTACATGCCAGGTAGCATACGGGGGAATGGCAGTAACCACTTTCAGGAATATAAACAGTATGCTGAAAAACCAGCCTCTACCTCAGAGCAAAGCCTGTCCAAGGAAGGGACATGACCTTTGTCCTTGGAAAGACCCACAGAGCACTCCTAGGCACATTCCCACCCTGCTAATTTGTTTATCTACAAATAACTGGAGAGATCTGCTGTGCCAGGTGTCTCTGACTCAGTCAGGCTAGGTGGGGATCCATAGTAACCCCCTAGCAGCCACCAATCAGCATGAGACAGGGAAATACCTGGGATGCCATATGACCCTCCCAGTAGTTTATGGTGGTTGATAACATGTTGGGAACACCCCTCTTGGCTTAAACCAATCAGTTCAAATGAATACCCCTTTTGTACTAACCAATCACCCCTACCCAACCTGTTCCCACCAGTGAATTTGCTAATCATGTTTTAGAGTTGTTATTTGATTTTCCCTCGGTGTGTGATGATTTGCTAAGAGATGCTATGATGTATGTGGGGGTCCCTGCCTTCTCCAAAGAATGTATAAAACTGCTGCAAACCCTGGGCTCAGGGCCTCTCAGCATCACCAGTTGCTGTGTGTGTGCACGGAGGACTGAGCTAGCTCACAATAAACACCTCTTTCCTGTTTACATCGATCTTGGTTTCTGGTGGTGTTTTGGGGGTCCTGAATTTGAGCATAACAATGCCCCAGTGAGTCTAGCAAGCCCCCGGGATGAAGATGTTTAAGCCCCATATGAATTTTCAGAGGCAAGTGTTTTTACCCATGTTTTAAAGAGAGGAATCTGAAGCCAGCCATGGTGGTAGACACCCATAATCCCAGCTAATCGGGAGGCCAATACAGAAGGATTGCATGTTTGAGGCCAATGGGGGCCACTGGCCAAGACCCCATCTCAAAATAAAAAAATAAAAAATCAGTGTGGATGTAGCTCAGTGGTAGAGCAACTCAGATGATGGTTACTTTGATGAGTCCTTATTTCCGCAACATCAGAGAAGAACACCCAGGCAAGTGGAGAGTAGAAACCGATTTCTCCCCAGAGGAAGAAGGGGACCCTTCTCCATGGTATGAGGAAGTCCTTCCCATTTATATTTAAGGTTTTCTTTGTCCTTCTGCATTCCTGTCTTTATCTTACTTGGGATGGGGGATGCCGGAGGGAAGGCCAAAGGTGGGAAACAGGTGGGCCCATGCAGCTGGGGGAGGAGTGATGGGGCAGGAAGAGCCTGGGGTGAACTGATTAGCACTTCTCTATCTGCTGGGAGCTGCTTCATTAACAGTTCTTTAGGATGGGGCACGGGGCCTTGGGGACATTAACATTTCAATCTTCCACTTGCAGTTTCTGATTTCTTGGACTCACACCAGACTCCATTTTCGTTATTAGACTGACTCCTTTTTTCTCTATTACACTGGATAGCAGACCTGATTTACCTAGCTACACTAACTACCTCTCTTTAAATCTGGCTTCACAGGGTTCAATCCCCAGTACTGCCAAAAATACAATAAAAAACTGAAACTCAGAAAGGTTATGTCATTTATCCAAAGTCACACAGCTAGTAAGCAGAGAAGCTGAAATTTGAACACAGGTCTTGATACCTGCTTCTTCACAAAATGCTTATGACATGGTACATACACCTGCCTTATAAGGCTCGTAGGAGAGTTTAGTGAGACAAGGTAGGTGCTGAATGAGATGATGTAGCCAAACAGGTGCTTAATAAAGTTCAAGCCCCAGGACCAAGAATGTCAACATGGATAACTCAGGCACACTCAGGTCCTAGACAGGATGGACGTGAGCCAGCGCACAGGACAAGGGCCACTTTGGTCTTCCAGGTGAGTACAATAATGGATCTGCATGGTGATCAGCCTGTTCCACATCCAATTACCCAAGCCCTCCTCCTGCCACAGGAGCCCAGGACCGTTTCTGCTTTCTCTCTCTATGGCCTGTTCTTGGAGAGAGCAATGTGGGCTCAGGTTTCATGCTGTCTGGTAAAGCCTGGAGAAGAGCCTTAGACTCAGGTCCCTGCAGGCAGTGAGAGCAGTCGGCTTCCAATGGAGAGGAACCAAAGCACTCCTTAAGGATGAGGATAATATTCTCTTGAGTAGGGCACCATGAATTAGTGATCATTCTGGGTGGACATTCTGCCACCTGCCAAAAGAAGACATAGGGACAACAGGCTGCAGGAGGCGAGTCTGGCTCCCTGAATGGTTTCAGCAAGATCATCTAACATCAAAGAACAGGAGAAAAGTTCAAGGCAAGTTCTGGAATGGAGTGTACCACCATGCCATCATTTATCTCCTGTAGCAAGCTGACCTAGGGAGGGTGACGGGAAGCACAGTGGAAGGGACTCCTCCAACCCGCTTCCCTTCACCACATGTGGTTTCATTCTGGAAAGTTGCCTGTGCCCAGACAAGGCTGGCTGGCCCAGTAAGAAACAGAACAGCCCCTTTTAGGCATTGTCTCTGAGAAACCTCTAATGAACATTCGAGAAACACTAGTTATAGTCATATGCTCTTTGATTATTAAATGCCTATTATCAGCCACAGCTGCTTAACCTCCTCACACCCCTGCCCAAGGCCAGCTTATCCCCATCTTCAACAACTGAGCATGAGCAAACACAAGGTCAGACAGGTAGAGGTCAAGGTCAAATAAAAAAGCTACCCCCCACCCCGCTCCTTCCCATTCAAACCAGTTTGCCTCAGCCAGCTTTTTGTAGCTGTGACCAAAATACCTTGACAAAAACAACTGACAAGAGAGAAAGTTTATTTTGGCTCAAGATTTCAGGGGTTCAGTCCATGGTCAGCTGACTTCCCGTGGCTCTGGGCCCAAGGTGAGGCAGAAGATCATGACAGAAGGGCGTGGAACAGGGAAGCTGCTCTGCTCAAGGCAGCTAGAAAGCAGAGATAGGGAAGGGGGATGAGCTATGGGGGAGATGCACCTTCCAGGACACGCCCCCAGGGACCTCCTTCTCCAGCCAGGCCCCACCTGCCTCCAGTTACCATCCTGTCCTTCCATTCAAACTAGGAGGGAAGGATTAGGTTACAGCTCTCATATTCTAATCATTTCACCTCTGAATATTCCTGCATTGACACAGGAGCTTTGGGGAAACACCTCGGCTCCAAACCATAACACAAAGGAAATCAATTTTTGTAACTATAAGGGACAGCAATGTCCTCCAGCGACATTCTCAACAGATAAGGCTTTCCTGAGGACTCTCATTAAAACACGGATGCCTGCCTCTTTTCCCACACCTACTAAATCAGATGAGGATCTATATTTGTATTCTAGATCTAGAATTGTGTGGGGGTTTTTGTTGTTGTTGTTGTTGTTTGTTTGTTTGTTTGTTTGTTTTAAACACTCTTGGTGAGTCTTCTGAGCAGGGAAGTTTGGAAAATTCTGCCCCCAGGTACTTTTTGTTTCAGTGGCTAAAAAGCCACAGAAACAGGTGGCACTTGGGTTAGCAAGTTGCTGTAATGCAAATTCACTTTTTGAGACAAACCTGTAATTGGAAGAGTCCTGGTTCTTATTATTGTCTTTAAGAAAAAAAGTTCTCCCAGCTATTTCCTGACATTGATGGAGATGAGTTGTGCTCTTAGTGGCTACAGCACAAGATGTAAAATCAAGAATTGCAGATCAGGGACCATAATTTTCGTGGCTACTGTTAAACTTCTTGAAAGCAAGAATAGGTGTGCACTGTTACTTTTCCCATTTCACAATATGAAGATTCCAAAGCACAAAGAGTTTAGCAGCCTGCACAAGGAATCAAATAGTAGGAGAGCTAATGGGAGCTGAAGAGATAGGAAGGAATCTTAGCTTAAAACTGTCATTTAGGTAAATCTCTCAATCTAGAAATGTCACTTTAGGCCTTTTAAAAATCATTAGATTTTAAGATACGGAATCAAGCTGGGCACGTGGGCTCATGCTTGTAATCTGTGACTCAGGAGGCAGAGGATGGAGGATGGCAAGTTCAAAGCCAGCCTCAGCAATTTAGGGAGATTTTCTGCAACTTGGTGAGATCTTGTCCCAAAATAAATAATAAAAAGGGCTGGGAATGTAGCTCCATTGTAAAGCACCCTGAGTTCAATGCCCAGTAAACACACACACACATAATAATAATAATAATAATAATAATAATAATTATAATAATAATAATAAATAGAATGGGAAGGGGAGGAGTGGGAAACAAGTTGGTTAATGGGTACAAAATTACAGTTGGATGGGAGGAATAAACTCTAGTATTCTATGGCACAATCAGGTGATGATAGCTAACTTATTCTTTTTTTTTTTTTTTTTTTTTTTTTTTTGGTACCATGGATTTAACCCAGGGGAACTTTACTGCTGAGCCACATCCCCAGAGCTTTTTATAATTTTGTATTTTTGAGACAGGGTCTCATTAAATTTCTTAGAGCCTTGTTAAGTTGCTGAGGCTGGACTCAAACTTGTGACCTTCCTGCCACAGCCTCCCAAGTTGCTGGGATCACAGGCCTGTGCCACCACCCCTGGAGAAACCCATTTTTAAAAATTATGATGGGGAAATATTTGTTGCACTTCAGTTGCACCCATTCATGGTTCTAATGGTAAAGGTCAAATTTACAAAAATGGGCTTTAATTTTGTACAAATGCAAACAAAACTTCTCTCTCTTTGTGCTATTAAATAATTCCTTAGCTCTGTGATGGAATGTCAGTGTGCAGAACACCTTTTGCAGCTTGTTTGCAGGGCAGAATCAATTCAACAGACTAGGTCTAGGGTGAAACTGAGACATGTGCATACTCATAAACAGCCCATTTGAATCCCACAATGAGGATCCACCTATAAGACTCTACATTAGCAAAACTTCTTGGTAACTGCTTTTCATTCTTACTGTCTTCTTTTGCTCCAAGAGAAACAGTTCTTCCTTTCTTTCTTTCTTACTTTGTTTCATTTTATTCATTCAATACAGAATTCTCAGAGGTGGCTGGGTTTCAAGAAAAACAGGTGAATTTCCAGCAGTGATTTACGAAATGAAATGGCTCACTCATTTAGGTAAATTGGCTCCCCCTGGTGGAACGTCTTCTATGGCAGGTATTGGCCTCCGTTAAGGAACCATAGGTCTTGATACTGAGCTGCCCGACAGAACTCCACCAAGAATATTCTTGTGGTTGTAGAAGCTGGAATTCTGGAAAGTCCATTTGGTTTCCTGCCTCCTCCCTCGCTTGACTTCTTGCATCTCATCTGATGGTCACAGTTCCTGTCGCACTGATGGTATGAATAGAAATCAATGGACTTACCCTGGGTCCAATTTTTCATTTGCACAAACCAACTTAGAATTTAATTCTACCACATCTGCTTTGATCCAAGCCCTCTCTTTCAGAGGTAAAATCCCTAGAAAAAACAAACCACCAACAAAAAAAGTTTTCCCCTTGGCTATTTCCAAAGATAGATAAGCTAAATGAATTTTACATAGTAGCTTCCATCATCATTTCTAAAACAAACATTTTTTTCAAACTCTCTTAATTCTATAATAATCTCTTGTAATGTGTGTTTGCCATATTATTTAAGATTATTCAATTCTGCAGTAGAAAATAAGAGACACAAATAAAATGAAGTGATGAAGTTAAACATAAAAGCAAGTAGCTTATGAGACTCATTAGATATAAACAAAGTAGAGCAAAACACAGATTTAGCATACATAGGAGGGGCCAGAAAGATCAACAAATACCGAGTATCAAGTACTCCTTCGACAGTAGAAGTTAGAGACAAGTTTTTGCTGTTATTGTTTTGGTTTGCTTTTTTTGGGGGGTGTGTCTACTGATTTAAATCAGTGGTGCTCTACTATTAGCTACATTGAACTCTTTTGCAGAGACTTTTTGGCTGACAGTCCCCAAATCAGCCATGGTGAAGAGGATTTTTCTGTGGAGAAAGGGGGTACCACTTCATTGGGTCCCCCTCTTCCTCCAGGGAGAATTCTTTTCTGCTGTCCTTTAATAAAGCTTCAACTTTCCATTCTAAACTTGCCTTGATGTGCTTCTCTGGTGTTATACTTCAGCATTGGGAAAGCAAGACCTCATTACCAGTAAACAGCAGTAACAATAACAGTTAAGGGACAGAGATAATGCCAAAAATAAAGTCAATATTTAGAATTGAAGATAAAAATAATCTTTAGTGATAAGAATTCTTTAATTTGATAGTTTAAAAATAATAACAACATGTTTCCAGGGAGCAAATTTGTGACACATGCAGTCAAGGGGAGAAATGAAGAATGTCCACGTGTTTCTGCCCCTTTCAATTCTTTATTCACTTAAATTCTTAGTACAACTTTACTCTATAGGTTCCTAATGAAGAAAACAACAATCCTTAGTGATAGACACTGCAATGGAGATAATCAAATAACAGCAAGCAATTCTAGATTAATTAATTCCCAGAAAACAATTTTAGATTAATTCTGAACATTGCAAAACAGATTTAATCATGACAGGCTAGTGACAGACATTTCCTCTGAATGCTAAGTTCAAAACTCTCAAGCCTTAGGCTTTATGTCCTGCAGATGCACACTCACTCAGACAGCAGTGATCAGGTCCCAAACCAAAACAGGCTTTTTCTGGTGGGGGATGGACGACCAGTTGAGGAGAGGGTCATAGGGAGAAGTTGCAGCTCTCACAAAGGTCCAAACAAGGCGGTAGAGTTGAGAGCAGTGAGGATCACACAGAGAATAGGAAAATGATGGAAAGTGATGGGATGTCAGTGTAAGCCTCATCAAGACTCTCCAGCTGGAGTACATACTTGTTTAGGCTGGCTGAATCCCTGTTTATTCACTCTAGTTTTATACTATTATTTTTTTTTTTTACCACACCTTGTAATTATCAGGTGCCACCAGATTTCTCATTTACCCTGAGGTCAGAAATATCTGGTCTGGTGGTCTCCATCCTGCTATTCTCACCTTTCACTCTTATCAGGAGAGGAGAGCCTGCCAGAGGCTTTATTCAGTTTATCAGGGTGAGGGGAAGTAATTTGTCTGAGGCCATATTAGAGGGCTCTGTGGGTGTGCCTGGTGATAAATGACCTCTAATAATGACCTCAGGTTTCAAAATTGAGTTTTTTAAATGGAGTGAGAAACTGATGTGACTCCATTTTTGAGAAACCAGCCTCTACGTCAGAGCAAAGCCTGTCCAAAGTGGGGAGTTACCCTTGTCCATGGAAAAACTCAGAGTGCTCCTAGGCATATACCCACCCTGCCGAGTTGTTTGTCTGTGAATAACTGGAGAGATCTTCCATGCCAAGTGATCCTGACTCAGTTACACTAGGTTAGGACCCATAGCAACCCCCTAGCTACCACAAAATGCATGAGACACAGAAAATACCTGAAACACCAGGTGACCTTCCCAGTAGTTTTGTTGATTGGTAAAATGATTAGGCAAGTTTATCATATACACTCTTGCAACCTCTCATGGCCTAAACCAATCAGTTCAAATGTATCCACAACTTGAACTAACCAATCACCCTTACACAACTTGTTCCTGCCAATGAATGTGCTAATCAATGTTAAGAGTTGTTGTTTGACTTTTCTGTGATGTGGAATGATTGGCTGTGTGATGTCATGATGCATACAGTGTCCCCCAAAATCTATTAATCCTCACTGAATTAAGGGTCAAGACTCACTCTTTGAGACCACTGTATCTGAAATGGTTGTGAGTCCAGGCTTGAGCTTACAATAAACACTCTTTTGTGATTGCATCAGATTCAGCTCCTGGAGGTCTATTGGGGTCCCATGAATCTGGCATTACAGGAGTTGCTTAGGCTCAGGCCTAAGGCCATTCTCACACAACCCCTTTCACCTTGACAGCTCTTCTGCAGATAAACAGAAGCCATAACACATAACTCCTGTCTTCATAAACTTGATCTCTTGAGTCCAGTGTCATTTCAAGTTCTAGGTTTAAAAAGATATATTCATTTTCCTTGATGTTTTCAATAAAGCACACAGAATTCTTAGAAATAGCTTGAAAGGATAACAATGTTATATTGCAAAACTTCATGAACTTTCAAATTGCTTGCTGTGTGTGACTGACCAGTATGTGAAAGGCCTTGGGGATATATGAATATATTATGAATATAATAGAGAGAACTCTTGAGACTTTTTTTCTTACTGTACACACATCCTGAGGCCAAATGAGGCTGTTTACTAGAGGTCATTTCTCAAAAAAGAGATAATGATCATAAAGGAATAAATTAACCTATATATTATAAATAAATCTAATATATATTTGATTAAAATTGAGGACATATATAGTCATGCCAAATAGTTTGCTGAATCATTTCAATTACAGTTATTTTAATGTTTTGCTTACTAACTGCATTAGAGACATCATTGACCTGCAATTCAGGAAAACTGTTAATTCTAGCACTGAATTTATCAGGTTTTGACACTTTGGTATATTACTTATTGCCATAGGATCTCTTGTTTCTCACTGTGTATATTTATAAATTTACACATTCTAGAAGGTTTTAGAAAGATAAAAGAAAATATGTATTAAAAGAGTAGTTTAAAAAGCTCTTTAATATACCATTGCTATGGTTATTAAATAGCATTTTCTTTTTAAGAATGTATTGACCTGGGGCTGGGGATGTGGCTCAAGCAGTAGCGCACTTGCCTGGCATGTGTGCGGCCTGGGTTCAATCCTCAGTACCACATACAAACAAAGATGTTGTGTCCACCGAAAACTAAAAAATAAATATTAAAATTCTCTCTCTTAAAAAAAGAATGTGTTAACCAGAAATATGTATAGAACAATAACATAATAAATAAATATGGTACAAAGAAATAAACATAAAGTAATAAATGTTATATGATTTATTTTATAATAATATTGGTAAAATATACCCAGAGGTGAAAATAAACATTTAAATAATGATAAATGTACATGTCCATTTCTATTAAGGTATAGTGAAATACATCTATTTTTGTAATATACTTTTGTTCATGAAAGCATCATAAATATTATTATCAAATATTATTGTAGCTGCACAAAATTAAAAATCCAAATTGTACATATATCAGTAAATAAATGGCATTTAGTGACTGAAATTTCTGAGTCTGTTATTGTGAAACACAAATATTCAGTAAAATATGCTCTGAAGAAAACCTAAATTTGAATATGTAAAAACATAGAAAGGAGTATTTAGAGTTGTTTTACCATGAGATTAATTTAAAATACTTTTGATACCCGAAAAAATACTCTGAAGTTTTTACTCTTAAGAAATACATATGAAAGAGTACAGCAATTCTGTCTCTGAGTAATGCAAGCAGAAGAGAAAGATGATAAAAATATTAAGTAAGCCTCAAAAATCTGAGGATCATGAAATAAATAAATTCTTGGCAAGAAAATATCAGAATCAATTTTGATGTAAAGTCAAAACTAATAAGCATTCTAATTTACCAAATCTTAATGATTTAATATATTAGAGAAAAAAAGTCAGAATTCTAAGCAAATACTTGAGAAATGGGTGTGCACAACAAGGTTTAACCTCAGAAAATATTATACATCCCCTGTGCCTGTCCATGTGTCTCTCTCACGTCTTTCCACTGTGACATCAAAAAAAAAAAAAAAAAAAAAAGAAGAACAAGTTTTTAAGCAATTATATTTAGGTCTCAAAACAGTTAAAGAAAATAATTAGCTCTCTTTATCTATTTTTAGAAGTAAATTTTCTTAGTATTTCTTCAATAATTAATGATTACCCTGTGCATGTTGCTCATAATACAGAATGTGTAGAACCACCCAGAATGAGAGCACTATTTAAATAATGTCAGAACAAAAAGTGCTACAGAACAGTAGGAACTGAAAAACAAGGCCAAAGCCAGTGCAGGACCACACAGCATTTAGGGCTATATCAAAGAGGAATGGAGTTGGTCTTAAGAGGTCTGACTTCCCTTAGCCAAGACAAAGGACTAGTACATATTGTCTTAAAACATATTTTTCTTCAAATCTTATATTTTTATGGATACATGGTAAGAATCCAGAAGTTAAATGTAAACTAGCAAATTTACATTCATTTCTGGGACACTTTTACTTCTAGTTCTCTAGATTAATTAATTTTAATGCCTTTCACCATGTCCTAATTGATATTCTAGCTATGGTAGATAACTTTTTCTTATTCAACATTTATCAGGTAATTTACAAAGGACTCCATTACAGAATATAGTCATTTTTTAAAATTCATAAAGCAACGGATGAAATTATTTAAAACACAGAGATAGTAATATCACAGGATATAAAGTCTGTGTAGACACCATGGTCTTTATGTTTAGCTCCTAGTTTAAAGAAAGGTTGAGTGGCTTGGATGTTTAGTTTTAAACCTTATCTCAAAAAACTTGAAAGAACTTCTCCTGTGTCTTTAGACAGGGAGACTGGTGGTAACTCAGGGACAACTGTGGGTTTGGCACCTTTATTCATGATCACTTTTTACTTTGTGGAAAGACTTTAAACTCTTTGAAGATTCACATTCCCACTCAGCAGTAGGGAATTTTATTTTTTCATGTTCTATCTCCCCTTTTCCATATCTCATTTCTCTCATTTTAGAATCATGTTAGGAAAATTTATTCTCCTTGTCCAATCTTCTGTTTTCATTCTGAAGAATCTTTTCAACATTATCTTCCAGGTTTTATAATAGCCATCTATTTTTTTTTTTAATTTTTTAATCTTGTTGTTAATATACAAATTCTCTGCCTTCATTTTTGAGTTTTGCACCTGGTGAGGTGTGATTCATTGAGTTCAGGTTTGAAAAAATAACCTTTAAGTTATAAAGTTTCAATCATATATATTAAGATAAAGAAACAGTTTTAAAATTACCGTATTTGCTATATTTTAAGTACAATAATTTTAAAATACAAATATTTAAGATACATTAATTTTCTTTCTCATTTGGCAATCTTAATGAAGGCATAATGGCTCATTCTATTTTTACTTATAATTTTATCCTATTAAATATGCCTTTTCATTTATTATTCATGTAAAATTATTAATAGAAATTCATCACTGGTTAAGAGACATGAGTCAGCCAAGAGGCAAGTTAAATAAAAATTCAAGTTTTTCTCCATACACAAAATAACTGTCTGAGCATACTTTATGCTGGAAAAATCCTTCAAGATGGCAAGTAGCACAAACAAGTGTGCTGAAGGCTGAAACTTATTCTGAAAGCTAATGCCTCTCCCACAGCACACCATCACAAAGTGAAGATTTCTAAAGTCTGGGAGACTAAGGTGGATATTTTTGATGGAAACACCTACTCTTGTGATACTAACAAATTGTAGAGGAAAAATGATTCATAAAACCCATGAAATGCAGGAACCCCAGAGTTCTGAAAACTATCTCAGATGTAAGCCACCCAGTAGACCTGCCTGACCATTAGATTTTGTTCACTTTAGACCTTTTAGAGTGGGAAATAAACATTGATTAAATAAATCACTGAGATGTGGGGTTCTAAACAACATTTATTTTCTCAACTATACAGTCTAAAACATTACTCCTAATGGATTAAAGCACAAGCATCTGGAACATATTTTTCAAGGCTTTTTAATTTTTTAGAATATACATTTAATGTGCCACATTCTTTTCCAAATTTCTTATGGAACAATATCAAAGATTTGACATTATGCTTGACAATACTTGGGGAGTCACTTCAAGAACTGTAGAGTCATTCCACTCATGCCAAGATGATATCATATTTACATAAAGAGTGAGTTTTTAGGTTATTTGTGGTATAAGGTACAGATTCTATTCAAAACATTAGCAAAAGAAAATACAATCATTGTCAGATGAAGTCCTGATATATAAAAATAAAATAACTTAAAAAAAAATTCCAAGCTGGGCATGGTGGCGAATGCCTATAATCTTGGTTGGCTCTAGAGACTAAGGCATGAGAATTGCAAGCTCAAAGCCAGTCTCAGAAATTCTGCAAGATTAAGTCTCAAAAAAAAAAAAAAAAGAAAGAAAAAAGAAAAGAAAGAGCTGGGGTTTGGGTCAGTAGTTAAGCACCTGTGGGTTCAATTCCTGATTTAAATAATAATACTAATAATAATTCTAAATGACATCATGATAAACACAATAAAAATTTGTAACTGAACTTTTTTTTTGGTGGTACTGGGGATTAAACCCATGGCCTTGTGAATGTGAGGCCAGCACTCTACCAACTGAGTTATATCCCCAACCCTATAACTGAACATCTTACTAGACTCTAGCTTCCTTCTGTGACTTTTGTGCTTTTGCTATTCCTTCTCTTAACCTATAATTTCTGCAAAAATTTTCTTCAGAAACGAAAAACTCACTCCTTCCACAAATTACCTTCATAAAGAAAAATTTCTGGACATATTCACCCCTTTGGTAAGGATTGTCAAGTCTTCTATTATGAGTTAAAAACTCTATCCTGTTCTTTAATTCGGTACTTCTGCCTGTTTTTCTGTCCTTTTGTTTAAAATTGTGATTTATAAGTGTATAGTTACAATTATGGTTTACATTGCTTCCTTGCCTTAGAACAAATAAGCCTTTTGCACACTTATCTCTAAACCCCAATACTCATGCTTTGATTTTTCTTTGTGTTCAGCTACATCACCAAGGTGGTTACAGGTCTTAATGCAAGCAGTTTCTGTTTGATCTGGTCCTGGCTTCCTCCCTCCCATGCATGGTGTCCAAATTTTTTTGTGCTTGGTGAGACTTTTAGTGAGGTTACATCTCATATACCAGTTTTGATGTAATGAGATGTCTTTTTCCAAATGTGGTGGATGTGATAAGTGGATGTGATATTGGGACTTCATGGAGATAAGTGACTGCAGTGTGTACCTGTCCTGCTATGAGGTCTTCTTCATGGTATAAAAACATTGTCTTGTCCCTTGTTTACAAAATTTGAATTGATGGAGTATACAAACCAAGCTTCATGTAGTTCTGATCTCAAAAGTTATGACCACTGCATGTCTACAGTGTATAGAGCACTTGCTTTTTTTCAGGGCTACTTTACTTTAGAGAACTCTGAAAAATTCTTTTATAACATGTAAGTAAAGAAAACAGGGCTGGGGATGTGGCTCAAGAGGTAGCACGCTCGCCTGGAGTGTGTGCAGCCTGGGTTCGATCCTCAGCACCACATACAAACAAAGATGTTGTGTTCGCCGAAAACTAAAAAATAAACGTTAAAATTCTTTCTCTCTCTCTCTCAAATAAATAAATAAATAAATAAATAAATAAATATTTTTAAAAAAGAAAACAATGTTGGGCATGTTCAAATTTTCCAGAAAAATCTGAGAGCAATTATTAATGATTGACAGATAAGCAAACTGAGAATCCCAGAGTTAAGTGATATATCATAGTTTATAAAGTTACTAAGTGAGAAAAGCTAAGGTTCAAATGAAATCTAGCTAAGGTTTTACACCTAAAAAATACTATAATATTCACAAAGTCTTACACCTAATACATTATGAGGCAAGGCTATTACTTTATTGGCTTCTCCATTTAATATTTTAATTGTAGAAACATTTTATTAGTAGAAATAATAGTATGTCTGATGATAAATATATAAGAAAATATTCAACACCTTCAACATCCACAATGTTCAACAGAAACCATGTAGCATTTTTATACCTTTATATCAGATTTTTAGAAAAAGCATTTATAATCTGATAGTTAAAATCATTTTTTTAAATTGTGCTACTATAAATATTGTTGTAGCTGCATTTTTGTAGTATGCTGTGATGCCCTTCAGTATATGAATTAATAAAGAAAATGTTCTTTTTATACAAAATAGGATAATGCTCATCATTAAAGAGAATGAAATCATGGCATATGCAAGTAAATGGATGGAGCTGAAGAATATTATGCTGAGTGGAGTAAGCCAATCCCCCCAAACCAAATGCGGAATGTTTTCTCTCACATAAAATTTCTGATATGTAATGGAAAGGAGGGAGAAGCATGGGAGGAATAGAAAAAAAAAACTATAGATAAGGCAGTGGGGAGGAAGGGAAAGAAAGGGAGCATGGGGATAGGAAAGTGATGGAATGAGATGGATGTCATTATCCTAAGTACATGTATGAAGACATGAATGGTGTGCCTCTGTTGTGTACAAGAGATATGAAATATTGTACTCTATTTGGGTAATATGAATTACAATGCATTCTACTGTATTTTATAACAAATTAGAATAAAATCTAAAAATTATGTTATAAAAGATTGTGAGAAAATTCAGAGGAAATAAAATATTTAAATACAAAAATAAAAAAAAAACATGTTTATATATGTTGAAATGTTTTATATATTCAATTGTGGAGTTTGTAATACTCAAGAATAAGTGTAACATATTATGAAAAAAAGCAAATACTTTTGAAGCAACTAAAATATATTCATTTATTAAAAAATAATATATTGTCTCATTTAAATTTATTCTTTGAGTGAGATACAGAAAGACAGAATACAAAGAGTGATTAAGAAAGTAAAACAAAATAGGTAGAAGTGGAAAACTAAATATACAAATGAAGAAAGAAGTCTTAATGTACTAGAGAATCCATGCTAAAAATAAGAAAAGTAGTGAATGCATGATAAGACTGTGAGGAATGACAGATTATTTATCCTCTGATAAATCTCTGAAAACCTATTTTCTTGGGATATAGATAACATATGAAACTATTACTCACAAGTTTAGACACGATTTTGTAATTACTTATTCATGAAAGTTTATTAAATAATATCAATACTAGATACTTCCTGGAATTTTCCTCCAAGTCGATGAAATCTTCTATATATTTTAGAATATGTATGTGCATGTGCACTCTAGAACACTATGTATAAATGTATATATGTTTTATCTAAGGTTAACTTTTCTATGTATGTGAAATAATTTGATTCTTTTATATTTTTCTAAATATAATGGTAAATGAAATATTTTTGTAGAAAATATAATATGAGTGATCTGTTTACTTTATTTGAAAGTGTCTGAATTTTTTTTTACATAACTGGCTTTGTAAGCCAGTCATTTCTATATTTTAAATAAAAGGTGTGTTTGAGGGGGCTGGGGATGTGGCTCAAGCAGTAGCATGCTCGCCTGGCATGCGCATGGCGTTGGGTTCGATCCTCAGCACCACATGCAAATAAAGATGTTGTGTCCGCCAAAAACTAAAAAAAAAAAATTAAAATCTCTCTCTCTCTCTCTCTCTCTCTCTCTCTCTCTCTCTCTCTCTCTCAAAAAAGGTGTGTTTGAATAAAAGCATTTTAAGAAAGCCTCCACTCAATGATGAATAAAATTCCCTATTAAAGAGTATTTATTTATTTTTTTAGTACAAAATGTTTCCCATGAAAAGAAGGAATGGATGTTAGCCCACCACAGTACGCTAAATCACCTTTCATATAAACCTATGGCAGGGATGCTAAGAAGATTATATTTCAAAGCACAATGGATCTCAAACATCAAATAAAACTCTAGGCTTCATGAAACCAAAAGAAAAGATTTTACCAGCATTTTCTATTTACCACAAAGCCTCTCTCAATGAAGTAGGCAGTCCTATGCTAAGTATTTGATAGCATACCCTTGGTGTCAACATTTCCTATTCTTCTATAACAATCACTGAAGGTCCAGATTTCCCCTCACAGTCAGAATTCTATTTTCTTCTATAGGGTATGCTCATAAAGCAAAACAAATAGAAGTTCATGGAAAAGGACTTTTTCACTCATTTTCCTTACTGTCTTTTTTCTGGAAACAAACAGAAGGCATCTGTCTTCAAAATTGCTTTCACCATAGTTTACTACAATTTTCTAATCCCAATATTGGACTGCAGGATCCTCTTTTGTGGGAGCCAGTGTTGAGGGTCTTCTGCTGCCAAACAGAGGCCTCACAAGCCATGTGGAATGTGGATGATCCATGTCATGTCTTGTGAGCTGCATAGCTTACACAGTTGCTTTCCAAAGGAGTCAACCTGATGTGATCTAAAAGGTCCTGTATTATATAAATTCGGATTTTCTTTTAAGTTGGCCATCTTTATTCAGCTCAGCTAGTGTGCTGCTCCTAATGGTCTCTGCATTAATACTAGTGAAACACAAAAGAGCAGTGGGCCTCAACCATTTTTTTTTCACCTGTTTCAATCCAAATATTCTTCAGGACTGCTTCAGGATTTTTTGTATAAAAAGCCCAACCATCTTAAATAGGTTAATATACCAGTGGATTAAAAGGCCCTATTCTTATAGCTTTATGACTCTAATTAGCTTGAATGCTTAAAATTGATTTAAGTTATAAACCATGCTGTTTTTTTGCAGTAAATGGTATTGTGTATGTGCATCAAATCACTGTATCAGTGTGAAGTAAATGTATGGATACTTAGATCAAGACAGCAGAGGCAGGGGTGAGAAATTCTACACATCAAGAAAGACCTGAAAGACCTGTGTTTGTGCCTGGAGCTGGGATTGTGACTCAATGGTATAACACTTGCTTAGCATGTTTGAGGCACAGGGTTTCATCTAAGCACTGCATATAAACAAAATAAACAAAATAAGACCCATCAACATCCAAAAATGTATATAAATAAATAAAGTGCTTAAATACTTTCTCAGAATTAGTCTATGCCGTTTTAAGAAAATAAGAACAAAATGAAATGTTTCACCCCTTGTAGAAAAGCTATTACCTTCAATAAAGTGCTGCTTATAAATTTATTTCTTCTTTGTTATCCTGTGAGGAAATTACAACATGTTAAAAATTCAGTTGTATGTTATCAGCCAAAAGAATGATTGAATATCAGAGTTTTTCTTCCTATGCAAAAATCACCACCCTTACTGTTATTGTAGGAGAAATTAATAAACACAGAAAGCTTGGCTATTCTCACAAAGTTTATGTAAACATGTTACTCTAAATTAAATTTATATAATCAATTATGATTTGCTACCAATGCAGATGTCTTGTTACCATTTGGAACACATGAAGAGGTCATGAATTGATCGCTATTTCAGTTTCAAGAGAAACATTTCCTATAAGGGTGTCTGTATTTTGTCAAGAAGATAAAACAAGAACAGTAAGGACATATTGATTCCTGATCCATGCAAAAATAACTGAGAAAGAAGGGTGATATCACTTAGAAAATGTACACAAGTCTATAAACCACTTTTAAAAAATCATATTAAAAATACATACAAAGAACTACAGATCCAGTTAAGAAAAAATCAGCTACTCCAGCCAATAAAACTACAGGAGATATCACAATATCAATACTTGAGAAATAGTTCCACTTGTTATCTGATCATATCACTCACTGAAACATTACCCAGGAGAGTCAAAGCCAGTATAAACACTCCAAGAACCATTTAGAGCACACTATTCTTTAAGACCTCAGAAGTAAATGTAGCTAGAACCTACTGACATACTAAAATTGCTTATTATCACAAAGGTGAACCGATATATTCTGCTTTACAACTCTCTTTGCAGGCCAGAGAACAGGGTAAATTTATTATCTACAGCACCATAATGCTCACAAAGATCTCTGTATTATTCATAAGACTGCATATAAATTATAAAAAAACATATTTTTTTCCAGTTTATAACATTGTTTTATACATATCAATACATTATGTTGTGGCCAGCAAAGTACATATTATTACTGACAGCTGTTGACATGATTCAATAAAGCCCCAAGGGGTTTCACTGATAATCCTAAATCACAACTACTTTTCCAAATAAAAAGCCACTTCTATGTCTCACAATATTTAGAGGAGGTTTGCAGAAATATCAGTGGTTCATAAGGAAGAAACTTGGGCAGAAGCCCCAAGAAACCAGTGTAATTTTCTAAGTTTAGTGGGGAGGAGAGGGGGTCTTGTATATTAAAAAATAAGCCCTCTGTAGAAAATGGAGTCTCTCGTGTGAAGATTAATAAGTCTAATTTTGGAAAGAGAGTTTCTATCAGACTTTGCTAGTATTTTATTTGGTTTCTTATCTTTCTCTTCCTGTGTCAGATGGTGAAGTGCCTAATTTTAAACCACATTTTGAGATGAATGTCCTTAAAAAAGTTTAGATATTTTTCTATTGACTTTGAATTCCACTGCAGTTTTCAATTTTGCAAGTCATATTAAATAGGCAGACTGCATAACCAAATGTTATTCGGATGTCTTCAAATAAATTTAATAATTTCTTTTTTTATTCCATGTACAAAGGAATAATTTAATTACAATAAATAAAAGCTGAGAGTAGTTGGTTCTTTTCATAAAGCAAAATTTTTTAGACATCAAGAACTCCATGAATACAATTTTGAGCTGAAATATGGGTGCACTCCTCCTGCCCCGGCTGGCCCCAGCGCACCTCTGGCACACATGTCCACCCAGAAAGTTAAGTCATGGGGGAGCCAGATTGTCGCCTCTGAGGCCCCGGCTCTGGCTCCCCGCCCCAGGCTCCCGCCCCCACCGCTGCTGGCCTGGCTCCCATGCACGGACTGGCCTGCTCTGCCAGAGCCTCCGCCGCCCTGCCCGCTGCAGCTCCTTCCTGTCAGGCCCTGTAGTGCGGCGACCCTGTCTCTGCCCCCGGCGCGGACAAGGGCGGCCGCCTGCGGGGCGGGGCTCCCCTCCTCCTCCTTCTCCTCCTAGAGGCTCAGCCGGGGGTTGCCTCTGACACTCCGCTTCACCTTCACACACCCCTAGCACTTCCCGAGTCCTGCCTCCCCTGGCTGCCCTGGGGAGAGCTGCAGCCTAGGCTGTCTCCAACCCCGCACCAGTCTGGGCGGCAGGCGCTCGCTTCTCCAGTGGGGTCCGCGCCTGCGCCCCACCGCCCCCCGCCCCCCGCCTCGGCGCTCACCTCTGGCCTGCACCGGGGGCTGCAGCCTCCCCCAGCCTAGCACTCTGGGACTCGTCTCCGGAGTTCTCCCGAGGCGCTGGAGGCCTCCTTTCTCTCCCGCGACTCCGCTTCTCCCCCGCGCTTCCCGCCCTCCCCACCCCAAACCCCAACTCCCCAGCTCCATGGCGCCTCTGGGATGCAGCTCCCCTTTTCCGCACACTCGGGCAGCGGTGCCCGCACCCAGAAACAGCCCTCTTGGGGGCGCTCATCTCCTCGGGGCTCCGTGTGGGCACTCACAGCCCGGGGTGGGGACCCGGAGCCCCCGCCTACCTCCCACCGGCCTTCGCAGCCCCTGAGGAAGGCCCGGTGACTGGCTCCAGTCATTGGTCCTTCAGGTGCCTGCTGCCCAGGGCGCTGACCTTCGCTGCCAAAGCTGTATGTAGCTGAGGCTGCCTCCACCAAGTTCCCTTGTTATAACTCCTCCTGTTAGCAACTCCTCCTGCTCCACTCCTCCCCCTCCTCCTCCTCCTCCACTCTTCTTCCTCCTTCTCCTCCTCCTCCCCTCCTCCTCCTCCTCCTCTCCCTGCTCCACCCTCCCCCTCCTCCTCCTCATCTCAGCATGAGAGAGTTGGACCGCACCAGCTCTGGAGCAGAGGAGGGGGCTCAGGAGCAAGGCCGTCCCTCCCTCCTCCTCCCCAACAGTGACCGCTGCCAAGTCCTGTCACTGGGGAAAGGACAGGGCGGAGGAGGGGACAAAGGTGGATTGAGAAAAAAAAAAAAAAGAAATATGGGTGGAGGGCATAGGAGGTGGAGAGGTGGGGCAATTCTCCCTGGGCCATGGAAGTTTTTCAGTATCTCTCCACCAAATTAAAAGTAATAAAAATTAAGAAAAAAACTTATAAGGAGAAAAAGAACTTCTGAAGCCATCAACATTTTTCTTTTTCTTTAGTCTCCACCTTAGAACCTAAAATATTTTATGCTGCTATCATCATCCAATGATGGTTCTGCAGGCTTATGGGGGAAAGGCATTTTCAAATTTTTAAAAATCTTTCTGGATGATTTGCACTTATTCTTTTATTAATTATGATTTCTTTGTATTCTATCCTAAATATGATTTTAATATTGTCAATTTTCCTTATGTGTCTCAACAAATCATTTTTTCCTCCACTAAAATCATTAGTATTCATTCAACGAATTCTTTTTTGTTATTTAAAAAAAATTATATTTTCCATAATGTCTAGAGGCAGGACTGAGATATTTGGCTTTCATAATTGTGCTAATATTCACACCAAATTTATAAGGTAGTGGGAGAATATTTTCACAATTAAAGGCATATATGTCTATAAATATTTTTCTATAGTTCAATACAGTTTACTAAGAGAGTCAACAAAATTTTAATGAAGAAAAAATAAATCACTGTCTATAAGATGACTGCTGTTTTTCATACAACCTCTGCACATCATGTGATTGAAACCTGGCATCCAGCCTATAGTGAATAAATTAACTAATTATCTGTCACTAATTAACTCATTCTAAAACTTATTAGCTCATGTTTGGGATGGTCGTCAATTTAGGCTCAGTTCACCTGGAATCTTTGCTGCATATGATTAGGTGATGGTTGGTAAATACAATGAACTTTAGAGTATAATCTGGCTGCCAATAAAACACCCTGATGTTTTTTCCCCAAATAACTCATGATTAAAAAAGTATTGTGTGCTTGTTTTCATGGAGGTACCAGTGTTCTGAAAGCAAAAACGAAAACATTCAAATGTTTCTTGACCAGATACCTGACTAATACTCTTTCATAGCAAACAGCATTACATAATTCATAAGAATGAACAACTGGATAGTGGCTTTGCAGGTTTTTTAGGAAGGCAGGTGAGTGCCCAATGCCTGGGATCCATGTGACTTACCTGGAAACCTGACAAGCACCAAGTTGATCTTTCTTTGTGCAAGGCTGCCAATCATGAGGCCACTGCAGATATTTGTGACCAGTCAACTACTGAGCCGAGTGCCCAGCTGGGTTTGACACATTTCTGAGCTGACTCAAATCTTCTGAAATGATTCCTGTTTTCTGCCTCCAGCCAGAAAGTCATCTCAAAATATTGATTAATTTCAGAAGGAGGAAAATAAGGTTCTAATGCTGCCATTCAGGTCCAAGTCTTCTCCAGGGCACCTGCTAGGCCTGCTGTGAGCCTCCATCAAAATGGTCAGGAATTCACTGACAAATTTCAAAGGGGCTGAAATGTCATTACTGTTTGTATAATATTGAATTGATTAACAATAGCATAAATGACACAAACATGACAAAGGTGGAAGGTATTAAGCAAACCTTTTGTTGGCAATCTTTTCTTTATTCAGTATTCAGCAGTAGAGTCAAGCAGTGGTTTACCTAGCATGGCTTATTTGGGGGGCAGAAAGTGGCTTAAGTGAGGATCTGAGTTACATAAGCTTCTTTCACCATATCAATTTTCTTTCAGAAGCTTACAACATTCTTATCATGGACACTCATGCCATCCACATCTCCAAATACAATATGTCAAATCTTTCTTTTCTGAAATCTAGATTCTATTTTTTAATGTTTCATAGTCCTGTCAGTAATTATATTTCCCACCTTGGTCTCCTTTTTCCTCTATTTGCTTTCTATTTAAAAAATGAAATAAAATAAACAAAGAAAAAATTTAAAAAAATTCTTCTGAATGCCTATATATCTCACATTTCTTTTTGTTTTGAAAACATAGGACTTTGTGGTACTTTACATTCTCTCTAGATCAGCCTGTTCTCTAATGAATAAACCTTGATTAAACTTCCAACATATTCAATGACAACCTATATTTTGTATGTAAAGGGGTGTTGAGATAAATTCTAGCTGTTGTTTCTTTGTTGAGAGCCACAGCCAGTCAGAATGATGCCTGGCATTTGCCAGAGAGAATGTTTGAAAGGTGACAAGGAATGTTTGAAAGGTTAAGCCAGGGAACCATTGAGATGATGATTTGAGTTAAGCTATATCTAATTGCTGTGATGCTAGATTGATTGCATTGAATATTTGACCTTTACTGTCGGGCAATGGGGTGGCTCTTGCTGCCTTGGGCGCCTGCTAATTTGAAGTTCTTGCTCTACTTTGGAGTTCTCCTGAGGATTCCCAGAGAGTTCCCATTGGTTGGGGAAGTGCCGAAGGGGGGATTTCCAGTGTGGGGGGTTGCTGGAAGGGCTATGTGAGTGGCGTTGGCGAAAAAGTACGCGTGCAGTGCCGGTGAGAGTTGAAATAAAGTAGTTGCTGTTTGAACTTACAAGGCTTTGTGGTGGCTCAGTTATTTGTGCCCAGCCAGACTGCGGCATTTCTTCTTGATGTAAACTGTGAAGTGTATGAAAAATAAGTCCAAGCACATTACTCTAAATCTTTTGTCATTTAAAATGATAGACCTCAGCCAGAGCAAAGGAACATATACAAAAATACTTGCACCAGCCTGGTTTCAGACCCCCCCCCCACCCTAATGGAGCAGCTGACCCCAAAACAATAAGCCCAGGAAATACCCTATTCACATTCTGGTTCCATGTTAATTACTCAGCTGGGATCAGTGCAGAGAAGTAGGCAAATATCAAAGGTGCCAGTTTAGCTCAAGACATTATCAGCATATTTTCTCAACTACTATTGCTGGGAGTATTGTATTGTGGATGTAATAGTGTAGAATAAAGTAAATCACCAATACCCTGAGCGAGACCTTCCAGAGCCCTGGCCCAATTCTGCTGACCACAGTAATAACTCCACAACTACCAATTGCTCCTAAAAGAAATTTGTTTGTGCACTATTTCAACTTTAACAAATTTTGTTCTAGTTACTATGTTCTGAAGTTTAAAGTTTTAGATGCAAAGGTGACTGGGCATGTGCAAATATCTGTAAACTGCAAACAAATAAATTTGCATTCTTTTTTCTAGAACTTTTATGGATTATGGTTTCCAACAGTCATTCACAAAAGAGGTTAGAAAAAAAAAAATCCCTGTTTATTCCCAAGGAATCTTTACACAACACTTTTACACTGGCTACTTCACATAAACTTGCCTCAGGGATTTAATTCATAAATCAAATGAATTTCCTGCAGCCTGTACAGTGCTGTTGTAATGGCTATTATAATAATGTAAAATTGTCATGAGTGATGAAACATGCCTGGAATCCTAGAAGTTCAGGAAAATGAGGCAGAAGAATTGATAGTTTGAAGACAGCCTCATTCACTTAACAAGGCTCCAAGAAACTTAGTGAGAGCCTGTCTCAAAATATAACATAAAAAAGACAGTGAATGTGGCTCAATGGAAAGCACCCCCGGGTTCAATACTCAGCACCAAACCAAAAATTAAAAAAAATAAATAAACATAAGGATTCAGGGTACAAAAACATGTAAAAAATGTTGGCAACAGCATAAATTTAATAAATATATTTTTGATAAAAGTGTTAAGGTTCTTTAAAAGCCCAAAATAAATATGCTACATAATCCACTAGTAATTATTTGGGGGTACTACCACAAGGTTGTACATGCCTGTACTCTCTGTGCCTTAGAAGGGTGAGACAAGAGGATCTCAAGTTAGAGACCAGACTCAAAAACTTGGCAAAGTCCTAAGCATATCAGTAAACCCTGTCTCAATAATAAATAAATAAATAAAAGTGGTGGAGACTGGGTATGTAGCACATTGGTAAAATGCCCATGATTAATCCCTGGATTCAATCCTCAGTACCACAAATAAGTAAATAAATAAAATAAAAGAGAGAAAGAGATAGATTGAACTATCATGTAATTTAAATTCAAAATAATTTTTTTAAAAATATGGGTATATATGTAAAGCATTTGAAATCCTTTTGCTGAAGATATTGCTACACTTCTATTTTTATTTTATCTTAATTCACAGTATCCAATAAAAGGAAACAAGTGTCTTTTAGATAAAAGGTATTATCAGAAAATGCCTTCCAGCTGCAGATTATTCAACTAATGCCTTTAGAAACTACACACTTAAAATTAAAACTGGTCTCTAGAAGGCAAGACTCAGATACTGGTGTTTTTAAAGTACTCCAAGATATTTGGTATCTGTGGGCACCTTGTTTCAGACTGTTCTAAAATTCAGAACGAGGTACATATGGGAGATCAAGATGAAACCACAATATACAGTAAATTCTTCAATGGGTAATCTTAACTCAAACACTCTAATAGATGAAAGAGTTTTGGAGATAAAACTAGATTCCCTGTTTCACTGATTTCTGGGTTATGGATTCAATCCAAACATATATTAGAAAAGACTTAAGGCTACTGGTTAAAATCTATTTATAATAGGTATTGAAAATATACCAAAGGCTGGCTGTGTTGGTGCAGGCCTGTAATCCCAGTTGCTGGAGAGGCTGAGGCAAAAGCATCAAATTTCAAAACAGCCTTAGCAAAAGTGAGGTGCTAAATGACTCAGTGAAACCTCATCTCTTAATGAAGTAAAAAATAACCCTGAGACTGAGTCTCAGTAGTCCAGTGTTCCTAATTTCAATCTCTAGTATCCACCATAAAAAAAAAAAAAAAATATGTACCAGGGGGCTGGGGCTGGAGCTCAGTGGTAGCTAACTTGTCTGGCACTTCTTTTAATTCTCAGAATTACATATAAGTAAACAAAATAAAGGTCTATCAACAACTAAAAATAGTTTTTTACAAAGTGTACCTATTTGTTGACAGCCTGTGACCTAATTTGCTGTGTACTTTAGTTTTTGAGATGGAAGTTGGCCATGCATGGTGGTGCATGCCTGTAATCTCAGCTGCTTCAGAGGCTGAGATAGGAGGATCCTGAATTTGAAGTCAGTCTCAGCAATGGTGAGAAGCTAAGCAACTCAGTGAAAACCTTTCTCTAAGTAAAAATTAAAAATAAGGGTAGGTATGTGGCTCAGTGGTAGAGTGCCCATGACTTCAATCCCTGGTTTTGCCTCCCAAAATATGGGACTGGGGATATAGCTCAGCTAGTAGAGTGCTTGCCTTCTAAGCATGAGGCCCTGGGTTTAATTCCCAGTACCACAAAAAACAAAAAACAAAAAAAAAAAAAAAAGGAAAGAAAGAGAGAGATTGATCTTTCATGTAGTTTGAATTCAAGTTAGTCCCACTTTTATTTTCCTGCCACACCAGAGAAAGGTGTTTACTGAAATGTTTGGAATGTTTCTATGGTTCAGGGCCATTTTAATAAAAAGGTCTTACATATGAAAACAAAATGAATTGAGGACCTTTATTGGGACACATAAACTACACTACCTCATTTAGAAGAGATTAATTCTTTTAAATGTCACCTAATTTTATTCTGCTTTATTCATATGTAAAAAGCTCGGATTGTTGGTAAAGATGGTGCCTGGAGGGGCTGGGAATGTGGCTCAAGGCATAGAGCACTCAGCTGGCATGCGTGCAGCCCAGGTTCCATCCTCAGCACCACCTACAAAGAAAGATGTTGTGTCGGCTGAAAACTAAAAAAAAAATAAAAATAAAAATAAAAAAAATTCTCTCTCTCTCTCTCTCTCTCTCTCTCTCTCTTCTCTCTTAAAAAAAAAAAAAAAGATGGTGCCTGGAGCATTTCTCTTCCAGGATCTCAGGTCCATGACACTGAATGGTGTGAACTTTTAATGGCACAATGGCACACCTCCAAATCCCCAAAGTGGCGGGAACTCTCAGCCAATAAAGAAGTAAGAGCCCACTCCCCCCTGCTCCTCCTCATCCCCCATTGAGCTCATAAATATCAATACCATCTCCCTCTCCCTCCCCCCATCCCCTCCCCCTCTCTTCCCCCTTCCCTCTCTCTTCTTCCCCCTTCCCCCTTCTCTTCTGTGACAGGCCTCTACAGTCCTGTTTGTTGAGTTTATGGAGCTTTTCCACCATTCCTACACAGATGATAAATCAAATCTTTTAAAAATGTTCTCTAGTTCTTGAAGAAAAATGAAATGAAATATGGGAAAATAGTCATTGATAATGTTGAAAGTGGAGTTTTGAGATGAAACAAAATTTCTTACTTTGCCAATTGCATCTGGGTACTTGTCTCACAAATTTTGAAGAATAAAATCTATTTAATTAAGCAAGTTGAAATAGAACTCCCACCATGTGGGATGGGGAATGATACCAGATAAACTCATTTTTGTGTGCCATCTTAAAAGTTTACATATGTTTTTCAGCAGAAATGGAAAAAAATTTATTTAAAATAGGTTTTAGAAAAGGCATCCTGACTACCATATGGGTTCATTTTCATCTTTTCCATGACCCATCTTTCCTCTTGCAACTTCACCACAGGACAAAGGACTTTGTTGAAGGTGTTTCCAAAAGTGGGCATTAAGGTTTTTTTTACATTTGAAATAGGCCTTAATGGTGCTCATTAACATATCTTCCAGTTATCCTCCAGCTGTTTTAGAATGAGGTTCATAATCCTGATTACACTGTAATTTTACTATCCCTTCTATTTTATACTAATTCACCATGAAAAAAGAACCCTAGATTTGATTTTGTGAACAGAGAGCTAGAAAACTAGAGTTTTATTCTCAGACCTAGGAAGAGCTAAGCTGAAGTTCTGGAATTTATATTGTTGTTCTGAATTTGTGATACTGCTTCCCCTACATTAAAAAGCTCTTGAGTCATGAGGAGCATTGAGTTAAAATTCAGCATCAGCAACTTAATGAGGCCCTAAGAAACTCAAAGGGACCCTGTCTCCATATCAAAATATTTTTAAAGGGCTAGGGATGTGATTCAGTGGCTGAACTCCCCTGGGTTGAATTCCTAGTACCAAACACACACACACACACACACACACAAAAAAAAAAAAAAAAAAAAAAAAAAAAACCGCCATAACACGCTCTAAAAGTACAATCTCTCTTGTGCATGGAAACAACAAATGAAGTTGGGGTTCTCTTCAGATAATTATTCCAGTCTTCACCACACAATGTGGGAACATGCTGGACTCATTGCACATGGATGCCCACAAAGGGCTTTAGAGACAAGCTGAAAACACCATACAATTATCGAACAAAATGCCCAGGTTTTTAATTGCTGATCTAAGCTTCACTAGACTAGTAAGGGTCAGGGATCGAGGTTTATCTGCCACAGAGACCCTCTGAGGAGTCCTGTGAAGATGACCTTAGGCCTGAGCCTACACAACTCTATTTTAAAAATTCTAGTTTCAAACCTGCAGTCTCACCAGGCACACACACACAGAGCACTCCAGTATGGCCTCAAACAAGTTATTTCCCCTCAACCTGATAAATAGAGTGAAGCCCCTGGCAGGCTCTCCTAGCCTGATAAGAGAGAAAGGCAAAAATGTCAGGGTGGAGACCACCAGACAAGATGTTTCTGACCCCAGGGTAAATGACACTGAGAAACCTGGTGTTAGCTGAAGAAGATTGCAAGGGGGGTCAAAAAGCCCAAAATTTTATGTAAATAATACAGCTAATGAACAGGGATTCAGCCAGCCAAAACAAAGATGCACTTGAGATAGATAGCCTGATGAGGACCTGACATCCCATTAGTTGTCTTCATTTCCTGATCCTCTGCATAATACTCACCACTCCCCAACTCTATGCCCTTGTCTGGACCATGCTGAGTGCTGCAACTTCTCCCTATGATTCTCTCCTCAACCAGTCATCTGCTCCATACCAGGAAAGACCTGCCTTGGTTTTTGTCCTGATCACCCTGGTCTGAGTGAGTGTGCATATCCTGGACATAAAGCCTAAGGCTTGAGACTTTTGAACTTAGCATGCAGAGGGAATGTCTGTAATTAGCCTGTCATTATTATGTGTGCTTTGCAGTGCTTAGAATTAATTTATAATTGTTAGCTCTGAATAGATTATGTCTATTGCAGTACCTAGCATTAAGAATTGTTGTTTTCTTGATTAAGAACCTATAGAGTGAAATTGTGTTGAGTAATTGAGTGAATAAAGCATTGAAAGGGGCATAAGTGCATGGAAATTCTTTATTTCTCTCCTGTACTGCATATATCACAATTGTTGCCCCCTCACAACAAGTACCTAGCCACAATTTTCATTTTCCACCATTGCCACTCTTGCCAGCTTCAAACAACATACTTATCCAGTCTCAAGATAACGAGGCACACTTATCATTTTCTTGCTTTCAGGGTTTTCAGAGTTCTCCCTGTGATTTGTTTTCAGCTTCTTCTTAGCACAGAAATTTGGGCTCTTGATCCATGACAGAAAGCCTACAAAATGATTAAAAGAATGGCACCTAAGGGACTGATTGGACAAGTCTTCAGGCACTGACTCCAACCTAAGCCGAGTGGGCCCAGAATCAAGTCCAAAATGCAAGCTGGTCCATTTTAATTGTTAAAAGACTAAGGATAAGGGCTGGGGATATGAATAAAAGAAATTAAAATACTTTATATAAGATATCTGCTGTTTTCCAGATATTCACTGTACCACATATGATTAAAACCTGACATTTTCCCTCCAGTGGGTATATTGTTGTCTATAACTGTATAAGAAGTCACTCTAAAACTTACTAGTTCACATTTGGATTGAACTGCATTCATCTGCAATATTTTTGCTGCATATGTTTAGCTGTTAAGATTACTGAACTTCAGAGGGTGATCTGGCTGCCAAAAGAAAAAGGACCCTGAATCTTCTTCACATGATATCTCAGAATCTAATAAATTAAGGTGAGCTTGTTCTCATTGAGGAGACAGTGTTCTAAAAGAAAAAGCAAAAACATTAAAAAATATTTCCTGACTAGATACCTGACTAGTACTCTTTCATAGCCACAACTTTACAAAAGCCATAAAAAAGAAGAGCCCTGACCCAAAGTTTGTAGAATGCATTCTGCATTTGGCTAGAGTAGGAGTAAAATCACATTACCAAATTTCTGTACACAGATAAGGCTAAAGGACTATTGATATTATGTCACTAATTCTGCCTTTTGTAACAGATGAGGTTAATACAGCTGTTCAGTGTCAAAAAATATTTTCAAAATCCCATAAGTACTGTGTGTGTGTGTGTGTGAGTGTGTGTGTTTATATGAGTGTAGTGCTGGTGGTTAAACTGAGAGAATTAATATTCCTGAGCTATATTCTCAATTTTTTCTTTTTCTTTTTCTTTATTTTGAAACAGGATCTTACAAAGATGCTTTGTTGTGTGCCCACAATTTTTAAGTACATATCAAGATCAAATATGCCTGACACAAAGGCAAAACTTACCTCCTTTAGAAGCCATGATTCATCATTATTTTTAAGTAGTGACATTTTAAAGTAGTGACATTTATTCAAAAAGGGGAGGGGGTTACACACATATGTGGCTCATGTCAGCAATCTTAATAATTTGGGAGACTTAAGCAGAAGAATCACAATTTCAAATTCAGCCTAAATAATATGAGAGGGCCCTAAGAAACTAAGCAAGACTTTGTGTGAAAACTAAAAATAAAATAAAATACAATTTAAAAAGCCTGATTATATAGGGGTTTAGGAGAACTACCCTGGGTTAAGTATTCATTCCTCTCCCCTTAAAAAAAGAAAAGAAAGAATAAAAAAAAAGAAAAACAAATTTTTTACATCTGATGAACTTTTTATTCAATGGGGATAATATGTTTGAGAAAAAAGTCTAAAGCTTATAGCAAGGAAATAAAATAAACTTGGGAAATTGCTGAAAATTGAATTGAAAAATCAAGAACAAACAATATTTTTAAAATTTCTTATCAGGAGAAATTTGAAAACAGGCATATTTCATTTCAGTCATGATGAAAATGCAGGATGCTATGGAAACTGCAACAAAAGGACTGTATCTGTATCACAAAAGTTTTGTAAATGGAGAATATGAAACACTACATTAAAAAAGTGAGGGTGAGACAACATTAAAGCCATATGTGTAATCTAAAATAAATAATATACTAAATCTCCACTATAGGAATTTTATCTGGGAGTATGTCTACAAAACAACACAATACTCCTTGAATAAAGCAGAGGATTTGTGATAGTATCAAATTAAAAATGATTTCACATCTGTGGCTGTTGTGCAGGGGCTTATATCAAAAAAGCAAGGTTTGGGGCTCAAGCAGTTGAATGAAGATGTGAGGAACTTTTGGGATGGTAGGCATGCTACTTTTGAAGGCAGCAATAGCCCATAACCAAACTCTAGCTTCTATCCCTCAGCCCCCCAAATTATTAAATAGAACTTTTTTTTAATGCAGGTCAGACAAAGAAAGCATATCAACAACATTTTACTGATGTAAGAGCATGCTCACAAATAAATGTTTTTTGTTTTTTTTTTTTTTTTTTTTTTTATCTTGAGTACATAGATTGAATATGATTGTTTATGGCCTTGGTTACTTGCTAAAAATACAGCCCTCTGGAAGCCTGGCCAGCTACTAACATACATGGTCTTTTTTGTCCTTAAATGCCTCATGGCATTGAGCATTTTACAACTTCTACTGTAAGGAGCAATGCTAACCTCTCCATTCTTAAGGTGCAACACAGAATGCTGTTTATCTCTAATTCTTACAGACAAAAAATAATAATCTTGCTCTCTTGCCACCTGGGTAAATTATTTTTTAAGTCCACCAGTTCTGATTAACAGGTAAAATGGGGTAAACTTGGATACCTGGGCTGGCCATGCCAGTTGTTCACTGGAGCCATTGGCTGCTGTTGTTTCATTTTATGCATCATCCATTGACTGGACTTGAAGGCCTTTATCCTTCTTCTTCTCCCCAGACTCAATCATCACAATGGAAAATGTTGATGGGTATTTTCAAAATACAGACATCTTACTCTACTGGATATATTTTGGATTCCTATACTTCTTGATTATCTTGCAATTTCTCATTCTGGTAGTCTCTCCTACACTTGTATCAGTTTTTGCTGTCAGATCTATAGAAACCATTCATCCCATGACCACAGCAGCTGCACATGACTCATTTGACTACTTCTCCAAATCATCTATGCCATTGCTGCCACTTTTTTCTTTGGCCAGGGGCTGGAGCCTGGGCTTCAGCAATTCATTGATAGTTCAACTTCCAAGGTTCATGTTTCCACACAGTGCAGTCCGAATCCTTATTTCTGCTTACAAGGAACTAATCCCATTATGTCACAGTTTTTCACAGGAGTTCACTGTAATTGGACTGAGGCAAAAAAGTGTTGTATGCTTCTTTGTGTCCATAGGTGCCACTACTCCCCTAAAAATCTCCATTAATCTATCAAGACTGAGATATCTCTCACCTGCAAATATCCTAAAGACTATGCGAGTTGCTGTGTGGGTGTTGAGACCCAGGATGTAAAATTTTGGTCTCTAGCAATTGAGAGATGTGAGGAAGAGTTGGCAGTGTAGTCATGCTTATGCAGAGGTAACAATAGCTCCCAGGTAGCCCAGAGCATCCAGCCCTCAGAATCCTGCATCATTCCATATGTCTTTTCATATATAGGCCAGAAAATGAAGGTGCATGATCAATATTTTACATAGTGAACACATGCTCAGAAGAAAATGTTTATGACAATTAATGTATACTCTTAATCAAGGTATTCATTACTTAAATAAATGATAATAATATTAATCATCATCATCTTCATCATCATCATCATCATCATCATCATCATAACAGTAACCTGTTGGAAGCATCAACAACAGAGTAGCTATAGCCATGTTTGGCCTTTCCAATGATCCACCCTTATAGGTTTCATCATCAAAAAATCTACACACCTGAAGTCTTCTGCAAAGATCTATTAGCAAGGAGGTAAGAGCTCTGCATCCACAGGCCTCAAAAAATTATGCTGTATTGTGATATGACTAGAACACAATCCCCCTGTCTAGGATTACTAAAACCCATCTCCAGATGGTATCTAAACAAGCTCATCATTCTTGCAACTTATCATTGATCAACTGCTGCGTGGCTGCATCTAAAGATATCATATGTATTGAAGTCATACTGATATTATTATATGGCAGAAACCCATTCCTGTGCTGCTGATAACAAACCAACTACTATGTGATTTTGCAACACAACTTTTTGTATTTGATATTTTTCTTTATTAACTAGAGTTAGAGCCTGCTTTGTATGATTTAAGGTTTGGCTGTGTACTCTGTATCTTATTCACCAAGGTTACATAAAAATAAAGAAAATACCTCATCTTCATGAGTTTAAAATTTTATCATATAGTCTTCTCTTTAGCTATAACCACACCATAATTTTCCATAGGCTGTATGGTTTGAACCTAGTATCCTAATAATGCCAGAAGAAAAACCAGAAGTTCAAACATATTGAGTAACATTTTCAAATTAAATCAAAGTTTAGGCAGTAAAAAATTGTCTGGATAAAATGGAGATCAACAGACTGTTGAGTATAATAGATAATGTTACCTTCAGTATACATTGAAATATGGGTTTCAATATTTAAACCTTAGGAATTAAGCCAGAATTAATAAAGGGGTGATTATAACAGCTGCTTCTCTTCTTATCATTTCAATTTTGCCTATTCATAAACCAGGAAACAAGAGCCAATATTGTAATGCATGTCTGTAATTTCAGTGACTCAAGAGGCTGAGGAAGAAGGATTTTAAGTTCAAGGCTAGACTCAGCAACTCAGTGGGGCCTTAAGCATCTTAGTGAGAACTTGGCTTTTCTTTAAAAACAAATGGGCTGGACATGTGATTTGTGATAAAGTGTTCTGAGTCCAGTCCTTGGTACAAAAAAATATTCTGCTTCTTTGTGCCACTATCTAACTTCTAAGACAATAATGAAAGACTGATAATTCATGTAGTCTAGAGGATGTGAGTTGTGGCTTTGGGGTCACAGAGAATTGTTCCTGAATTCCAGTAAAGTTGCTTAATATTCAGGAGACCTTTCAAATATTCTTTCACACTGAACAGCTATGTAAACCTCATCCATTACAAAAAGCAGAATGATACCGAGTGTCAACATATTAGCAATTCTTTAGCCCTATCTGTACACATAAAGTTGACAATGAATTTTTACTCCTCTTGTAGCCAAAGTGCAGAATATATTTCACAAATTTTGGATCTGAGCTCTTATTTTTTTGTGTGTGACTTATGTAAATCTGTGACTAGTCAGGAAACATTTTGAATACTTTGTTTTTACTTTCATAACACTGTCACCTCCATGAGAATGAGCCCACCTTAATTTATTTGATTCTGAGAAGAAGGGTGCTTTTTTTGGCAACCATATCTCCCTCTGAAGTTCAGTAACCTTACCAACTATCACTTAATCCAGTAAAAAGATCCCATATGAACCCAGGCTTAATTGATGATAAGCCCACACTTGAGACAATAATTTTTATATGGTTTCTTCTTATTCAGTGATAGATATCTAATTCACTAAACATGGGCTGAATGCCAGGATTCAATCACATGTGGAACAGAAGTTATATGAAAAACATATTGTGCCTTATAGGTACTGGTTAAATTTTTATTAATTTAAATTTAAACTTTAATCTCTTGACAGGCTTTATTGAATTATATGGAAATATGTGTAGACTTCTATGCCTTTAATGTTTGATGATATTCTCAGAGTACCCCATCATAAAGAAGAAAATTGAAATAACAACCCTGCATTAGGCTAAAGACAAAACTGCAAAATAAATTTTTTTAAATGTTTAGACTCTAGTTTCTGGGTTACTGATGATCTGATTACCTAGAGTCTTCTCTCCAGTGATATCAACCTCTTTTGGTTAAAGTATGATATCTAAAATGAAAATGGATCTGTGCCCAGAATCCTGTGAGAAACAGTTTCCACTTTTGTACACTTCTGAGTTGTAAATGGCTTCTCTCTCAAAGTGCAGAGTCTCTCCTGTTCTTTGGCAGTAAGAGAATGTTGTTTGGTATGTTTATTCCATAACCTATGACACAGAACTGAGTTGTCCATTTTTTTCACCTTGCTGAGGTCAGGGTATTTATGAATCTCAAACATAGAATATAGCTGTAGTGAACATAGATATCCCTGAGAGGTCAAGAGTGAATTTTAGGATGAAGCTTGAAAAATACATTTATTTATTAGTCAATTTATATTTTCAAAAATAATAATATTTTGGATATAGTGGTTTAAGTTATTAAATTGATTTAAGCTCTCCTTCTTAATTTTTATTATGAATACTAGAAATTTTTAAATTATACTAGCATTATATTGTTTTTCCCTCTGGGAAAATATTAATGCCTTAGGACATTGCTTAGAAGTTTAAAATAAAATTTGCTTTCTCATAAGACCAGACAGCACAAAAGTTAAATGAAATTTTAAAGTAATTTTGATAAAATTTTTATTCACAAAAGTATATATTTTGGGTGTGTGGGAGATCTTGCCTCTTGGTTTTATTTTCCCCATTGGGGTGGTGAGGATAGTACAAATGATGAGAAGTGATGAGATGTCATTCCAAGTCCTCATCAGCCTCCCCAGCTCAAGTGCATTTTTTATTGAGCTGGCTGAACATCTGTTCATTTGATCAACTCTTTATACTAAATTTTGCAGCTTTTTTACCCTCTTTTCAATCCTTGTTAGTTACCACCAGATTTTTCCATGACTTCATTTACTCTAGGGCCAGAAACATCTGGTCTGGTGGTCTGCACCTTGGTCTTCTCACCCTTCCCTCTTATTAGGTGAGGACAACCTGCCAGAGGCCTCACTCTGTTTATGGTGAGGGGAAGTGATTTGTTTATGTCTGAAGGCAATACTTCAGGGATTCTTTAGGCATGCCTGGTGGGACTGCATGTTTCAAACTGAAGTTTTTAAAATGGAGTTTTCTTTAGGCCAGGCCTAAGGCCATCCTCACAATAGTGTAGTTAATTTGTCCAAAATTAAGGTGTTTTTTGTTTGTTTGTTTGTTTCTTTAATGTATTTGTCCTCAAGTGAATTTTTTTCATTTTTCTTCTTTTTCTTTTTTTTTTTGTACCAGGTATTTAACTCAGGGGCACTGAGATACATCCCCAGTCCTTTTTTTTGTATTTATTTAGAGAGAGGGTCTCACTTAGTTGCTTAGTGCCTTGTTTTTGCTGATGGTAGCTTTGAACTCACGATACCCATGTATAATTCTTCTGTGCCACAGGGGTTATGGCCTGTGCCACCAAGTTTGCTTTCAACTGAGTTTTTAAATATGTAAAACGACTTTATTAAAGTGACATTTAGAAGCATTCCTAATATTCAAGCAAACTCCTTAGACCTGGTATGGCAGGAAATAAAAGTGGAACTGGACTTTAATTTAAATAACAAGAAAGTTGAATTGCAAGGGCTTAATTAGAACACAGATAATTAGAAGGTTACAGGCCATAGCACTCTTGTACTTTTTTAAAATAATTTTTTTCTTAGTTGTGGATGAACAAAATATATATTATTATTATTATTATTATTATTATTATTATTATTATTATTGTTGTTGTTGTTGTTATTAATTTAGGTCCAGTATCAAACAGACTGCCTCATGCATACTATCCAGGTACTCTACTACTGAGCAACAACCCTAAATCCTTACCTGGTATTTTTTTAAATATTTAATTTTTTTATATGGGGTGCTGAGAATTAAGCTCACGGCCTCATATATGCTAGGCAAGCACTGTACCACTGAGCCACACCTTCAGCTCTTTCCTGGTACTTTTTAAATACCTGTTTTACATATATTTTAATTAGTAGCTTTAACCCTTTTCCAATATCTGTTTGGATTAAATCAATAACCTAGAAATCAGTGAAGCAAAGTCTAGTTTTATCTCAAACTCTGATTTTACTTCCTCTTTCTTCCCCAGACCAGACACCTTATCACAGTGTCTGAATTAAGATTCTCCCTTGAAGAATTTACTGTATGTTGTCCACATTCCAAACTCCAAAATTTACCTATTCCTTAATTTTGGAAAAGTCTTATAGAATTTTTCCGGAGGTACAAAAATTTCTTGGAGTACTCAGAAGAATCCATATCTGAGCCTTGCCTTTTTGGGAGCAGTTTGAATTATAAGTATGCAGCCTTTAAGGCAAGTAGATGGATGATCTGCAGCTGGAAGAAACCTTTTCATCAATACCTTGCATCTAAAAGGCACTTCATTTGATTCCTTTTATTAGATACTGTGAATAAACCTACAATAAAAATGGAAGTGAAGTAATATCTTTAACAAAAGTGTTCCAATTTCTTTAGATATTTACCCAGAATTACAATTACTGGGTTATAGGGCATTTTTAAACCAAGAATTGTTATTGTTATTTATTTTTACTTATTTAGGCGCTTTACTACTGTGGTACATCCCTATTTTTTTTAATAAGACAGGATATCAGTGAGCCACTTAAGCCATTGCCAAGTTTCTGAGGCTGGTCTTGCATTTAAGTTCCTCCTGTTTCTTCCTCCCAAGCCACTGAGAGTACAGACATTAACAATGATACCCTGCTTCAAAAAAATTATTATTAGTGGATTATATGGCATTTTTATTTTGAGCTCTTAAGAACCATGATAGGGGCTGGGAATGTGGCACAAGCGGTAGTGCATTTGCCTGGCATTCGTGTGGCACTGGGTTTTATCCTTAGCACCACACACAAATAAAGATGTTGTGTCTGCCGAAAACTAAAATGAATAAATAAATATTAAAATTCTCTCTCTCTCTCTCTCTCTCTCTCTCTCTCTCTCTCTCTCTCTCTCTCTCTCTCTCTCTTTAAAAAAAAAAGAACCATGAATTTTTTTTTTCAAAAGTATCTTTATTAACTTTATATTGTAACCAAAATTTTTATCTATGCATATACACCTATACTCTGGAGTCCCTACTATCTTTTGGATATTTGTTTAGTTTGGTGTGGTTTGGTGCTAGGAATTGAACTCTGCGGGTGTTTAACACTGAGTTATGTCTCCAGTCCTTTTTTTTTTTTTGAGACAGATGATATATCACTAATTTCTCAATAAGTTGCTTATACCCTTTCTATGTTGTTAAGGCTGTCTTTCAAATTACAATCCTCCTGACTTGCCTCTCTAGCCTCTAGTATATTTGCCACTACACCTAGCTCTTTCAGATTATTATAATAACCTTTTCAACAACACTGCCCAGGCTACAGAAAATCTCTTTGACTGATGCATTTTATCCCTGAGGAAAGTTTATATGAAGTAGCCAATGTAGGACTATTCTGTAAAGATTTGTTGGAATAAACAGGGATCATTGTTTTTTAAGCTCCTTTCTGAACAGCTGTTTGGTATCATAGTTCATAAAAGTGCTGGGAGAAGAATGTAAATTCATTTGTTTGAAATCTACAGAGATTTACATAAGCTCAATCACCTTTTGTTCTAGAGTTTGGAACTTCAGGACATAGTAAGGTAAATAAAATATGTTAAAGTTGAGATATTCGGTACACACATTGACGCACACATCCACACACACACACACACACACAAAAATAAAAAACTTTCTAGGAGCAATTGGTAGTTCTGGCATTATTACTAGTGTATCAGGGACATAGTAACATACACAAAATATGTTAAATGTGAAACATTCAATACACACATACACACACCCACACACAAAAAAAACAAAACAAAAAAAAAAACCTTTTTCTAGGAGGAATTGGTAGTTCTCGCCTTATTACTAGTGCATCAGGGTTGGGGCAGGATTCAGGAAGTGCTAAAATCTCACTCAAGCTAAGAGTAGTTTACTGGATTCCTCCCTATTTCACCTATAATACAAGCTAGAGTGAACTTCATCTGTCAGCAACAGTAATTGGGAAAATATGCTGGCAGATTTTTTTGAGATAAATTGACAGCTTTGATATTTGGGTATTTTTGTGTCTTGGTCACAGCTGATGAAAAACTTGTGAAAAATTTTATGGCTCCTAGATATCACCATTTTTTGTATCATTTCTTTCATATTTCCTTCTTTTTTTTGTGGTGCTAGAGATTGAACCCAGGGCCTTGTGCATACAAGGCAATCACTCTAAAAACTGAGCTACATCCTCAGCCCCTCGCTCACATTTCTGTTCACTAGAGGTGATGATGGTAATTGGGAATTTTGTCCCAAATATGGTACATTTCTTAAGACCGGACTAATATCCAGTGTATCTAAATCTCTCATTCATGATTTTGCCAAAGAGATACTCACAGTAGTTTTTTCCTTAAATGTATCTATAGATGGAGGGAGAGTGTCTCATTTAATATTCTGCTTTATTTTCAACATCATTCCCTATTAATATTTGCTTTTTATAGTGTTGCTAAGTTTGGAACTGACTATCTTGCACATTCTGCACACACACTCTAACAGTGAACTTTTCCTCTATGTCCCAATTCTAACTTTAGGTTGGAAACATTCATTCATTCATTTCTAATGTTATTTTTCATATGGTCAGTTTTACATATGCCTTTCTATTGCTCTTAACAATACTATTGATCTACATATGGTTTCAGATTTTATTTATATTATGATATATTGGTCTGTATTATTGCAATATAGTTTCATAATATACATTAAATGTGTCTCATAACAATATTATTTGTTTTTTATTAAAGGTTTTGGAGTATTTTACATATATTTCATTTCTAAGATAATTTTTTTGGTTCCTTCTTTTTTTTTTCTTTTATTTGGTACTTGGATTTAAACTCAGAGGAATTGAGCCACATCCCCAAACATATTTTGTATGACATTTAGACATGGTATCTCACTGAGTTGCTTAGGGCCTCACTTTTGCTGATGCTGGCTTTGAGCTCACAATACACTTCCCAAGGTACTGTGATTACATTTGTGCACCAACAGGTCCAGCTCTATTCTTGAATTTAAAGAAAAACATGCTAAAATTTTGATAGGAAAATATTATATATTAAATTGAGTTAAAATAGTTGTCTTTGTAATGATTAGTTTTATTTACACACATGTTATTTTATGTGCTTTTGTAAATTTTTATTTAGTTTGTGGTAAGTTCCACATATTTTCCTTGAAATCCATTATACATGTGATGTATTTAACAGATGTAACTTCAGTATAATACTTATGTGGTATTTTGTACTCTAATTAAACCAAAAATCTTTCAGTGCTTCAGAAACCATTTTTTTTCCTCAAACTTTATTATTTTTATTTTTCTGAATCACCTCATCTTTCCTCCTAGGCCACAGATTTCTACTGTATTGACAAGTATAGCTCTAGTCTTATGCTATCACATACTTGTACACTGTCATTGTACACACATATACTATAATTTCTACAGGTCTAAGCTGCTTGGTGAGGAGTATTATATATACAGTTTTCATGATGAAATAACAGCAATTTCTACTCCATCTTTAGTTCATGAATATTTGTTCTGTGTCCTCATAAATACATTGTATTCTTTTTGTTGTTGTTTTTTTCTTACTGGAAATTTAAATCAGGGGCACACAGAGTCTGGGTCACACATAGTTGCTTAGGGCCTTGCTATGATTCTGAGGCTGGCTTTGAACTCAGGATTATCTTGCCTTAGCCTCACAATCCATTGGGATTAGAGGTGTGTGCCATGGAACCTGGTTCTATTTTATTTTTATATTGAAATACATATTACTTCTGAAAATAATTTATTCTTGATATTAAGAAAGCATAGAATACTATTTTCCCCAAAAAATAACTCCCTCTTCTTTTGGAAAAGATGTCAATTTTTTTTGGAAAAGATGTCAATAGTGCTAGATATATAATTTATTAATGTCTAAATGGCAAGTTTATTATTATTATTATTATTATTATTATTATTATTATTATGCTATGTATTAGTTACAAAACTTTATCTGTTCATATTATTATAAGGTATATACTCTTTTCTATAACTTTATAGCATACATCATTTTGTATCAAAATTACCTTTGGGGGGTTGGGAGGTGAGGGGAGAGATCATGGGGTTAAAAATGATGGTGGAATATGATGTATATTTTTATATAACGTATATGTATAAAGAAGTGAATTCATGTAAATATAATTTGTATAAAACCAGAGAAATGAAAAATTGTGCTCTATATGTGTAATAAGAATTGTAATGCATTCTGTTGTCATATATAATTAAAAAAATATTTAAATATTAAAGATAAATGATGGCATTATATTATAACTGAAAATAAATACTACTCCTTTTAAAAATTGAAAAAAAAAATGTCTGTTGGTGAGTTGTAAACTTTATGAAGTACAAAATGTATCCTGAACATTCGGTAATACATAAACCTAGATGTAGGTATTTATAATGTTGTCAGCAAAATTAAAAAAAAATACTGTAGAGTTCATTTTTTGCAATGTATACTCATAATTTTATGAGATGCATTTTGTTCATATACATGTATACTACCATTATATATAATTAATAAATGATTACTACATCTCACATTAACTACATTTATTTCAAATTAATTTGTCTTTTGAAAGCACTGATATATGACACTTTTTGATATGTACACTTGGTGTGTCTTCAAATTTGTCAATTTTTATGTATTATGTTCTTTTCTTTATTCTCCTTTTTATAGAATTTCTTTTTTGAAATTATTGAGATTAATAAATTTTAAACAATTCAGTATAACAGTGCAGTCTGTAGATTTTCTTTTTTAACCTAAGACAAAATACATCCCAATTTTAATAGGCTTATTGTTATGTAAATGACATTTAAAAACCTGCATATATAACACCCTTACCTGACCTTACTCTGGACTATTGATATCTGGGTGGAGGGGATCTCAAAGTGATCCATGGAAAAAGCAGAACAGGGATGGATCAGGATGTAATATTGGTGGATACTGAGTATGTAGTAGGGAGTATTCATGAAAAAGTATTGGTGGAATAGGTATGGGTAGAGCAAAAAGTGCTGTGAAGAAAAGAGGGAAAGAATGACCAGCTCAAGAGTTCAGATTTAAAAAGTCTAATGGTGGATCAATGATACTATGAGGGTAAAGGGTAGTTTCTTTGGAGGCAGAAATAAGGTAGAAGTGAAAGAAGAAGGTAACTCTGGCACAGTCCCCAAGAGAAAGAGTCAAATGAACACTACCCTCTCTCTCTCTCTCTCTCTCTCTCTCTCTCTCTATATATATATATATATATATATATATATATATATATATATATATATATATATATATATAATGCAAACTTCTATAACATTAGATTAAAATCATCCAGCTTCAGCAACTTAGTGAGGCTCTAAGAAACTCAGCAAAACCCTTTTTCTTTATAGAAAATTGTATTAAAGGCTGAGAGTGTTTCTTAGTAAAAAAGCATATCTGATTTCAATTTTTCATATGAGAGAGAGAGAGAAATCTTGCAAAAATTAAAAAAAGTAATCAGTGACACTGTTAGTGTCAAGGATGTAAATAATTTAAAAGTAATAGTTAGCTAGTTGGAAAACTCATCTAGGTTATTAACTACTGCTTGGGAAGTTAGTCTACTCTCCAAAATATAAAAGTGAGAGAGAAATGCTTTATTAAAGTTATATAAGAAAAAAGAGGAGTTTTGACACAGCTTTTAGTTGTCCCGGGTCAACTTTAGCAGGTGATTAGGGTTCTGCAAAGATGATAAATTCTTGAGTTATTTGGAATAGTGTGATTTTATATAGTCTTCATAAATGAAGATTGAGGTCTAATATAAATCAGGCTTGTCAAAGGAAAAACATTTCAATGAAAAGTAAATGTATGAATAAACACATAAAACAATATTTAACCAAAAGTCAACATTCAGAATATTTATGCAATTATGTAATCACCAGTAATGTAAAAACAATGACAACTAAAGAATAAGTAAATTAATAAAAAACAAATATATAATGTAATGAATTAATTAATTAATGAATAGCTAACAAGTGCAAAGTTATAATGTGACTGGAATTGTCAAAGTCAGCTTGTAGCCATGAAAAAGTGTAAAGGTACATAGAAATGGTGTTTTACTACTCACTGAGACACACCCTATGAACTATAAGTTCCACTCCTAGGTGGAAAGAGTTGGACACAGAATCCAGTCACCTGGCTCTCAAACTTGGGAACTGTGCAAAAAATTACCTTTTTCTTTCCCTCAAATTTTATTGCTACTTCCAAGAACACTACCCTCTATATTCACGCTATCATTTTAGACTTGTGGCATGTGAACCCCTCTACTGTTCAAGTTTTTCTTCGTTTTTTCATCGCTCTTTTTCTCCCTACCCCTATATCATCCACCAAGACTTATTTTGTATAGCAAAATCTACATATTCAGCAATCACCAGTCTTATATCTTACTATATCCATTTCCTACCTTGTGCATGACCACTTTGAGATCCCCTCCATGAAAACATCAATAGTCCAAAGTGATCAGAATGGGGGTAAAAATTGTAGAATATTAAAAGTCAGTTAAACAACAAGAAAGCTATAAAAGTGTGCTTAATTTAAATGTGAAAATAAAAAGAAAATCTTTAAACTTCACTAGTTAAAGATCAAAAATTTATGAGTCTCAATAATTTGAATTATACTTGTGAGTCACTTTTTTGGGGGAAGGGATATAAGAACACGGCTAAAGAATTTAAAGTTCAAACTGTTTTTTTTATGAGACAAAGAATAGAAAAATTAAAAAAAAATATTAAAGTAATTGTGATATCATTTTCATAAAAATACATATACATATGTATTCACAAATTTCTTTAACCTTATAAACAGTTATTAGTGTCAATACATTTTTCTCTGGGCTAGGTCCTATTATTGGAAGAAAACTTTGCCTTAAAATAACCCCATACAGAGGCATTTAATGCAATTAACAGGCCAATAATAATAATAATAATAATAATAATAATAATAATAACAATAATAATAATAATAATAATAATAATAATAAGTGAGGTGGGGAGGATTTAAGGTTGTGAAGAATACCTGTAATATAAGTTACTTGAAAAGACATCACATGGGCTGGGGATGTGGCTCAAGCAGTAGCGCGCTCACCTGGCATGCGTGCGGCCCAGGTTCGATCCTCAGCACCACATACAAAGATGTTGTGTCCGCCAAAAACTAAAATAAATAAAGATTTAAAAAAAAAAAAATCACAGGAGAATTTTATACATTGTATGAAGACATATATGTATATATTATTTATGAAAAGTGTTTATGAGTTCTGTAGTGAGGGTGCACAAGTCCAATACAAAGTCTTTTTTTTTTCTTGAATATTTTTATGTTGTAGATGGACACAGTATCATTAGTAGTTTGTTTGTTGGCTTTTTTTTAATATTTATTTTTAGTTTTTGGCAGAAACAACTTATTTGTTTGTATATGGTGCTGAGGATCTAACTTGGGCCGCCTGCATGCCAGGGGAGTGTGCTACCGCTTGAGCCACATCCCCATCTTGGGTGGCTTTTTAATGCGGTGCTTCGTATTCAACCCAGTACCTCAAGCATGCTAGGGAAGTTCTCTACCACTGATCCATAACCCTAGTTTCCAAAGTCCTTTACTTAATCTTTTTTTTTTTTTTTGGGGGGGGGGCGGGGAAGTGTGTGCGTGTAGTGCAGGGGATTTAATCCATGGCCTTATATCAGCAAAACAAGCACTCTACTGACTAAGCTATATTCTCAGCCCTGATCTGTAGTCGGTTAACAATGACAATGGAGCAGCCTGCCATTCAGACTTTGATTCTGTGACCACTTGCCTCAGGTTGGAGGCAGTGCCTGAAGCCTTGACCAATCAGTCACTTAGGTGAGAACTGCCAATCCTCAAGCAGCCAGTGATGAGGGGGAGGGCTTCCACAATCTTCTGTTTCCTTGGTGTCTGGAACCCGCCATTTTTTAAATCTTTCTGTAGGCTTCTCTCCTGGATCCGGAGCCCAGGTGTCTGTGCTATGCAGAATCTGAAAACAAACCACAGGGAGAACGCTGAGAACCCTGAGAGCCAGGAAATGGTAAGTGTGCCTTGTTATATTGAGACTGGGTAGGAAAGTGTCTTAAAGCTGACAGGAGTGGCAAGGGTGGAAACTGGCAGTCATGGCTAGGGACTCCTTGTGGTCCTCTCCAGAGTCTTGTGGCCAGAGGGTCTCTCCGTGGTAGCTTAGACTTCACCTCCCTCTGACTAGTCTAGTGAGGCTTAGATCAGCAGTTGAAAACCTGGGCATTTTATTTCATAATTGTATGGTGTTTTCAGCTTGTTTCTAAAGCCCTTTGTGGGCTTCCATGTGCCATGAGTCCAGCATGTTTCCAGATTGCATAGTGAAGACTAAGATAATTACCAGGAGAGAACTACAAATCCATTTATTGTATTCATGCATGAGAGAGGCTGTTAATTTTAGGGCTTGTTACTCATGAGGGTTGGTTTGTTTGTTTGTTTATTTATTATTATTATTATTATTATTACTATTATGTGTATGTTGTTTTCTTTTTGGTACCAGAAATTCAACCCAGAGGTGTTCATCCACAGATTCACATTCCCACCCCTTTTTAATATTTTTATTTAGAGACAGGGTCCCTTTGAATTTCTTAGGGCCTCACAAGTGTGATGATGCTGGCTTTTAACTCATTCTCTTCATCAGTCCTGAGATTTTTAAATGTAGCAGAAGCAGTATCTCAAATCCAAAACAAAAATCTGAAATCCAGAACTTCAGTTTAGCTCTCCATAGGTCTTAGAATAAACCCCTAGTTTTCTAGCTCCCTGTTCACATATCCAAAACTAGGGTTCTCTGTTCACAGAGAATAAGTATAAAATAGAATAGATAGTATAATGACCATGTAATGTGGATAATGGGCCTCACTCAAACACACCTGGCGGCTAACCGAAAGATGTTAATGAGCACCATTAAGGCCTATTTCAAATGTAAAAGACCTTGAAGCCCACTTATGGGAACACCTTCAACAAAGTCCTTTGTCCCAGGGGTGATTCCTGATTGAATTTGAAGAAAAAAGGATGGTCATAGAAAGAATGAATGTGAACCCATATGGTAGTCAGGATGCCTTTTCCAAAGCCTGTTATAAATGCATTATTCTTCCTGTTCTGCCCAAAACCATCAGCAAACTTCTAAGATGGCACACAAAAATGTTTTTTTTTTTTTTTTTTTCTGGTATCATTCCTCATACCACATGGTGGGCATTCTATTTCTTTTTGCTTAAATAGATTTTTTTTTCTTCAAAATTTATGACAAGCACCCAGATTCAATTTGCAAACTGAGAAATTTTGGTTAATCTCAAAACTCCACTTTCAGCATTATTAATCATTTTCCCATGTTTTATTTCAAATGTATGCATCATTTTTTTTTAAAGAGAGAGGGAGAGAGAGGGAGAGAGAGAGAGAGAATTTTAATATTTATTTTTTAGTATTTGGTGAACACAACATCTTTGTTTGTATGTATGTGGTGCTGAGGATTGAACCCGTGATGCACCCATGCCAGGCAAGCGCACTACCGCTTAAGCCACATCCCCAGCCCCTGTATGCATCATTTATAATGTTTTTCTTCAAGAACTGGAGGGCATTTTTAAAAGATTTTAATTTATCATTCCGAGATTTTTCACATGAGAAGAAAGCAGAATAAAATTAGGTGACATTAAAAAGAATGAATCTCTCCTAAATGAGGTTTATGTGTCCCAATTAAGGATTTTTAAAAACTGTAATGGGTCATCAATTGAGGGTTTATTTATTTATTAATTTGTTTGTTTGTTTATTTATTTATGGTCAGACAATCTGGGGTTGTGGCTCAGTGATAGAGCACTCACCTAGCACGTGCAAGGCCCTGGGTTTGATCCTCAGCAACACATAAAAATAAGTAAATAAAAAATAAATAAATAAATAACCCACACAAACACTCCAAATATTTCAGGAAACTCTTTTATTCTGGTGTGGCAGGAAAAAATAAATGTGGGACTAACTTGAATTTAAATTACATGCAATTTCAATCTCTCTCTCTCTCTCTCTCTCTCTCTCTCTCTCTCTCTCTGTACTGGGAATTGACCCCAGGGCCTCATGCTTAGAAGGCAAGCACTCTACCAACTGAGCTATTTACTCAGCCACATTTTTTGCGGGGGAGACCAGGGATCGAAGTCAGGGGCACTCTACCACTGAGCCACATCCCTACCCCTATTTTGTATTTTACTTAGAGACAGGGTTTCACTGAGTTGCTTAGTGCCTCACCATTAATGAGACTGATTTTGAATTCATGATCCTTATGTCTCAGTCTTGTAAATAGCTGATATTACAGGCATGCACCACCATGCCTGGCCAACTTCAATCTTTTTTATTTTTTTTAAAGAGACAGTGTGTGTGTGTGTGTGAGAGAGAGAGAGAGGGAGAGAGGGAGATTTTTTTTTTTAAATTTAATATTTATTTTTCAGTTTTGGGTGGACACAACATCTTTGTTTGTATGTGGTGCTGAGGATCGAACCCGGGCTGCACACATGCCCGGGGAGCCTGCATGCCAGGTGAGCCCGCCACCGCTTGAGCCACATCCCCAGCCCCAACCAACTTCAATCTTAAGGGCTAAAGTACACGCAATTTAGATCAAAGTCCATGTCAATATCTTGGTACTATATATATAAAGTTGTTGATAGACTTTATATTCCAGTGCCTCACATGTGCCAGACAAGTGAGCTCCACTGAGCCCCAGCCCCAGCCACCTGGTACATTTTTTATGGGGGATATTGAAGATTGAACTCACGAACACTTGACTACTAAGACAAATCACCAGGATTTTTTTTTACTTTATTTAGAGACAGAATCTCACTGTGTTTCTTAGCACCTCACTTCTGCTAAGGCTGGCTTTGAAATTTTGATAATTCTTCCTCAGCCTCTTCAGCAACTGGGATTACAGGCTTGCACTAACACACCCAGCACCTGGTACATTTTTAATACCTGTTTTATGTAGATTTTAACCAGTACCCTTAACTTTTTTTCTAATATATATTTTATTTGAATCCATAACCCAGAAATCAGTGAAACAGAATCTATTTTTATCTACAACTCTGCATTTGGTTATGTCAGTGTCTGAGTTAAGATTCCCCTTTAAAGAATTTACTATGTCTTGTGTTCTCATTCTGACCTCCCATAGGACCTAGTTCTGAGTTTTAGAATATCTGAAACAAGGTTCCCAGAGATTCCAAATTTTTTGGTGTATTTAGAAAACACCACTCTCTGAGTCTTGTCTTCTAGGGACCAGTTTGAATTTTAAGTGTGTAGCTTCTGAAGGGACTAATTGGATGCTTTGCAGCTGGAAGGCATTTTCTGATATACTTTCTATCTAAAAGGTACTTTATTTGTTTCCTTTTATTAGATACCGTGAATAAAGGTACAATAAAAAATAGATGTGTGGCAATATATTTAGCAAAAGGCTTCCAAATTTTTTACATATATACCCAAAGTTATTATTACTGGATTGTATGGCATTTTTTTTTACCAACATTTATTTATGTATGTATGTATTTATTTATTCATTCATTTATTTAAATACTGGAGATTAACCCCAGGGCACTTTACCAGTGTGCTACATACCCAGTCTCCAACACTTTTATTTATTTATTTATTTTAGAGAGAGGGTTTTACTGAGTTTCTTAGGACCTTGCCAAGTTCTTGAGGCTGGTCTTTAACTTGAGAATAAATCTCTACTTTTCTACCTCTTATTCTCCTAAGCCCCTAGGAGTACAGGCATGTACGATTTTGCACTGCTACCCCAAATTATTACTAGTGGATTATGTGGCATTTTTATTTTGGGCTTTTAAAGAACCTTAACACTTTTATAAAAATATATTTATTAAATTTATATTGTCACCAAAATTTTTACATATTTGTGTACCCTTGAATCTCTATTAATTATGAGATATTTGCAGATATTTGTATGGTTTGGTGCTGGGTATTGAACCCAGAGTTGCATACCACTGAGATACATCCACATTCTTTTTTATGTTATATTTTGAGACAGGCTCTCATTAAGTTGATTGTAGCCTTATTATGTTACTGAGGCTGTCTTTGTACTAACAATTCTCCTGTGTCATTTTCCATAGCTTCTAGAATTTCAGGCATATGCTGCCACACATGACAATTTTAGATTTTCATAACAGCCATTCCAACAGCACTGCATAGGCTGAATAAAATCTATTTGATTAATGCATTGAATCCCTGAGGCAAGCTTATGTGAAGTAGCCAGTGTAGGAGTGTTGTGTAAAAATTAGCAAGGATTGTGGAATGTGATAGACATTATTATCTAAAGTACATATATGGGGCTGGGGATGTGGCTCAAGTAGTAATGCACTTGCCTGGCATGCGTGCGGCCGATCTATCCTCAGCACTACATACAAACAAATATGTTGTGTCCGCAGAACACTAAAAAATAAAAATAATAAAATTTTCTCTCTCTCTCTCTCTCTCTCTCTCTCTCTCTCTCTCTCTATCTCTCTCTCTCTCTCTCAAAAAAAAAATAAAGTACATATATGAAGACAGGAATTGATTAATTGATGTGAATATACTTTATATACAAACAGAGGTATGAAAAATTGTTCTATATGTGTAATAAGAATTGCGATGCATTCCACTGTCATGTATTTAAAAAATAAAACAACAAAAAATCTTTATATGTATTACTGAGAATCAAACTCAGTGCTTTGCACATTCTAGCAAAGTAGTCACAACTGAGACACAACTTCAGCCCATGTACCCAACTTTTTATACTCTCTTTGTAGTAATCAGAAACAACTTTAAAAATTAAAATTGCATTTATATCACTTTTCCTAGTATGGTAATGTATTACTAAGTAAACTTATTCTTAGTATTTTTTTAAAAATAATCTAATGGATGACTCTTATTTTTTTCCAGAGATTATTTTATCACTTCTTTAGGCCTTGGTGAAGGGTCTTTTTTTTCAGAATATAGATTTCTTCTATTATCAAATGGGTCCATGCTAACTGTGTTGAAAAAGGTGATTCTAAAACTTCACACAATCCACACATTTGCAAGACTATAGGGGAAAGGGAAAGATAAAATTCACAACCAAGAAACTATTTCCCATGGAAGCATAGTATCAGTGTCCAACCTGGAGTGTAATCTAGATCTTTCAGTGGTAAGGTTGTTTAAGAACCACAACCATAGGTTTTTGGGATCCTCTAAAGTACACTGAATGGCTTTAAATTACTTACTCTTCTTCAAAATAAAATTTCTGCTACCTACTTAAAAAATAAAGCACTATGAATGAAAAAGGTGAATAAGACTTAAGTTCTTTGGAGGTACTGAGGTTGATGTTTAATTATAGTTTATAAATAGTCAAATAAGAAGGGCCTTTGAGTTGTCTCAACTTTTCCAACACATGATATAGAATACTTAGATGAACTGACATGAAATAATGAAAATGCATTTCAGGGAAGTGATATCACAGAAATTTTCAGGGTAGAATCTTGGAAATGTGGGAAAAATATATTAATATACATATATATTTCTATAGAAAAAAATAAGTGATAAGTACATGAGTATGAGGGTAAATTCAGTGTGCCTCATGCATTGTAGGTTGAAGGTAATGATAAAAGTAGTAACTGAGGAGATCCAGAATTCTATAACCCTGGGAGACATTAATAGAATTTAGAAAAAGAAAATATATTTAAATCCCTTTAGATTTACATCTGTCCTCTGTTCCTCTTATGAATTTGATTCTGTCAAATGAGATTATGTGGGTATGGTTCTTTCTGAATTTATGTTTTCTTTTGTTTTTAGGATTTTGTCAGCTATGTCATGTAAAGCCCTGTCTTAAACTCACTTTGGGGGCTCTTTTACATCCTGTTCTGGACTGCAGAGCAGAGACTCACCTCACTCATTCTGTGCAATGAAATGACTTTTGTCAACCTTTGCAAACAATGGTTGGATGAACAAGCATATTGGAGCGTCTTTCATATCCTATAATATGGTTGTCAGACCCTGCGGGTTAAAGGGTAGTTACTTGCTATGTGTGAAATTTCTTCCCTATTAGAAGGACTTATCTATATATTTTTTTGTTTTGGAAGCCTCATAAACACAGAAGAGAAGCATTTATGGTCACAAACAAAGGAATGCCAGAAGCCATTAGATATGAGAAAATAAAAAAATAAGTAAAATCTTCTCTTAGAGGTTTTAGAAGTAAAAAGTTTATTTCTGTTTTGTGTAAGAAAACTAAAATTTCTCTTTGGCCTGACAATATTTTGATGTTTTAAACTTGCTTGTAATTTCTACCTGTGTTTTGAATTCACCTATGCTTGGCTATCCCTTACCAGATAACAACCCTCTCTAAAACCTTACTGGTGCCTCATAAATTCCGGCTCCTGCTGACCAAATAACAATTCTCTCTAAATCTCAGTGGCAACTTATAAATTCTAATGTCTGGAGCTGAATTTATTTTCCACCTTGAAATGTTAGCCACGTATATCCTTAACCTGCTATTTGCCTTTGTATTATGATTGTCAAAATCTTGTTAGCTGTAAGTACCTTAGACACCCACCTCCTTTGTAACTTTTTGTGCTGTAAAAACCTTTATCTGAAGATCAGGGGGATGATCTCTAGCATGGAATCTTGTAAGAGACAGTCCTGGCCAGCCTTTGTGTACACAATACAATCTTGATTTAATTTGATTTAAGATTTGAGTTGGTGATCGTTTGTGTTTTGGTTTAACATTAACCTTTTTTTTAACGTCACTGTAAATAAAACGAAAGAACACAACAAAACTCCTGTAAATGAGCCAGGTGCATGCAAATAGTCATTCTTTACTGAAAGCACAGTATTCATTATAGAAATGATATAAGCTTAAAAATTAAAAGATATCTCAAATATCAAGTGAGTTTAGGAGTTAGAAATTTTTTCTTTCAGAATATACGTAGTAAAATAGGACAAAAGAGAAAATGTGAAGCATAAATATATTAAGTAATATGCAAAAAATCACCAAAATATTTATTACAAAAAACTCATATGTACAGAAATGATTCAAAAGAAGCAGTCTTTTTGTCAGGAATAAACATTTGGACAGGAATGGAAGTTTTGGTACTCTTTTTAAGTAGTTTTACTCCTAGTGAATAATCTTTACACTATTTCTGCATTTTACTGGTTGGAATTAATTATAATTCATATATTTGCAAAAAAGGCACTGAATGCAGAAAAATATTATTGCTCATGTTTAAATCACCTCCATTATTTGATCTTTCCCTTTTTAAACCAAAAATCTGCATAAACCATCTCTTAATAAATATCTCTATCTCTGTATATTAGCAGCAACTGAGTTATAAAATTTGCTATGATCACTTGTCTCTTCATGTACTTAAAGACTATGAATTTGCTACTTAGAAATTAGGTATAATTCTCTATGATGTTCTCTAGTTATTTATGTCTCTATGCCAAGTTTTATACCAAGCTGTTAGTATGTGCCTTAATTACTCTGTGCACCAATGTAGAATTTATGTCTTATTTGTGACACTTTGTTCCCAGAACTGTGTCTAAAGGGAAATATGTACAAAATGATTATCCAGGAAAAAAAGTCTATCTAATATTATATTTTATTTTATATTTATTTATATATTTATGTATACATATTTTTATTATTTAGAAACACCCTTTGGTCTGAAACTACAGTGATACTAGTGTATTTTAGCTTGAATTGGTTGTGAGAATAAAACTAACAAGACTTTTATCTGTGTAGGTTGGTGATTTCTGCAACCTCAGGAACCTAGTGAATAATAGCAGAAATAAATAAATAACTCTTTAGTTTGAGGTAGAACCACCAAACTATATGATGTTTTGCTTCTGCTTTCTATTTTGATTATTAGAAACATACCTTTAAATTTACATGGAATGCTTTTCGAATTCTGTTCTGTTAGTTCTTCTAAAAAATCAATGAAACTGAAAAACAATTCAGGAAAGATGAATATAATTAATTAAATAATAATTAATTTCAAAAAATTCATTTCTTAAAATAAATATTTTTTTTTCAAATCACCAAAAATTCTGAAAAGTTAAAAGCTTTAGAAATATCCTAAGGCAATTTCTCTTTTGCTCAGAACAGTAGACTATACCTCCAACTCATTCATCTCAGGAATTGGACTGTGTGCAAATATGAAAAAAAAAAAGTGCTAAGATGCCCCAAATGGCTTATAAGTTTTAAAATCCTGAAAGGAGCTCAAATCTGACATTTTTCTATTTTACAAAATACAAAATCTTAAATTTTTATACTTAACAAACATTTGCAGAAGTGTAATTCAAAATGACCTAAAAAAAAATGAAAAATATCATTGAAGGACTGACCCACTGAACATGAGGGACTTATAATATTGAATCCCTTATATTAAATGTCTTTTTATCATTGTCAAAATTTTCTGTTTATATTATCAATATATTAATCAAAATTTTTATGCATTTAATAACAAACATCTAATTTCCTATTTTATTCAGTCTTTTAAAAAATTAGTAGTAATTAATATTAATAATTTAATTCTCATACATGTTAAACTATGAAACATATACTTTAAAAGCTATGGCTATAGCAAATGAAAAATCCAGCCTAATTTCCTTTTAAGATTGGGAGCCATCTCATCACAAAGGCATGAAAAGTTAATTTCTGCTTCATTATAAATTACTGTGATGGGGCTGGGATGTGGCTCAAGCGGTAGAGTGCTTGCTTTGCATGCGTGCAGCCCGGGTTCGATCCTCAGCAGCACATACAAAGATGTTGTGTCCACTGAAAACTAAAAAAATAAATAAATAAATATTTTTTTAAAAAATAAATAAACAAATTACTGTGATTTGCTTGAAATGCCTACCAGTGCCTTGAACTCACCCATGTCTGGTTTTTCCTGATGAGATAACAACCCTTCCTGAAACTTTAGTGATGACTCATAAATTCTGGCTTTCCCTGACCAAATAAAAACACACTCTGAAACTTTAGTGGTGCATCATAAATTCTGATGTTGTGATCTAACTTTACTCCCTAAGTGCTAAACCATTTAGACCATTAACCTACTACGTGTCTTTGTATTATGCTTGTGAAAATCCTGTTATTCGTGTAAGTTCTCAAGTCACCCCCCTTTTGTAACATTTTGTGCTATAAAACTACAGTCCTAGAGAACTGGAGTGCTGAATTCTTTTTCCATGGGTTTCAGGAGAGACTGTTATGCTCAAATGCGGGACCACCAAAAGACCACCAGAGACCAATATTGATGTAAGCACCAAAGAGGTGTTTAATGCAAGCTAGCTCAATCCTCCATGCACACAGAAACTTGTGTCTTAGAGGCCCTGAGCCCGGGGTTTGCAGCAGTTTAATAACTCTTTGGGGAAGGCAGGAACCCCACATACATCATAGCATCTCTTAGCAAATCATGACACACCTTGGGAAAATCATAAACAACTCTAAAACATGATTAGCACATTCACTGTTGGGAACAAGTTGGGTAAGCATGATTGGTTAGTACAAGATGGGGATTCATTTGAACAGATTGACTTAGGCCATGAGGGGATTATATGCTGAACTATATGGTTTCCCAAAATTTTATCAACCACCATAAACTACTGAAAGTTTCATTTGGAATCCCAGGAATTTTTCCTTTCTCATGCTGATTGGTGGCTGCTACGGGGTTGCTATGGATCCCCACCTAGCCTGACTGAGTCTGGGACACCAGGCACAGCAGATCTCTCCTGTTATTTGTAGATAAACAACTCAGCAGGTTGGGTATGAGCCTAGGAGTGCTCTGTGTGTCTTTCCAAGGACAAGACTCATGCCCCCTTCCTTGGACAGTCTTTGCTCTGAGGTAGAGGCTGGTTTCTCACCTTGTACCTTATTTTTTTATGTATTTTTTAGCTGTAGCTGGACACAATACCTTTATTTCACTTATTTATTTTTATGTGGTACTGAGGATAGATACCAGGATCTTGCACATGGGAGGTGAGCACTCTACTGCTGAGCCACAATCCCAGCCCCTTATGTGTTGTTTTTGTTGGGCATTTTTACTTTAGGGGTTTTCTTCCCAGTTCAAAGTTCAATCTGTAACCTAAAAAGAACAGAGATCCAAAAATAAATAAATAAAATTTGATAATTATTGTCATTATTTTATATTAATTCCTGAATAATATACAAGCATATATAATCCATAAACTGAAATGACTTCATATGTAAGTTTAAATGAAAGTGTTCTGTTGGTTGGGTTAGTTCCCACTAATGGGAAAACAACCTTGCCTTAAAACAATAGCAGCCTGAGACTCTGGGGTACATTTCTCAGTTTAAAACAAAACAAAACAAAACAAAAAAACAGCACTCAACGACCTGAGATTCTAGCCCTTATTCATGCCTGGATTGGATAATATTCTCTGTCACTCAAAAAAAGGGCTCACTTCTCTCAGATTCAATGTTCATGATCTGAAGCCCCTTCCAATAAAAAGCATTTTGTGGGAACTGTCCAATCATGTGTCATCAGGGAGGAGGAGGGTGGGCTTTCACTTCTTATCTCCTGAGTCCTCCATTTTTGCCATCTGTAGTCTCACACTTCAGAGTCACAGGTTGTTCTGCTGTGCAGGAACTGAAGATCCCAAGTAGCCCTACTCCTGAGAATCAGAAAATGGTGAATGTGCATTGACCTAGCAGGCTGGGGGAGGAACACTATTGGAACCACAAGACTGGCTGTGTTGAAAACAGGAGCTAGCACACTGGGACTCTGGGCTGTCTCTGGAGTCTGCAGGCTTAACTCCTCCACTTGACCACTATGTCCTCAGTCCTACTGGCCAACCAGGTGGGGAACATGTCAGTGGCAGAGACTCTTTGCTGCCTTCCTTATGCTCAAAGGGCATCCTCAGAATCTGCATAAAATACTATGTGGCAGGTGTGTTCCTACAGCCCAGTGTCTTACCAGATGCTGGAGATTGACAGTTGGAATAATTATCAAAATCAAATCTCCAAGGTCCATTTTTCTGCAGGAAAGGAGCTGTCATTTTTGGGTACCTAAATTCCTTTTTAGCTAGCTAATTTTCATTTTGACATTCTTTTATTTTTACTTTCTTCATTATTATTATTTTGTTAAAGTTAGGTGAACTCAGGGATACTATAGTACTTAGCCATATCCTTGGTAGTGGAGCCAGATTTACAGATAGATAGTTAGTGTACTTAGGTAAATTGGGTCTAATATCCAGTAAAATCAAGAATAAACACCATATTGAGGATGGAGTCCAGGATAAGGGGAAATGAAAATGTCCCGAAGGCCCTGAGCCCATCCCAAGGAAATTTTAATGAAGCAGCTCACAGCAAACATGGAGATGCTAATCCAAAAGCCCTTCCTGCCCAGAATACTCCTTCAGCCCTACTGTCCTCCACACTTTGGGTCTTCCCACCTACATTCCAACACTGCAAGATAACATAACAAAGGACAGCAATGTGACAGGAATGTGGGATAGGTGAAGGAAGACCTTAGCTATAAAAAAGCTAAAAAAACTTAGTTTAAAAAAATCCCTTTCATGGATTCTACATCTTTGGTCCCCTTTTTCTTCTGGGGAGAAATCTTTTCTACTGTCCTTTAATAAAGCTTCTACTTTCCACTCTAAACTTGCCTTGGCGCACTTCTCTGGTGTTTTATTTCAGCATTGGGGAAGCAAGGAATCTTCACCTGTAAACAGCCCTAACAGGTTTAATTTTATTTTGGGAAAGGCCCTAGCTAAATTGCTGAGATTATTTTTGTTATGGTTTGATTTATCTATAATTTGCTATTGCAATAAAGCATACTGTTTTTACATACATATGTATTCACATGGGGATCTTATTTATATTGTGATTCTTTATTATTGTAATATTATATTTTCACAATATATATGAATAATAGGCCATGATAAGTTCTTTTTTTGCTCTTATAATTGAAAAGGTTTTTGGCTAAAGTTACATATAACTTTGTAGAAGAATTTTAAAAATTTATGCTTTGGTTTCTTCATGTAAAGTAAAGCTTGCTGATTTTTTATTATTGCATTATTGTTGTATTTAATAGTCAGGTTTATTTTGACATAGCCATAAAACATGAAATATAATTTGCTCCCCTTAAGTATCCAGTAGTTCCCCTTTCCCTATTATCCTACTTTTTTCTATCGTATATTTATTTATAGTTTTTTTTTAAATTATTGCTTTATAGAATACACATAAAAGTAGACTTCATTGTGATATATTCATATTTGTACATAGTAGTTTTGGTGAGATATATTGTTGGTTAATTTGGGGGAAAATTATCACCTTTGTAATGATGAGTTTTATTATTTACATGGGATGTATAATTCAGTCTTTTATGTGCTTTTTTGTGACTTTTATTTTCTCATAAGTTCTACATATTTTGTTTCTAAAAATGTACACATGTGAAATACCACTTGCATAAGGCACCTATGTAAAATATATACATAGTGTTTTATGCTCTTTTTTAAACTGGATATATTATGAAATGTGACTGGCCCCAGTGACCATTTTTCCTACAGATTATTATTTATCTCTTCCAAGATGTATATTGTATTGAGCCATGCCCCTGGGCTTCAAGTGTTTGGGTGAATACCATTGCATACTTACATGTTATCATGATCACATATGCTCTAATTTCAGTAAGTCTCTGTGATGGGGCGTATCATGTATATTCAATAGCAAAATAGTTTCCACAAATAGATACTAATTTAAACTCCTTTTGAGTCAATGATTATTAATTTTTTAAATGTTCATCAGTATTACTTAATTTTTCCCATGATGGGTTTTTATTTTGTATTTCTTAACTTTCTAAAGAGTTTGAATTTTTATAGTTAATAAACATATCTCATGTATAAATTTGAAGTTCAATCTTCTGGCTTTTATATATTTTTGGCTTACAAGATGAAAAAAAGGATCCAAAAATGCAGCTAGAATTTGATTTCAAAACAAAGAAAAAGGTTTAAATTATTTTTTTAAATTTATTTTTTTTTCTTTACTCATCATTTATTATAGGTTTCTTGTATGATTGTAAGGGTAGATTATTTAAATAGGATTCTAGGGATTATCTTTGTTAATTACTACAGGAAAAAGAAATAAGAAATTTCTCTACACTCTGGCTGCAGGAAAATGAATAATTTTCTTTAAAATCATATGGTAATAAAATTGATAAATGACATACTTACTAAACAGCCACTCCTTAAAAATTTTTTTCTGTAATATTTTGGCAGTGAATCATGAATTCTATTATCTGGATTTTGGGTTTTAATATAAAATCATGTGGAATAAAATTTAGCCAATCCTAGATATATTCATACATAATTTGTTGTTTACTTAATGACATGTTGTGGAGATAGCAACTAGTGAACATATTTATTTTTAGAAATAGTTACTTTTTTGCTTTTAAGTTTCTAGTAAGCCTTTTAGATTTATTTCCTTACTGAGTCACTCAGGGCCACTGATGTGTTTTTTTTTTTTTTTTTTTTTTGTAATCTCCAGGCATTTACCCTTCTAAGAAATCTGTCTTGTGAGCTCTGTTTCTGAAGAGTTTCTTAACATGAAAAAAAAAAGTATTTATGTTGCCCCTGAAATGTATTATCAATGCACTGTCTTCAAAATGGAGAGAAAATAATATTTCCCCAGACTGACATCCCTGTGTCAGGAGCTAACAATACACTGATGGTCTTTGAAGAAATTTCATACAGTTCTGTCTCTGGGTAGTTTTCTGTGGGCTGCTAAATTGCCATTTAGTATCCAGATACCCATGATTTTTCATCTGTACTAGGGGAATAATTTTAGAGAGCACAAATGAATAATGCTCTTCATGGAGGCTATGAATACCTGAATGTTCTGTAGTGCACAGCTGACAAGTCCCCTGGAATACACTGTGCAGATTCTATTTGGTTAACCATTATCTGCCACTCACATGAATTTCCTTTCAAAAGCTTGTAATAACTTTTTCACTTTAGGCATCCATGTCATCCACATTCCCAGGTATAAAAGTTTGAATCTTTCTTTTCTGAATTCCAGGTTTCGTTTCTCTTTGGTTCAATGTGGTACAAATAATTATGTTTTTATTTTCTTTCTTTTACACTGTGTTTCTAATAAAAATGTTCTCTGCTCCAAACCTAGAAAATGACATAGATAATTGTATTTGATAATTTATAAAGGAGAGTTGAGAATAATTCTTGCTCGTGTTTCCCTTCCTTAGAAACTGACCCAGAACTGTTCTTGGTCCTGAAAAGGGAGGACCATAACCAATCAGGTATATAAAAAAAATATGTTGATTGATTGTATATTCTCTTCTATGAACTCTCTGTTCAGATCCTTGGCCCATTTCTTGATTGGGTTATTATTATTATTATTATTATTATTATTATTATTATTATTATTCTCCTCCTCCTCATCATCATCATCATCACCATCATCACTATTATTATTATTTGCTTAGTATTTTGAGTTCTTTATATACCCTAGAGATTAGTGCTCTATCTGATATGTGAGGGGTAAAATATTCCTCCTAAAATGTAGGCTCTGTCTTTACCTCACAGATTGTTTCTTTTGCTGAGAATAAACTTTTTAGTTTGATTCCACCCCATTTATTGATTATTTGTGTTAATTCTGGTGCTATCAGTGTCTTATTAAAGAAATCGGGGCCTAATCCCACCTGATGAAGATTAGAGCCTGTATTTTATTCCATTGGACACAGAGTATCTGGTTTAATTCCTAGGTTCTTGATACACTTAGAGTTGAGTTTTGTGCTTGGTGAGAGATAGTGTTTTGTTGAAGAGGCTATCTTTTCTCCAGTGCATGTTTTGACACCTTTGTTTAATATATAATAATTATAATTTTGTGGGTTAGTCTCTGTGACCTCTATTCTGTACCATTCATCTGCAGTCTGTTTTTTTGTAAATGTAATGCTGTTTTTGTTACCATTGCTCTGTAGTATGGTTTAAGGACTGCTATAGTGATGACACCTGCTTCACTCTTTCTGCTAAGGATTACTTTAGCTATTCTTGGTCTCTTATTTTTCCAGATAAATTTCATGGTTGCTATTTCTATTTCTATGAGGAATGCCATTAGGATTTTGATCAGAATTGCAGTAAATCTGTATAGTGCCTTGGTAGCATTGTCATTTTGATAATATTAATTCTGCCTATTCATGATCAAGGTAGATCTTTCCATTTTATAAGTTCTTTTTTGATTTTTTTCTTTAGGGTTCTGTAGTTTTTCTTGTGTATATCTTTCACCTTTTTAATTAAGTTACTTCCCAAGTATCTTATTTTTTTGAAGTTATTGTAAATGGGGTAGGTATCTTCATTTCTTTACCAGAAGATTTTTCACTGATATACAAAATGCCTTTGATTTATGGGTGTTGATTTTATATCCTGCTACTTTGTTAAATTTATTTACTAGTTCTAGAAGTTTTCTGGTGGAGCTTTTTGAGTCTTCTAGGTATATAATCATATCTGGCATTTGCAGGTAAATGGATAGCATTGGAGAAGATAATGCTAAGTGATGCTAGCCAATTCAAAAAAAAACAAAACAAAAAAACAAACAAACAAACAAAAAAAAAAAACAAATATAAGAGCCTGACTCATAATTGGGTAGGGAGGGTGATCATGAGAGAAATAGATGGATTCTCAATAAAGAAGAGGGGTGGGAGGAAAAGAAAGGGGCAGGGGATTAGTAGGAATAGTAGAATGTGATAGAGACCATCATCAAAAGTACATGTACAAAGACACAAAACAAAGACACAAATTTGTATCACCATACTTTATATACAACCAGAGATATGAAAAATTGTGTTCTATACATGAAATAAGATTTGTAATTCTTCTGTTGTCATTTCTTTAAAAAACTCGATAGAAATATGAAAAAAAATTGTTCATAAATTATATACATTAAATATGTGCATGTTATATATAGAATATATATATATATATATATATATATATATATATATATATATATATATATATATATATATGTTTATATATAGATCTAGGGAAAGGCAAGTCTCTTTCCTGAATTTTTAAAAATTAATTAATTTATTAAATTGTTCTAACTTGATAATAGAGCAGAATGCATTTCACTTCATAGCACACAAATGGAGCACAAAATTTTATTTCTCTTGTTGTACAGAAAGTATAGTTACAAAACCCATGTAACACTATTTTCTGTACAACAAGATTTTCATTTCATCCCACCATCTAACCTACCTCTATATCATCTCCCATCACCTCCCTCCCCTTTGTCTTATTCAATGTTTCTTCATTTCTTCCATGCTACCTCCCACTTCCCTCGTTGTGGGTCACCATCCACTTAGCAGAGAAAACCTTAGGTCTTTGGATTAGGAGGATTGGCTAACTTGCCTTAACATGATATTCTCTAACTCCATCCATTTACTTCCCAATTCCATAATTTTATTCTCTTTTAATGCTCAGTAATATTCCACTGTGTAAATAGACCATATTTTCTTTATCCATTCATCTATTGAAGAGCATATAGATTGGTTCTATAGTTTACCTATTGTTAATTGTTTTGCTATGAGCATTGATGTGGATATGCCTCTGTATTATGCTGTTTTTAGCTCTTGTTGGTCTAAACTGAGGAGTGGGATAGCTGGGTAAATTTTGGTTTCTTTCCAAGTTTTCTAAGGAATCTCCTTATTCTTCTCCAGATTGGTGTCACCAATTTAAAGTCCTACCAACAGTGTAACAGTGGGCCTTTTTCCTCACATCCTCACCAACATATATTTTTGCTTGTATTTTTATTAATTGCCATTCTTATTGGAGTAGTTTTGATTTGCAATTCTTTAATTGCTAGAGATGTTGAACATTTTTTTTTTATCGATTGATTGTTTATATTCTAAGAAGTGTGTCTCTTCAGTTTCTTAGCCCATTTCATTTAATGATTGGGAAATTTGTTTTTTGGTATTAAGTTTTTTTTAAGTTCTTTATATATCCTGGAAATTAGGTTTCTATTTGATGTGCATGTGGTAAAAATTTGCTCCTATTATCTGTTATCACTTTTCACCTCACTGATTGTTTCTTTTGCTGAGAAGAATATTTTCAGTTTGAATTCATCCCATCTAGTGACTCTTGTTTCTATTTCTTGTGCTTTAGTAATATTCTTAAAGAAGCAAAATTTCAAATCCCCTACCTGGGATTACAGGTGTATGACATCATGATAGCCACACAATTCATCTTCATTTCAAGCCCACTTTCTTAAGAGGGTTTCATCCTAGGAAGAAAAAGAAAATGTTATAGACAGGCCATTGGGTCGAAGGCCATGGCATCAAATAAGGAATATACCATTAATCAATTTAAATAATAGACTCAAATCTTTGGATCTGGGGAAAAACATACATACATACACACACACACACACACACACACACACACACACACACACATACACTTTCTGGTTAAATTTTCTTGCCCTCACTCAGGCAGTTTCTCTCTAGTTTTTTTTTATATCTCAGGAGAAATATTGGTTAAAAAATAAATGTATCTTTCACCTGTAGCATAAAAAGAAGTGATCAATCCTTCATCTTCCTGAACTCAGGACAAGCACAACTCTCAAATATGGCTCTGTGAACTGAGATTTTCTTGAGTCTTGACATGGTTTGGAGGGTGCTGTTCCAAAAATACATATAATTTATTAGTAATATTTTAAATACATAATGGTAATTTTCACATAGTGAAAATTATGGGTTATACTATAAAATTCAATTTTTACTATTTTTATATGAATTCTAAAAAAAATAATTATCTTTCCACCTCATACAATTTTAATGTTTAATCTATTTCCATACCAGAGAAGTTAACTGAAATTTTACAGGATTGTCACTATTATTTCCATCAATAAATAATATATTTACATATATAATCTACAAATTCAAAAGGCCTCATATGCAAGTTTAAATGCAAATGCTTTTCTGGGTTGGCTTTATTTTACTTCTCCAAGGATACCTTGCCTTAAATTTGCTGCAGCCTGAGGATCTGGATTTCAATTCCCAGAGCCTCAAAAGAAAAATAAATAAATGAATAAATAAATAAATAAATGTACAGAAAAGACCCTACAATTGTGACATCGTTTGTTTCTAGATTTGAAGTTATCTCCTGACTCTCAAAAAAATCACTAGGCTCAGATTGAGCATATGAAGACATAAGTTGTATCTAATCAGGACCCCTTATATAAGCATTGTCCAATCTACTCATATTCAGTAAAGAGAAGTTTTGACCATCTAGTGTGAAGTCTGCCAGAGTGGGTATCCATTTCTAGGCTTCCTCACTTATGTTCAGTGAACCTGATTTTTTCTCCTGTATAGGTACTTTGTGATTTATAGAGAGGACACATGGTTCCAAAAATACAGTAAATGATGAGTGTGCAGTGAAATCCTGAGACTGGATGGTGAGTCTGGTTGAAACTGGCTGCACTGACTATGGTGGGAACTGGCAATTGTTGGCTAGAATCCCTGGTGTAATTTTTTGTTTCTGCAGTCCTGTATCTTTTTCTGAGAAAGGTCAGCCCTTAATTTTGATGAGCCAGTCAACTGGACCATATATTAACAGTAGACACTGGAAGTCCTATAGTATCCTATAGAATATCTTCAGTCCCTACCTTAAATTCTATGTGAGAACATTTGTGGCAATATTTGTGAATCTTCTCAGATTGTGTTGTGGATTCTGGAGTGAGGAGATCATCACAATCACAACTCCATGTATTTTTTCCTCCAGGAGGGGGGTGAGATACTCTATACATATCTCAGTTTTTCTTTCCTCCTGAATTCATTCTCCTTCTTTTTGGAGACTGTGGTATTCTGGATTTAGCCAGAGGTACTGTACCACTTAGCTACATACCTGGTACTTTTTAATTTTTTTATCTTCAAACAGTTGCTGAGTGTGATTTTAAATTTATGTTCCAGTATTGTGAGTTGTATTTATATATAAAATTTTAGCTTCCTGTTCAATGACAACTTCCCCCTTTTCCAGTATTATCAGTTACATTTTTTCAGTATTATCAGTTACTTTACCCATATTGTATTTCAAATGAACATGGTATTTTCAATTGTTATACCAAAAACCGGATGAGACTTTAAAGTATTTTTTTCTCTCTGGGTGCAATGATACATGCATATTAATTCCAGAGACTCAAGTGGCTAAGTCAGTAAGAGTGCAATTTCAGGATAAATATCAGGAATTTATGTAGACTAATTAGACAATTAGAAAAACCTGTCTCAAAATTTTAAAACATGGCTGGGTATGTAGCCCAGAATTAACATGCTGCTGTTTCAAATCCCCACTACCATAGAAAAAAAATCAAAAGCAAAATTTGTTGTTGTTGTTGTTTATGAGCATTTAATATGATTGAAAAGTAAAGAAGAATCACTTTATCTTGGAAAAATCATATGTTTCTATTCTTCCTTTGTGTCTCCAAAGGCAGACAACCTGTCAGAATGTCTTTATGCTCAGATTTTCTTTTGTCGAATGTATATGAGAGCATTCTCATTCCCTACTCTGGTATTTTCCTGGAAGTGTTTTTCAGAACTATGTAATATGAGGATTCAACAGCTGGCACATCTAATGCCTCTCATAAATCCAGATCAGTACTAGGGGCTTTTCTTGTTCAAGAGCAGTATAAATGTAGAGAGCTTAGTTTCTCAAAGAAATAACTAAGAGAACTCTCAACTTCCATTTTTTTAAATGTCTTCACTAATTTTATAGTCTAGCACAGTGTTTCTTTCTTCCATATTCATATAATTGGAGTACTACTTACCATTCCACTTTTTGAGAGTAGCCATTCTAACAGCTGTTAGAATGAGGTGTTAAATCTTAAGGTAACCCCTTAATCCCTTCATGCAGAAAATCTTATAGTTGGATGGTCCACTAAAATTCTGATGCAAGCTTTTTAGATTCCAGTGTGCCTTATGCTCACTGGAAAAATATTGATGTGCATCTATTTTAGAAATAAAGAGGGATCTGTGATTGTAACAATTTTTCTTCACTAATATTCGAGATTTTAGCCCATTATAGTGTTTGCACACCAATGTGAAAACACTCCTTTTTGTTCTATGGAGATTTGCACCTGCACAGTTACCAGTGCTTTCAATGCTTTGAGGTTTCAGATGTAGTCCATTGAATGGAAAAATTAATATCGGGACAAATTACTTACAGAAAGAATTGGTTAGGTCTTGTGTTATTAGCAAAGTGAGCTGGGTGAGAGAGCTCAGGAAGTGCTAAACTGCCACTTTGGCTTTCAGTGGTGGCCTATATTTCCCTGTTAATTTTTTGGTACTGTCTAGATAAAAGTTCAACTGTCAGCAACAGCTATTTGCATTTTTAGAGAATGTTGGCAAATCCCTCTAAGGGATTAAGGGATTACCTTAAGATTTAACACCTCATTCACTCTGGTCTAATGGGATAAAGCCCATGGATCTTACATGGCCATAGAAAACCACTTATTTTTCCCCCCTGGAGTAAATACTGATTTATATCTTATTCCTTCCTCTGTGTGTACAGATAAATTAGCATTTAAACTACAGGCAATTTAGAGTTAAATAATATATTTCAAACCCAAATCAATCTTCGTTTATTTATATTAACACTGGATTTGGACATTTTGTTCCAGTAATTTTGCATATTGCTCAAATCAGAAAAATCTTCAAGTGCATTCTACTTATCTCTTGGTCGATATATATTTTTTTTCAGTTTTCCAATTTGTGTGCCTCTATTTCCTTTACAGTTTTTAGAAGGACTCAAAACAGGAGTATATATTTATTTGGTGTATCCATAAATGGAGGGAGGCTTATATTCTGCTTTTATTTATTTTTATTTTATTTTTTAAAATTATCTTTCTTTATATCTGCTCTTTGGTTGATGCTTGTGTATAATTCCAGTGTCACACACATTCTGCACACAAGTCGCTTTTGTAATCTATGCCTTTTATTCTTGTATGTGGTGCTGAGGATCGAACCCAGGCCGCACGCATGCCAGGCGAGCGCGCTACCGCTTGAGCCACATCCCCAGCCCTATGCCTTTTATTCTAACATCTACCTTGAGGTTGGATTGTAGCATTCATTCACATTAAATATTTTATTGATATGTTTTGATTTATATACTTATAATTGTTAACAATAAAAAGATATTTGCACACATATGAACTGTCCTATGTAGTTTTCTCTATTGTGATTTCTTTATCTTAAAATTACTACATTGTTGTAGTATTATAACTTGCATTAGTGTCAGGTAATGATCACTAGTACATTTGCTCTTATGTATGAGAGAGTACTTGTCTAATTTTATATACATTCATCTTTCCAGGAAAATTTTAGAAGTTTTTGCTTTGATTTCTTCTTTAACAAAAAGAATGGTAAAATTATGACCAGTTATTATTAAAGGGTACCTTGGGAAAAAATGATCATTTTTATAATAGTTTTATCCTTTTTAAATATGTTGAATATTTGAGTCTTTTATGTTCTTTTCTATATTTTTATTTTCTCAAATACTGCATATTCCTTTTGTAAACATACTTGCATATGAAATGCAACATTCATGTGACATCAGCATAAAACATACATGGTATTTTATAGTATTTGTCAAACTAGATATAATACATCAACAAAAATTCTAGCTCCTAGAATTTACATTTTACAAAATTTAATAATTACTTCTTTCTCTTTAGCCATGCCCCTTGGTTTCAACTCTGGAAGAATGTGGCTGTATTCTCATGTACATTTGTTGTAATTTTACTCTCTGTTTCCTGTATGGGTGTATCATATACATATGATTACAAAACAGTTTCTACAAATGGATAATAATAGCTTAAATTATTATTTTTCCTTTTTTGTGAATGCATTTATTCCACATCTTCATCAGTACTATTTAATTCATCTATATGATGTGATTTTATTCAATGTTACTTAACTTCTAAAGATTTTGAGTTTTTGTGATTATTGAACACTTAGATATATCCTTTTTAAAGTGACTCTTCAAGAATTTTCTGGTTTTCTTTTGCATTCTGTTGTATTTTTTCTCCTTATATATCTTTGAATATATGTGAGGAAATTAGGGTTTTTTAACTTGTCAGTTTTGCAGCTTTTAACGTAATCATTTGATGAATAGATTTTTTTGTATTAATATTTTGTAATTCATAAGTTTAAGTCTATTATATTGTGTAATTTTGAAAACAAAAAAAATATATTTTTTTCTATTGTGATATTAGGGATTCAACCAAAGTGTCTTAATGCTGAGCATATTCTCAGCTGTGTTTTAAACTTTATTTCCAGATGGGGTTGGCTCAATTTCTTCAGTTGGCCTTAAATTTTGAACTTCATGCCTTAGACTCCAGAATAGTAGATATTTCAGGTGTGCACCACCATATGAACCCTATCTTTTGTATGTAAACTTTTGAGCTTTCTACTTTCTTATATATTTAAGTATTATTTATTAATAACTTATATTCAGCATTTAATGTGTCAAAATATGTTGTTATGTTTTATGAGTGAAGGGATAAAATAGCATTTTATTATCACACTCTTTTCCGAATATCCTAGCATGTTTTAAGAATTTTGTTGTTGGTGTTTTCTGTAGTTCCACCATTTATTTTATTATGAGGTTTACTCTGATTCATTTTACTTCATAGCATCAATCATTTGGCATCATGGTATTTTGGTCAGCAGTAGACTTTATGTTCAACCATGTATCTAGCAAATATCTTATCCATGTATGAGTTTATACCATCTAGATTCTGTCATTGCACTCAGAGAATTGGAAAATTGCACAAGATTCTGAGGATAAATTTTCCAGAGTGTATTTCCATCAAGTGAGAAATCATTATATATGCCTATATTACTGTATAATTGATATAATTTTTATTTGTTGAATTTTCAATTTTGCTAGTGCTTTTTAAGTTGTATCTGCTTTTAAAAAATTTGTACTGAAGATTAAACCCAGGGGTGCTTAACAATAAAGCCACATCCTCAGTCCTTTTTTAATATTTTATTTAGAGACAGAGTATTGCTGAGTTGCTAAGTGCCTCACTAAGTTGCTCAATTATATATATATATATAATATTGTATTAAAATTTATGATCCTTTTTTCTTATCCTCCTCAGTCACTGGAACTACAGTTGTCCATTACTAGACTGGGCTCATTTGCTTTTTAAAAGCACCAACATTGATACTGGTAACTCTTTGTTATGTTTATCTTTAATAGCTTCTAATTTTGCTCTTTTGCTTAAGACTTTCTTTATTTTTAGTTTTTAAATTATACTTTTTATTGGGATGGATAATTTGATAATAAATTCTAGTCATTTTTTGGCTTACTAATTTTTTGAATGTTTTATTTTCACCTCAGGTATAGATGAATTCCAATTTTCCAGCTGTATGGAGGTCTAAGTGAAACATAATAACCTCTATGGATATTGTTAAAGAAATGGAACCACAATTTTACCCAGTTTTTGACTGTACTGTATATGCCCAAAGGACATAAAATCAGCATACACAGCCACAGCAGAACAATTCACAATGTTTACAGCAGCACAATTCACAATAGCTAAGCTTTAAAACCAACCATTCAATGATGAATGGGTCCATTTAATGATGACAGGATAAAAAACTGTTGCTTATATACACAATAAAGTATGAATCGGCCATAAAGAAGAATGACTTTAGGACATTTACCAGGAAATGGATAAATCTGGAGATTTTATGCTAAGTAAAACAAACAATTTCTATAAAACCAAAAGTTGAAAGTTATTGCTGATATGTGAAATCTAAAGCTCATAAAGTGGGGAAGGGTAAGAAAAGAAGATCAGTAGATTGCACAATGGTAAACAAAAATAACTAAATAAATAAATAAATAAAAAAGACAAGGATAGAAATATAAAAGATATATATCTGTGAGTGAATCCTACCATCGTAGCCACCAACAAGAACAGGATTTTAATTAGGATAAGATATATCCCATGCTTTCATAATACCATAAAATCGATTTTACTGTCAGGTAGAATTAGAAAGAACCAATAAAATAATAAAAATAAAATTATATTTGTTTGAAGAGCTGTATGTATATTCCATTATAAATATCATACAATATAAACATTGATCAAAGTTTGTATATATATATATATATATACAATTTTGTATGTTGAAAAATGTTAAAATTATAAAAAGGAAAATTTAAAAAGGATTGTTGCTTTTTTATATTAATAACATACATAAAAACCATAAAATGTTTGAATTATATAAACTACTAAATATTTCCATTTAGTGGTCTGTCTACCTTGTTACATTTCAAAATTTCTCTTATACCATTGATATTGGAATTACTAGAGATCTCAGTACACATTCAGAATAGCCAGTTCTATCAGAGAAATAACAAATAAAATTCTACACATTAGTAAATCTCTGATTAGTGGTTGTACACTTAAAATTTGAGGATTCCCTTTCTTAATTACCATGATTTTCTCATCTGAAAAATATGTATAATTTAGATCAAGATATAAAAAATTACAAAATATACATTTTTGTGATAATGCGTGAGTTTTATATTGTGTTTCATAAATGTGGAGTATGTATACTTTTTTGAAATTAAATCACTTTTTCTGCAGAAGTAGATAATAGTATATCATTGTGTTACAAAACACTACCTACATGATAGTCTACTAACTCTAATTTCAACTGTAATTACATTACAGACTGTGCAAATATTCCTGTAGTCAATGTGTTATTTATTTACCTATTCTTATTTTAGGAACTGTTAACATTTATGGATATATCCATTGATTTTACTGAAGAGGAGTGGGAATGCCTTCAGCCTGCTCAGAAAAATTTATATAGAGATGTGATGCTAGAGAACTATAGAAACTTGGCCTTCCTGGGTAAGTTTAATTTCCTTTTAAAATTATTAATTACTAATTATTATTTAATTTACTTCTGTTTCAGAGTATCTTCTGGGAACTTCTCTATAAAAATGAGTTTCAGATTTATGTTTCAAAGAAAAAGGGCATTTTTAGTACAGATATCTCTCTCTCTCTCTCTCTCTCTCTCTCTCTCTCTCTCTCTCTGTGTGTGTGTGTGTGTGTATATATATATATATATATATATATATATATATATATATATATATATATATATATTTATAGATATAGAATTTTACTCCTTAATCTGTCTCTTTCTTTGTGTGTTACACATCCTTAACTTTAGATAAGTAGTACCTAGTATAATTTAGTGATGTAAACTATTGTAGACTACACATAGCAGGGGACACAGTTGAGTCATTCAAATGTCAAGGAGAAATCCAAACTAAAAAATTTTGAAAGAGTAGTTATCCTTCAGAAGAAATTTTTAGAAGCTTAGGTTTATTCATTTTGATTGTAATCATTTAACACATACTGCCCTATATTTATCACTTTTTCAAATTCCTTGTTGTTCTCTGTTTTCTTCTTTAGTGATGTCCCAGTTTATTCAGATTAACCATCAAAACCTACCTTTTGTTGTGAGGACCAGCATGATGTGTTTCAAATCTTCTTGTGAGGAAACCTCTAAAGGGGCAAACAGAAGAGATAGACACACACATACAGTGAAAAGGAAAAAAAAAAAAAGAAGAAAAACTGGCCACCCCTCTTAACAGCTGCTCATATATTACCCCAAAATTACATAGCTTCTGATACAATGACTACATTCTAACCCAGTGTTTCTTTAACCCCAAGTGCTAGCTAACAAAGATTATGTACAGTTAATACAAATATAGAGCCCCTTCTCCCTAAGGGCATTACCACAGAAACTAGATAGTGCACCTGTAGAGTTGTCTTAATAGCTTCAGGGAGAAACTTCTGGGCATTACAATTGTGGGACTCGGGGTGCCAGTTACAATTACCCCCACACTTTCCTGTCTATTTGATGGTCAGAATACCTAATACCTCCTCTCTTTTTAAAGGCCTTTTGAATAAATAATATTACTTATCTCCTTAATCCTGGTGGGGGCAAAAAATAGGGCAGGCATAGACAACAGCAAGTGCCAACATCAGTAAACATCCACCTATGAATATTTTTGGCCCAGATGAAATTGAGTATACATGAATCTAACCAATCCAACAAGTCCAAAATCCATCATCTTGTTGAGCCTTATTAATTATATCTTTAAGGTAATATAAGTCTTTTGAAATAAAATCAGTATTATAACTTAAATTGAAGGAACACATGGTACTAAACTTCTGATATCCTTTATGATGTAACAATAACAATCAATTGCAGCATGATTGTCAAGTATGGCTTTACAATGTTTTTTTGTTCTTCATTAAGCATATTTACATCCATTGAGGCATGAATAATACTGTTTATGATAGCATAGGCGAGTTTTATAGTAATTTCATAAGCTGGTAGAGCTAGTCCAGGTAAACCAACCAAGGAGAATGTCAAAGTGTTAAATTATGCCTTAGAGAGAAGCTTCACTGAATCATCACAGTTTTTATCAAGAGGAATAGATCTTTTATGAATAAATTGCACAGGATGGTGACCTATTAAATACTATGTGGATGGTAAGGACACATTATTCTGCTAAGACAACAATGAATACCATGAGACATTTTTGCAGGTATATAACAATTTTATGCAAGTGAGTCAAGATATTGTAATGGGTTCTAGATGTCCAGGATCTGACAGGACTGAATTTCCCAGGCTGGTGTACAAAAACAGAGCAAAATTGTTATTAAGACCAAAGCATTTACAGAGTTTTGTGTGAGTTTAGCAATCAAAGCAGTAACAAAGTTATCTAGAGTACATTCTAACCCCATTTTAGCCAACACCTCTTGAGCTGAGGCTGTTAATGGTTTTATATCTCCCCAAGTAACTAGAATTCAAGTATTTTCGGGTCCTCTTTTAATGTTTCTACTCTTTTGAGGAGAATGATTATTCTCTTGTTTGGATGACCTCTTATCTTCCAGGGTTAAAAGAAACTTAGAAATCAGCTTGTGAAGTCCCTAATGTACATTTATAATTGCTATTTTTCAAGCATGAAGCTAGAGTCCAAACAGGACATGTTGGCATAAGTGTAGCAGTCTATGCTTTTCTCCACGTGATCAAAGGCATAGGATCTTGGCATGCTGGTCAGGTGGAACCTCATATATTACATAATTTTATTGGTAATGGCTGTTTGAGAATAAAATGTCTATTCAATGCAGATGACCAATTTTGACTATTAACTTTATGTTGTATATTGAGCACATTAAGTGTAAATAAAACAATATTTAATGCATATTAATAAAAGAGAGGCTAGATCTTTGTTTCTGTTTTAAAAGGCAAGTATTAGGATACAATTTGCTCACTCAACAAAAGCTCGTCCAAAAGAATTATGAGAAATGAGAAATTTCATGATTTAAAACTATATCTCATTGATTAAAAATTGTGCAAAAGGATGAGATGTAAAGGCAGGAGCATTATCCATCTTTAAATAAATAGGGCCTCTAGGAGCAGATCATGCTTGGTTACTTTCCATGCTCTCTGCTGGAACTGACTTGATATTTTCTTTTTTAGATTCAATTCTGTTAGTAATTTTTTTCTTTTGTTTTGTGTTTTGCAATAATGCATTAGTAATCATAAATATTTTGAAGTGAATAAATCATTATACTTCTTTCTACTTTGTAATTTTTTAATTTTTTTTTTATTTTTTAAATTTTGATTAGTGATTTAATTTCTGGATCATTGTTTTTTTAATGTGGCATGCTTGGATTCTTTTCACACTTTATATATATATATATATATATATATATATATATATATATATATATATATATATCCCACTTCTCTTTATATATCCTATAGATTTTTATTTTTTACAGTATTTTACAAGTTGCTTAGACTTGTCTTACACTTGGTACTGCTTGATAAGCCTCTCCCATATTTGTAGAATTTCAGATTTGCACACTAGGAATGGCCCTCTCATTTTTTCATAAAGAATTATTCACATAAACATTGTGCTCATTGATGTTAATATTTTTCAATTTCAGTCTCTGAACTTTTTAAAAATAGTTATTTAGTGTTCTTTGAGTAATTCATAACTGTCATTATCCTAATGTTAAATTATTAATGTTTTATTTTTCTTTTTTTGTAACTTGTATTTAGCCATGCTTCTCTTTGTTTATATTTGCTGTACTATTTTTTATTTGTTCATTAAAAGAGCCAACAGTAGATTATATAGTAGATTATATAGTCCATTTTCAGGAAAAAAAAGTATTGACTTAAATAAATAAAAATAGGCAAGAAGAGTGCTGCATCCTTGTAATATTTGCTAATTGGGAGGCCATGCAAAAGTACTTCATATTTGAGAGAAGTCACAGAAATTTAGAAACAGCATGGCTCAAACAATTTTAAGAAGACTTGTGTTGTAGTTCATGATATAGAATTTTTGGGGTAATCTCAAGCATTACATATGAAACACTAAAAGTTGGATGACCTAAAGATCCAGAATTGCCAGTACTAAATATGTATCCATGAACAATTAAATCAGAAAATCGAAGAGATACCTCTGCTTTTGTGTTTAGTGCCAAATTTTTTCTCAGTATTAAAGCTAGGGACTCAAAGTGTGTGCCCATTAGTGTCAAATGTTTTAAAATATGTACTTATATACTATTATTACTTAGTTATATAATATTTTGTCTCTTAAAGTGTTATAAGAAATATATGCAGTGAAAGGTGGCAGGCAGATATTAAGTTGTAGGAGTATTTGATTCACATGTGGAAGTCAGAAATTTAGTGAGCAAAATTTTGCTTACCAGGTACTGTGTTTTGTGTAGGGTTGATATTATAGTAAAAGTCTCCATATTTTTATTTTATTGAGCATAATAGGGTCAAGAGTTTTATTTTACCACATAGTGAGTGTTTTATTTTCTTCATAAATACTAGTAGAAGGAATACAATACCTTGTAAGAACAAAATTGATAATTATATGAAATAATGATTTTGTTAATTAATTCTATTTAGTCATTTTACCTTGAATATATAGTATAAAATACCATGATATATTTATAAATAAACAAAGTTGTATTTGTCAATAAAGGAAATTCTCATCATATGAATGTAAAAATATAAAAATCAATTTATTATACTTGACTGTCATGTGTTGAATTCATCCAAATATTATGGCCATAGGGTATGCAAGGTTTTTATTGTCTTTTAAAATGCTTTTATGAAAAATTTTATAGACATATGTGTATATTTCTTAGTAAATTTTTTGTTCATATTTCTTTTTAAGAGTCCATTGTCTCTTTAACATTGTTGAATATTTATGGTATTATCACTCAAAATCTACTAGCTATTTTCATGTCTCCATGTCATGGTAGACAAAAAGCATTTTCGGACACTCTTTGAAAAAACCATAAATGTTTATATATGTTTTACATTTCTCTTATTCTACTGACAGTGAAGGTAGCTGGTAGATATTTCCCAAATACACAATACTATCTTATGAAGGACAAAAGGCTGTTAATGATACTTTTCTACACTTTATTGTATTACTTTTCTTAATGATGTAGTCCTCTTTGGATAATGTGGTCTCTACAAGAATTTGGATAATATTCTCAAGGTAATTTTTTCTTTCATTTTTTTTTGAACTAATATATATTTTTTTGGAATTATGGTGACTTTGGACTTACTAATCTGCTACACTCCTGATGTACTTATTTTAACTTAATTTCATGTTATGTATGCAAAATATATTTATCCCTGACTAATAGGTATTGTTTTTTTTTTATTTTTGTTTATTTCAGCCATGACTCCTAATCATATCCAAGAATATTCACCAGAAAAGGGCCTAAAACATATATTTCATGAAGTGATAAGTGCAAAATATAGAAGTTGTGATCTTGACTATTTCCCACAAAAGAAAATATGGAAAACTACAAGTGAGAGTGAAGACCAGAAATCATATAAAAACTCAGGCATTGTCCATCACTAGATAATTTATACTGGAGAGAAGCCCTACAAATATAAAGAATGTTGCAAAGCTTTTATTAAAAAAAAAAAAAGTCTTATTTACCACAGAGGAACTCACAATGGAGAGAAGCCCTACAAACGTAAAGATTGTGGCAAAGCTTTCGGTCAAAAATCAGACCTTATTTACCACAGAAGAACTCACACTGGAGAGAAGCCCTACAAATGTACAGAATGTGGCAAAGCGTTTGGTAAAACATCAGACCTTATTTGTCACATCAGAACTCACACTGGAGAGAAGCCCTAAAAATGTACAGAATGTGGCAAAGCGTTTGGTAAAACATCAGACCTTATTTGTCACATCAGAACTCACACTGGAGAGAAGCCCTACAAATGTACAGAATGTGACGAAACTTTTGGTCAAAAATCAGACCTTATTCACCACATCAGAACTCACACTGGAGAGAAGCCCTACAAATGTACAGAATGTGACAAAACTTTTGGTCAAAAATCAGACCTTATTCGACACATCAGAAATCACACTGGAGAGAAGCCCTACAAATGTACAGAATGTGGCAAAGCATTCAGTCAAAAATCATACCTTACTTGCCACATCAGAACTCACACTGGAGAGAAGCCCTACAAATGTAAAGATTGTGGCAAAGTTTTTGGTCAAAAATCAGACCTTATTTACCATAGCAGAACTCACACTGGAGAGAAGCCATACAAATGTAAAGATTGTGGCAAAGCTTTTGGTCACAAATCACACCTTATTTGCCACATCAGAACTCACACTGGAGAGAAGCCCTACAAATGTACAGAATGTGACAAAACTTTTGGTCAAAAATCAGACCTTATTCGACACATCAGAAATCACACTGGAGAGAAGCCCTACAAATGTACAGAATGTGGCAAAGCATTCAGTCAAAAATCATACCTTACTTGCCACATCAGAACTCACACTGGAGAGAAGCCCTACAAATGTAAAGATTGTGGCAAAGCTTTTGGTCAAAAATCATACCTTATTCGCCACATAGAAATCACACTGGAGAGAAGCCCTACAAATGTAAAGATTGTGGCAAAGCTTTTGGTCAAAAATCACACCTTATTTACCACAGCAGAACTCACACTGGAGAGAAGCCCTACAAATGTAAAGATTGTGGCAAAGCTTTTTGTCAAAAATCATACCTTATTCACCACATCAGAACTCACACTGGAGAGAAGCCCTAGAAATGTAAAGATTCTTGCAAAGCTTTTGGTCAAAAATCACACCTTATTTACCACAGAAGAACTCACACTGGAGAGAAGCCCTACAAATATAAAGAATGTGGCAAAGGTTTTGGTCAAAAAATAGACCTTATTCACCACAGGAGAACTCACTGGAGAGAAGCCCTACAAATGTAAAGAATGTGGCAAAGCTTTTACTCAAAAAATAGGCTTTATTTGCCACATCAGAACTTACACTAGAGAGAAGTCTTACAAATGTAAAGAATGTGGCAAAGCGTTCAGTCAAAAATCACACCTTATTTGCCACAACAGAACTCACACTGGAGAGAAGCCTCACAAATGCAAGTATGTGACAAAGATTTTACTCAAATTTTACCCCTTATTTGCCACAGGATAATTTACACTGGAGAGAAGCCTTACAATTTATTGCAAAGCTTTTAGCAATAAAACAGGCCTTATTCACCACAACAGAACTCATGCTGGAGAATAGCCCTACAAATGTGAATAATGTGGAAAAGCTTTTAATAAAAAATAAAACTTTATTCACCACATCAGAAGACATGCTGGTGATTGTGAAATGTGAATAAAGTGATAATACTTTTAAAGAAAGACTAAACCTTGGGGCTGGGGTTGTGGTTCAGTGGTAGAGTGCTAGCCTTGCATGTGTGAGATCCTGGGTTTTATCCTCAGCACCACATAAACATAAATAAGTGAAATAAATGTATTGTGTCCAACTACAACTAAAAAATAAACATTAAAAAAAGAAAGACTAAACCTTATTAACAACAGAATTTATACAGAAAAGAACCCCTACAAATTGAAAAAATGCAGGAAAGCTTTTAATAAGAAATCAATTCTTTTCACCACTAGGCTATTTATTCTGGAAAGAAGACATCTAAATGTAGAGAATGTAAAAAATTTTAAATTCTATATCATATATTACTAGACATGAGAGAAAACACACTGGAGAAAAGCTCTACAAATGAGATCATTGTACCATTACTCTAAGAAAGGGACAACGTTTAATCCTCACCACAATAACCATAGTGTAGAGAAAGTTTTGAAATGTGAAAATTGATAATGTGACAATGCCTCCAAAATTTATTCACCAATACTCAGCACTTGTGGATACATACTGGTTAGAGAAAATACAAATGGAAAAAATATAGCTACATGTTCTTAAACACTGCTTATTTTTGGAGAATTCATTGTGCCCAGAAACTCTAAAAAGTTAAATAACATTTCCAAAATGTATTTAAATTTTAAATTCATTGAACATCTGAAAACTCATACTAGTAGTGAACATTGAACAGATTTTGTCCAAAATGTATGCCTTATATAACAATGAAACATTTATAATAAATGTGAGAGTATAGTAAAGTTATTATCTATATATTACACCTTGATGTATATGAGGATCAGTAAAATACAGAACTCATTTAAGTTTAGAAAACAAGTAGTTGTCTTTAACTTTTGCTTAAATTTATTAAGCATTATCAAGTTATTTTGTAGAAATATCAGTCATAAATATCAAATGCATAGTGAAGAAACCTCATCTTTGAAAGAATATAATTGTTTTTATAAATTAAAATTACTATTTTCACTTTTGAATAGTGATAAAAGAATTATATGAAATCTATTTTTGATGTTTAACACTGAAGTGTAATATTTTAAACTAATATTTGTTTTGTATTTCAGTTTAAGTTTAGGTATTTTTATACACTGAGCCACATTCCTAAGCCCTCTCTCCACTTTTTCAAATTTTGAGACTGTATTGCTAAGTTGCTTGAAACCACACTAAGTTGCTGAGGCTGAATTTAAACTTATGAAATTACTCAGCTTCCCAGTTTGCTTGGATAACAAGCATAGACCATGATGTCAGGTTTACAGTGCATTTTTTAACCTATATTTACCTTATGTATGCAATATGTCTTTATAACTGAATATTTGTTTATATGTTAACACTCATGTATTGCATCCTGTTGTTAAATGACAGACATCATAGTGTTCCACTTGACTAAATGTTCTATGTAACTGTAAAACATACTGGTGAGTGAATAATACTCTAGCATCTGTTAATACTTTTACACATTTTAATCAAACTTAATGTGGAATACAATTTGCATAAGTCAGATCATTTTTTTCTGTTTGTATTTATGGTGAAATTAAGAGTTATAAGAAGGATATAGATATAGGAAAATAAGCCCCAGGTTTTCATATCTTGATTTATAAATTTTAAAATTTTAACTTTTTAACATTTTAACATTTCCTAGTGATTTTAATAGACTGAATTTCCACAAACTTAAGGGTAGCTCTTACAGGAGAGAAGAGCTTTATCTTTCTTGTGTGCATAATGGCCTTCTAGACTTCATCCTCATTGGAGACATTTCATTTTTCTGTGAATGAGGTCAATGATCAGTGTTTTCATGTACATTAGTAAATTCTGATATCTTTGTTATTCTATAGGTAGTGTTATTTCAGGGCAGGAATTGGAGAAATGGATGTGGAGTCAAAGTTGAGTGAGGCCTTATACTTATGACAAAATAATCAATGAGCTATGTTTTATAGTCTCATTTTCTGAGGACCAAGTAGTAAGAGGTAAACTGAGAAGGTTGTATGTAAAGATTAAGTTTCTTATCATAAAATGTTGGCTTTTCAGGTACAATAGGGTAAAAGCTTATTATACACAGAATCCATACAAAAATCATATTGAACATCATTCACAATTTTATTAACCATGATTACATATAATTCATGAAGACCTGAGTTTGCAGCAACATATGCCTAAGAACAAGGTCTAGGGACATTTTACACTCTCCAATATAGACATATTTATACAAATTTAATTATACATGAAACTACACTAAATGAGAAGAAAAATCAATTGGATCAACACACAACAATATATAAATAAAAACTTGTAAAGACTTAAGCAACTGACCAATATTGGATGAAGTGTGGTTTCCAAATGCTAGGGGAAAAATGGACATATAATCGGTTAAAGGTAATTGAAGAAAGATAAGTTACCCACTTTGAACTACAACAGCATTTGAAAGAAGAAGAGTCACAAAGTAAGCAAAGATTATTCACCTCCATTTGTATGCTTTGTAATATTTTCCAAAAATTTTCTGCATATTTTATTGCAGTCAAATTGAGAAACCATCCAGAAAGTTAAAAAAGACAAGTATTGCCCCTCTGGTTTTAAAAGCAAGAAAAGGAATAGAGAGAGATTTATTGAGCTAGAAAAATTTACTAGTTAGAGTGAAAAAATAAAGAACTGAGATTACCAGAGTCTAATTATAATGTATTTCAGCCATCCCTGGCTGCACAGGGCATTTTTGCTTAGCAAAGAATTTGTTCACGTATGTACGCTTAAACAACATTGCTGTTTTTAGTCAGTCTTTTTCATTAATAACAATGATGTACCTTTCAACAGTTTCCAGCCACAAAAATACACAATTTCAGAAATCTTCTGTTTCATCATCCATATATTCTGCCACAATATTCAACAGGGCAAGATAATATAAACCTTTTGGCAGTCCCATCAAGGCATTCACTTCTATTAATAGAAAAGTATGATACATGGAACAACGTAATTTTACTTAGTAAAAATATTTTTTTTCATGAAAAATAGATTCCAACTCCTTCGTCTTGGGTTTACATTAGAAAAAATATGAGGTAATTATACTGTATATTATGACCTTAGGCTATGAGCCTTAAAATTACCTTAAAATACAAAAGAATATTAATGTTTATTTTTAAATATAGTTTTTATATTTCAAATATTCAAATTCCACAGCAATCAATGATACAAAAACATGAGGAAAAAAACTGCAGTTTGATGTCTCATCATGACATTTCAATACCTGCTGTAGATTCCCTGTGGCTTCCACTTTTAATTTAAAAAAATAATAATTTTTCCATACAATTTGGGTGAAGTGGAGGACAAAATCTCCTGCATTGCTTTCCTGGGCAAGCCATCATACGTAAAACAACTGAACCCCAAATCAAAATACGTTTACTCTACATTCTAATTATATCAGTTCTTAACTCATCTAGCATAAAACAAATCCACTTTCTTCTGGTTGAATATCTTGAGCTCAAATAGATGGAACCTGGGAGCTAAAAGAAGTATGACATAAATAATGAGGTCTCTTTTTTGCATAAGGCAAATTGCAATTTTTGTATTTGATTTTTCTGCCTGTGAAGATCTACATTTATCTTCCTACAATGGTATTATAATTGATGGTGACTTGTGTGATTACAGGAGGCTTTAAATGCAGCTACATGTATTTGAGTCCTTTCACTGGTAAAATACTATAATTTGTACTCTAATAGGAGACTCAAAATGGTGCTAGACAAACCTATTTTTTTAAGAGAGGGTGAGAGACAGAGAGAGTGAGAGATAATTATTTAATATTTTATTTTTTAGTTTTCGGTGGGCACAACATCCTCATTTGTGTGTGGTGCTGAGGATTGAACCTGGCTCATGCATGCCAGGCGAGGGCGCTACTGCTTGAGCCACATCCCCAGCCCCAAACCTATTTTTTTAATCTGCTTCTTTATTCATGGTTTCCTAGTGGTTTTGATCTAGTCAGTTCAGACCATTTCTGATTAATGGGTGTCATCAAAATATAAATTCCCTCTATAATCATTAGCAATGAGACAATTCTTCCCATTAAAAATAAAAAACATTCTCATATAGTCTTTGCTATATTCTAAGGAACCATTCTTGCTTTTGCTTTACTAAACAAAATCAATTCCACATATTTGAGTCCCAAAGTAAATGGCAATACATTAAACTAAGCACCATGAGGAATATAAGAAATACAAGATATCACCTTTGAAATATAAAAATAAGAATCAGAAATGCTAAGCCATTACCATCTAAGCTATACCAGAGCTTTTAAAATGTAATCTTAGATGTTCTACTCACTCTCATAGTAAGATGCCTTAGACTCAAAGATATTTAATCACTCACTAAAGGTCACTCAGTTAATGCATAACAGTTCTTATTGTAAAGCTTTTACAGAATTTTTTGATAATACATTGCAAAGTATCACCTGTCTTCTTTAGAAATAAGACACAGAGGTTGTTTTAGTCTGTTTTATAATGTTATAGAAAAATACCAGAAACAGGCCAATGTATTAAAAGAGATATAAATGCATAAAAATTATTTTCTGAGAGGCTGGGGTTGTGGCTCAGTGGTAAAGTGCTCACCTGTCACATGCAAGAAGCTGGGTTCAATTCTCAGCACCACATAAAAATGAATACATAAATAAACTAAAGGTATTGTGTCCAACTACAACTTGTAAATAAATAAAAATATTTTTGAGTACATAGTTCTGAAGATTTAAGTGCACTCTACCAGAATCTTCTCAGCTCCTGTGACAGCTCCTTCACCTGCATTACACATGAGGTAGCATTATGGTGAGGGCTCATTTGAGAGGTAGACATAATGAGACAGGAAGTCAGGAAATTCATAAAAAAAGACTTGCTCTTTTGAAACACCCAGCTTTAATAAAAACTATGATGTGCCCCATGAAATTTATATTAACCCTTTCCAAGAACATCTCCCCCAATGATCTAACCACAATTTACTAGATCTCACTTCTTAAACATTCCACTATTTTCCAACTCTCTCCTTTTGAAAGTAAGTTCCAAACACATGAGTATTTGGGGGACATACTCAAATCATAATGAAAGTAATATGAGAGAGACAATGGTAAAAATGAGACATAGAATGTCATTTCTTAGTAATTATAAAGATTCTAGATACTACAATAAAATGCTTTAGAGTATAGAAATTATTTTAGGTTGATATTTTATTTTAAAGACAATAGGGAATTAAATTAAATTTCTTTTTGAAGAATGAATGAATTTGAATGTGGCAAGACTAATGGAGTAGGTATATTAAAATAAGGGAAAAGTTTGTGCAAAAACTCAATGAATGTTTAGTAAACCATGCCTAGGTATAAAAAGAGAATGTTGGGCTTTCTGATTATGCTATATCAAGCCAAAAGTTTACTGGCTAAAATCTGGTGGCCCTCAAAACCAGAGCAAATATTCATATAAAAGATGCAGTGGACATCAGTCTCAACAGCTTCCTACTTAAAATATCTGCTTCCAAAGACTACATGATTCATAGTAATTCTCAGGAGTATTATATTTCTTTCAATTTCAATTTTTAGCTTTCTATATACTTACCACCCCATCTCATGGCCAAATCAATATTTTCTTGAACTTTTTCATATGTTAATCTATACACTATCCCAGATATGTTTGTTTCTAGATTGTCAGGGATCTCTCCTAGAGAATTCTGAGATGTGTGAGAGGTTTAACAAGCATAGAAAATTGCTTATTAAAAATAAGCCATATTGTAAGTGGGAGGTAAAAGGAGAAAAGAAGCAAAAGTCCTCATCTAAACTTATATGTGTTGATACTACACAAGGTTATTCCAATGATGTCTGGTTTGGGGTAGGAAAGCAACTTTTCTTATATATTATGACACAAAGTTCATCAAATATGGTTGTTACAGACTTTTGGAGAACACGTAAATTTTTCTTAGTAATTTCTACATTGAAAAACTACTGTTACCTTTAAACAAAACTATCCATTGCAATAAATCTGAAATAGTTCTTTAATATTGCAAAACAGAAAATTGATGGCATTATTCACCGAATGCTAATATTTTCCAATAACACCTCACTCCACAATATATGTACCTTATATAGTTTAACACCTATAGGAGTTCTTAACACAATGGATAGATAATTAAAGTAAAGAGTGAAATGAGACTCAGAAACAACTTATTATAGTAAAAATTATTATTACATTATTTCAAATACTAGTCCACCCTTTTGCTTTTTTTCCCAAAAGTTAATTTTTTAACCTTTGTTATGATATTTCATTTTATTTAAATAACATAATAAATAGTACTGTGTTTTCATATATACTCTCTGATGCATCTCAAATATATTTGCATACCCCAAGACCTTAGCAGATTTGTATACACATTATTCACTAGAGAAGCAGTAGTTAATTCTGAAATCTATATTGCTTTTTTCAAATGAGGTCTTACAGTTTTTTAAAAATATCTGAAATAATTATAATGAACTTATTTCTAATTAGCATATAGTAAGTGCCTGATAAATATTTGTGAAAAAGAATGAAGAAATAATAAGAGCATTTATATAATCTGTACAATATAATATGTGGTATTTCATGATTTTAGTTACAACTTATTGAATATTATAACAATCTTACTATGCGAGTAAGATGTGGGTTTGATGAACCAATAATAAATAGAAATTGTATGCTGCATTGTTCCTAATTCACCAATTTTTTCAAAAACAGACACTCTGATGTGTGGTTTTTGTCAACTATTATATTAGGAATGAATGAAGCTCAGTAAATGAAAAATTGGAACTACATACTTGCTTAGGGTGCCTATCATTCATTGTTAAAAAACCTTTAGCTATATAAAATTTCAATACTCTATGTACCATTGTGATATAGTGGAATTTTGATAAAATGTACATTAATAATGCTGAAGTCTTTCATTGAGTCTTATATCAGTTTATGAAATAAACTTACTGTATGTGATTTCCTCAATTCTAAGTGTCTTATGTTTTAAGAAACTATATGGACAATGCAAATTAAAGTTAACATACTAATATCAAGAGCAGAAGCACCACAGAAAAGATGAAAACAAAGAATTGCGAGATTCCACCATTATAGATGTAATTTTCTCAACATCTTTTCAATGAACCTAACCCACTATTGATACCAAAATTAATGAGCAAACTCTTCTCATGCTGATTGTGCATGATGCTATTATATAAAATGAAAACAAACAAATGTGTCAGAGATGCATTTTACAACATTAGTAAAAATACAATATATTGATCAGTATCTCACTGTGTTTTACCCCAGCAAATACCTTCTCAGTGTGCAAGATAAATGGGTAAAAATTTTTAAAAATGAAGTAAAATTTATGTTAAAGAATAATAACTATTTTTTCATAAGGAAAATATTAATGTCTTTTTGAAACAACATGTCAATAAACTGTGCCCTGTCACATAAAGGAAAGCAACAATTCTGGTAATTTTCTTCATTTTATTTTTTGAATATGCCAAGTATTCTTTGGCAAACTTCAACATATATTGTTTTAATTTTACAGGTGTAAATTATATCTGGTTTTCTCTAAATTGCTACTTATTTAATATAAATTTGGTGAGAAATTATTTCTGCATGTGCTGAGAGTGAAATATAGTGAGGAATGGAAGTCATTTAAAGCTCTATAAATTGCAATCCCAGAATTGTGGGAGGAAACTGTATATAATCATGAGAAGCATATTGAGTACTATGAATTTGTTCCAGATATTTATTTTCCTTAGTATCCACTTTTCACATAAAGTAGTGCTTTTAAATGAAGTTGACTATTAAATATCATAGAAAAGGCCATCAGGGTAATCAGAAGAAGAAATTTAAAATAGAAACAATCAAATCATAAACATCTGGTTGAAAGAAGAACTGGCCAACTGTTGGACCTTAGCTTTTGACTTTACTGAATTTTCTCCTATCTTTTTTTATTATGATTAAGAGGAAGGTACTTCTATTAAAACCATGACCAGAACAATTTATAGCAATTTGTTTTTCTAAAACATGGATAAGATTGACTTGCTAACTCAGGATAGAATCTAATGAGTAAATCTTGTTATGGTAAGAAAAAAAAAAGTATAACTACTCAACATGAATATTGGCCTTTTTAAGAAAAGAATATTAGGGTCAAAACCAATTTGGTAAGATAGTATTGAATATTTTATATCAAAGAAAATGCAAAAATATTTAAAATATTTTTGATTATTAGATGCATGTAAAAAAAAAAAAGTAGTGTCCAGGCCTGATGTCATACCTGTAATCCCAAATATCATAGAGGCTGAGGCAGAAGGATCACAACTTCAAGGCCAGCCTTGGTAACTAAGTGACACCAGGTCTTAAAATAAAATATCAAAGAATTTTGTATATATATGAGTGATAAAGCACCCCGAGTTCAATCCCCAGTGCCATATAAAACAGTAGTTTCCAACATTTACACCCAAATCAGCAGCCTACACTCTATCTGCAACTATGTAAAGTTTTAAAAGGAAACTAAATTTAGCCATACCTACTACTAGTTGTCTGATTATATTGATCATAATCTTGAAATTTAAATAGAAGACCCTATACAATGTTTTAGGTATTCCCATTACTTTTTCTAATTGCATCGAGAGAGGGAGGAAAACCAATTTAACTTATGGGGCCACTTCTTTTTCTTCAGGCCAAATCAATCAAATATTAAAAGGATTTAGCATTTAATTGATTATCTTTTACGGTATGTGTTCTGTGATTTCTTGCTTAATCTACATTGGACACTTTATTATTTCTGAGTATCAGCATCTGTACAGACCACCACACCCCACTCTATTTTTTAATAGTTACAAGTCCCTGTTTTCATGCTTCCTTTGTTAGTTATTCTCTTTAAAAAATAATTATGTGTTGCATTCTTTGTATACAGAAAATTTATGAAGGTTAAAAACCCGTAAGCATTTTCACAAATTTGACCTTAAGATACTTTTCATCACAAAACACACACCAGAAGTAAGAATGATTTCTTTCTCTAATTTATTAGCCTTTCTGACATCCAATATCAGGGCATGAATGCTGCTCATGGAGGGGTGTTCTTACCATCAAGAACAATCAATACTACTTTTTTCTATCCCATTAAATTTTACAAAAAGTGCACATTTTACTGTGTTTCATATACAGAACTTGGCTTTCCATTATTTGTGTTTAGTGCATTTTTACTTTCTTTTTTCATCACTTTGTTTTTCCTGTATTTTCTAATATTCATTTTTTTGTGATGAGAAAAATAGATCACTAGAATCTTCTAACTTTTGCTACATTCAATCACTTGACTACTCACTAGCTAATATTTCTATTAAACCATCATTTCAAAGGTAGGACTGAGGTATGCTAACAAAACTATTTTCAAGGTCTACTGCAGAATCAGCATAACTTTCTTGAGCTTTGCAGTTAGAGCCACTGTTTCTGTCCACAAAGTCTGCTCCCTTTTTTAAAATTTTTTTCTTCTATATTGAGTAACTCTTTTTGAAATGAGGCATGGAAAATAGCTTTTTAGATTTTTATCATTTATGAAAATCTATTTTTATTTATCATTGATGGACAATCTGCTTCATTTTAGAATACCAGGTTGAATACTATTTTTTCCTTTAAATCTTGAGGTTATTCTGTATTTATCATCTATAAGCCATCATTAAGGATAAATACTTGGGTTTTATTCTTGCTTTCTTGAAGCTGACCATGGTTTTTCATTTCAGGATATTTTCTTTGTTTTAAGCATAGCTACTTGAGAAAATCTGGAGATATATTTAGCATATTTAAATATTATTGATTATAGCATTCAACCAAAATGGAATATTTGCAGAAAAAATTTTCTTTTCAGTATATACATCTAGAAAAATGGATAAAATATGGAAAATAATATATCTGTTTTTTCAGACACCAAAAACAGGCATAGCAGGTGAGGGAAACCATAATGAATAAGTGCAGACTGGTTAGGCGAACTATAACTTTATTTTAAAAATGGTTCTTAATAAGTGCAGTTTGACAAAATGCTGTTAAAACTTATGGGTAAAGGGGAAGTAAAAATAATCAAAGTATACCACTGTAAGAAATACTTGAGTTCTGCCACCTGAGAGCAAACTATGGGGGAAACTTCATGTTATGATAGGAAAGAATCCCCCACTTTCCCTTCACCCTCTCACCCACTTAACCTCACCAGAAACCACCAAGCTGCCCAGAATAAAAGGTTTCAAGTTCAATAGTCACACTCTTTCCAACTACAAAATGCAGTTACAATTCAACTTAACAAAGAAGCTAATGTGCAAAGTTAAGGGGATCTGAGACATCATATAAAAAGTTAGGTTAAAGATAATTCTGTTTCTTTTTTTCTCTCTCTGTGTGTGTGTGTGTGTGTGTGTTTTGTTTTGTTCCAAGGGTGTGGCTATTCCTTGGTCACCTGAACTCAGCAAAGAAACTGTTATTTTGATGAAGTGTTAGTGGGTGACCCTCATTAAAAACAGACAAATGTTAAAAAATTTTAAAAAGCCTAATTACAATATATATATATATATATATATATATATATATATATATATATATATATATATATATATATATTGCTACTTTCTCCCTCCACATTTTGCTTTTTAAAGTATCTTTTTAAAAAAAAATATTCATTTTTAGTTTTAGGTTGACACAATATCTTTATTTTTTTTATTTTTACATGGTGCTGAGAAGCGAACCCAGTGTTTCATGCATGCTAGGCAAGCATGCTATTACTTGAGCCATATCCCCAGCCCTAAAGTATCTTTTTTTAACTTTTGATTTTTATTTTTAGTCCTGAAAAGTAGACAGTAAAACAGCTTCTGGAAGAATTTACAACCAACTGCATGAGGGTCTGGGAAGCTGAGAGACTGAAGTAGGGCTGGGAGGAGCAGACCAGAAGTCTGACTAAGGAGAAGACTTCCCTTAGTCACTGGAGGCCAATTATAACTAAAATGAGACAAAAATCAATAAGTGTTTGTAAACCAGAAAATGACACAGATTATCAAGTTAGTATCAGTTATAAAAAATTCATATAATCAAGAAAATAGAGAAATCATGAACAGGATTAGAAAAATAATAGATGTAAATTTTATTTTTAGAAGCTTATTGGTGATACATTAAAAAATAAAGATGAATTTTATGTTTTGATTTTAAATGGAAGGCAGAGAGATATGCAAGTCATATAGTACTTCACAAACCTTACTTCAGTTACAAAAGTATAATCAATTGATAACTTCTACTTATTTTACTCTCTATCTTCTTTGGCATTTCACCTGAGGTCACACTTGTAGAGTGTGACCAATAACTAAGCAAATAACTAACCAAGAAGATAGTCCCTGAAGTTACACTCTTTCTCAGAAAACCCCAATCAATTTCAGAGCAAAGGTGTGATACAACACCTATTCATTTCCTTCTTTGGGAAAAGGTCCCCTTTGCAAATCAGATAGAAGAGGAAATTGGCCGACCTCTATCAAAATATTACTAGAAATAAATATGAGTTACCTTCATTTAGAAGTAAAGTGAAATAAAATAACACCATTGTACAGTATCTTTCAGGATTACCCTTGAAAAATAAAAAAAATGAAAAAAAAACTCTTTCTAAAGAGCAGAATACTTGGCAGCACACTTCATTCTTAACTTCACGTGGAAAAAGAAGTTACCTCAGGTAAGAAGATACATAAGAAGGTACATAAAATAATAGGAAGAAATCAAGTCTTGATCAAAGGTTTAGAAGGAACTTATGAAGACTATAAAATTTGGGGGGTACAGTAATAAGGATGGATCTCTGAGAGAGACAAAGCAGTGTAAATATCATGGGATTTCATGCTATCACATACCAAAGCACATACATCATGGACATTGTACAAGACAACCAACTTGACAACTGTACTTGGCTAGTTGTTTTTATCCAGCCTCTGATGCTGCACAGGATGAATGAAGACTGAGTACCATAGTGGTTTCCAGTCACCGTATTTTATCTATCAAATGCTTTTTCCAAATATCTAGCCAGCTAGGAGGAGAGATCTATCTCTAGGTTCTTGTTACAGCATCATTATTTTCATCATTTTCTCATAATAAATTAACAAGTGGACGTCTTTTAACACAGAAATAATTTTAACCAGAAAAACCCAAACACTTTTTTTTAAATTTTTGCTTTTACAGACAATAAATGCTAAGCAAGTACCACTAATTAAGTGTCAATACATCATGCCTAAAATTGAATCAGACCACATTTAACAAAAATAAAGATATTACTATTGGTCTATGACTGACCATGGTATCCACTGTATTATCATCTAAAAAAAGAAACAAAAAGCTGCTGGCCTGGTAGAACTCTGGAACAGGTGATGGTGTTGCTAACACTTCTAAAATTTCACATCATTATATCAGGTTGTGCTACCAAGAGACACACTATATAGATCCAGGAACCAGAGTGTCACAGTTTAAGAGTCTTAACTCACCATCACTCCTATTAATGCACTTGGCAATTATATTTTCTTATGCCATGCCTCTGCATCCTCCACTTTTAGAACTCTTAATCATTTAAGAGGACACTTTTCCAACAGGATGTCTAACAAAATTCCAACTAAAATTAAACTGCACCTGAGGACTCTAAATTCTATGCACTAAGAAAACAGAAAGCAAGAGGAGAAATTACAATCCTAGCTAGGTCAATTCACTCTCCTCACCAGAAGGACATTGATTCCATGTTGCAATGCTAAGCAAGTACCACTAATAAAGTGCCAATACATCATGTGTAAAATTGAATCAGACCACACTTAACAAAAATAAAAAAATTACTAATGGTCAATGACCATGGTATCCACTGTATCCAAATATAAAAGTCTATTGTATATTTATAGATAAAAATCAGATGATTCAATTTGAAAACAGATGATCCAATTCTCTACTTTTTAGTATTCACTTTCCATACAGGAATTGTAAAAGGATCAGTGCAGTAGTTGTGTCTTGAGAAAATTATAGTGAGGAGCCTCAAATGATTTGGGGATGAGTATAGAGACCAAAAGAAGTATGTTTAGTGGATCTAAATTGAACAACAGAAGAGACACAAGATGACTATTAATTTGACATTCAGTCTACACAGCTGTCAAAACTGTAGTTAATTGCACTGTTTTCCATTCTTATAAGTTTTCTTCAGGAATAGAGTCTCACCAGTACCATAAACTAAGTACAGAACTTAGACTGAAAAGTGAGATTTTGTGGTGTCACAATAGGGAACTATGCTTTATGGCACAATTAGGACTGAAGGATTCATTTCACAGACAATTGCTGAAAGTGGTCTTTTCAAAGTATTTTCATTAGTAGAAGATAGTTTTTCTGGCTATTACCATTTAAGGCTTCCTAAACTCAAGACTGTTTGAGACTCATGTAAATCACACTCCATGTCTCAAGTAGGAAAAATATGAGAGTGCAAGACAGATCCATAATTTCACTTTGAGTAAGCAGAAGCCTCCTTTGAGATTAGAATGCAACCCCAGATTCTGTGTGCCCAAATGTGCTTCCTTCCCTTTATTTCCATTGTGCTGATCTGAAGCACACTAACTTATGGACTTCCAAGATGACTAGTCATGGTCTTAATCCACCGCCTGTGAATCCCTAATTAGAACTCAGATGCATCCTTCATCTACTTCCAGACTTTCTGTTTTCCAGAAGTTCTTTGAAATCTTTTTTTCACTGGAGATTACCTCCTCCTTTCAATGTGGATGTTTATCACATTTTATGCTTCTCTTTTACTGTTACTTTAATTCATTGTAGGTAAAATAGACTTGTATATTTGAAGATCCAGATCTCTAAGTAAAATAGTTAGTTTATGAGCTTATAATACACAATCAAAAATGTTCAATACATTTTAATATGAATTTAGATCCATGATTAAAATTGGAGGAAATAAATTAGGATTTATTAGGATGTAATTCTGCACTACAAAATTATCTTTTTTTCACAAAGGATAAGAATTTTGGAAGATAACATGACACCAAGAAAAAACATCACTATTTTTAACATACATTTGTGCTTGAAAGAGAATAATAATGTCACCATAAATTGATGATATAATATAAAACAAAAAGCTCTATAACCAAGTTTTGTTTATTTTTGACAAAAGATATTTGAAGCAAAAATACCAAATCCATGAATCTCCTCAAAATACTATACAGTGAATAGCACTTCTATGCAAATCATATAATTTTTATGATATTATGTAAATTTTCTAGACATAGATGTAGAGGTTAAATACACTAATATTATTTCTCAAGGCACATTTATTTTGAAGCACAGTTCCATAAATCTGCAAATACAATTAAATTTTACTTATTATACACAGATCAATACCTCAAAAATGACCAAATACCTGGATATATTTCCGCTGACAGATTTCTACTTCCTAGACAATAAGGTCAGCTTTAATATAATATATCTCCTACCTTTTCAGTGACACAGAATTTTTAAATTTTAAGTAAACTTCTCCGATAGGCTCAAAATTCACCATATAACTATGGTACTAATACAATTAGTGATGGATGTTACAAGAAAAATTCTTAGTTCTTTTAAGAGTGTTTTTTGAAATGAAATCCTATATCAACACATGATCCCTCAAACAAATCATGATAATTCATGCACAGCAATAAATTTGGAATAAAGAAGGTATAGACATTTATTAGCAACAAGACTTTGAAAACACATGCTTTGCACCTAAAAGACAGTTATTTTGCTTTGTAATTGCAGCACTTTTTATAGCTGTTTGAAGAGTTTTAGTTCTATGTTTTTGTTTTGTGATCTCACGTGCTTCACTTATTCAGATGTATTAATGTAATATATGCTTATATGAGATATATGCCTCTTTCTAATTATAGAATATTTTTTTAGAAGCTCTTGGTAATCATACAGTTTTTAAATTAGAGAGCAATTACCATGCAAGCTAGAATATGCACAGTGGCTTAAAGAACTCCTCATTCCAGAGTCTAGCCTTAGAGTTTTCACATAGTTGATCAATAAATTTATATGGATCATAAAGTTAAGATCTGTTTAATATTAAAGTAAAGAAATAGAAAGCTGGAGAGGTGCTTCTTCACAGATGCCAAGCTGTCCTAGAGGGCAGTCTGTCTCTCTGATTGATGTAGTTATGTAAAATTCAAGTCCTGGTTTTCTTCCCAACAACTTTGGCTTTCCTGTGTCATCGTTTTCTTTGTGTTTCAGTGACCAGAGAATGAGATATGTTCACAATTATTTGTTCATGCTAAAGACAAAAAACATACAAACAAACAAACAAGCAAGCAAAAAAAGAACTAAAAAACAACTGAGTTTGTGGAAACATCAGAAATTTTTGTACAGTGATCAGGGTAGGATGAGATTCCACTGACCTAAGTGTTCCTTTAAGAAAAATTAGATTCAGACATTTCCATTGTGACAAAAATGGGAAAGGGCATATATGTATGTATATAGTCTCATATATATGCACACATGAAACTAATACATAAAGAACGAATGAACACAAATATTCCTCCTCTAAACTTGAAAATTATATTCCTGTGCATTTTTAATCCAGGAATGGAAAATTACTAGTATGTCCATTTGATTTTCAAAAATATTCAGTGTGCTTCCAAACCCTTTTATCATGATCCTCTCATTTGTCATTTCCTTTTTTTAAAATTTTTATTGTTGGTTGTTCAAAACATTACATAGTTCTTGACATATCATATTTCACACTTTGATTCAAGTGGGTTATGAACTCCCATTTTTACCCCATATACAGATTGCAGAATCACATCGGTTACACATCCACTGCTTTACACCATTTGTCATTTCCTAACTGAAAGAGTACAGGATCAGGAAATTTTTAATCTTTTGAGTTAAATTGGATCCAAAGACTTTATGAGAAATATAAGTAGTTTATGGCATTGTGATATTGCCCTCTATGAAATGAAGTTTTGAACATAGAATATCATTTCATTCTAAAAATTTAAAAAATTATAATTACTCAAATTATAGAATTCACATCAATAGTAGTTCTATTTTATTTTTTATTATTACAGAAGCAAGTTTATAAATAAAAAATGCTAAATTACAGATGAAGATATGGCTCAGTGGTGGAGCACATGCCTAGCATGTGTGAGGTCCTGGGTTTTATCCTCAGCACCACATGAAAATAAAATAAAATAAAAGTTTATAAAATATCAAGTTAAACTCATGTCTTCTTTTATAATATGTATACAAATAAGTAATTTTTAAAATCTCTAGATGACATTCCATATGTAAGTTGTATCACTAGAACTCATTAAACTTAGAACAAACAGAAAACTAAAATTAATCATTATTACCTATTAAAAATGACTCATTTTAGTAGGATATAAATTAAAGAAGCAAACATTGTTAGAAGAAAAAAATATCCTCAATGTACCATACAGAACACAGTCGTCTGGATTGAGTAAAACTGTTGGAGCTGAAGTCTCTCTTCTGCATCTACAAGAAACCTCAATTATGCTAAAATTTCCTCATTCCACAGCCTTTACATGACCCAACTGCACACTACTTCTGAATGTAAGAATGCAGAGGCACTTATCCAGATGGATGAGGCAAAGGATGATGTGGTGCAGGTAATAGCCTAAAGAGTTGCACGTTTTAAGGAAAGACATCTTTAAGTTCTGTCTCTTCAGGCCTATAATATTATTTTCTAGAGAAATATGACAAAAATCTCCCTGGAAAACACAGAACTGAGGCTTTCCAAGTGTAACACATAAGCTGTCTCTTAATTTTACTTATTCTTTGGTGGATAACAGCAATCCTGGGAGAGCTGGTCTCTAAACTTTTTTATGGACATATTTGGAAAAGCATCTCAATTGGAATCATGTTCAAACAAAATTGCTATTACTCTGATCATAAGATCAAATTAGTCCAGTCCAATTAAACAATTTACAATACCTCCACTTTGGGGTGAGGGATTTCTGGCACCTCCCATGGTTACACCATGGCTCTGAGGGTCCTCTCTCTATCATGTGTGATAGGCTCCTCTTCCCTAGCTTTTTCTCACATGAAGCACCTGGTTTCTGGGTAGTGTTGTTTCTGCATGCCACCATTTCTAAACTGGCTTTTTTATGATTCAGGCTCTGTGTAAAGTATTAAAATTAATCTGAAATTTCAAAAGAAGGAGAAGAAGAAGAAGAAGAAGAAGAAGAAGAAGAAGAAGAAGAAGAAGAAGGAGGAGGAGGAGGAGGAGGAGGAGGAGGAGGAGGAGGAGGAGAACTGAAGGCCACAGGCTGAGGAGATCACAGGAAGATTGAACATGGAGCTGAGTCAGAGCCCATGCTTAAAGGCAACCCTAAGGAACTTGTGATGAGCCCTCATATTCACTAATGAAGGTAGAGGGGAGGCCTGCACTTTCTCTGAGACAAACCATGTAATATTAGCTTAGTCTTGTCTGTACTATATATAAAGTTATATAAAGCATAAAAAATAAAATGGAGACTTGTAATGTAGAATCAAAAGAAAGTTCAATCATTTCAAGCAGGTCACTGAAATTCCAGTGTTGGAGTCAGAAGATACTACTTTATCACAACCATTGTCAATGTGTGAAGAGTTAATAAAAGTATCATGAAAATGAAAAAAAAAGATATTTTGAGAGAGATTTGGAGACTTGAATTAAATGGTAATAAAATAAAATAAAAACTGTAATACCTCCAGGTAATTTTCCACATGGTTGAATTTGGAGTAGTTTGAAAGCTGCAGAAAAAAAAATATAAGAAATGCCAAATCATGAGGCCTTCAAAGCCATGTGCAAAAGAAATATAAAATAGGAGAAGGGCATAAATAGTTGAACAAGCCTATGTGTGATAAGGCAAGGCTCATTTGAGGAGGAGGAAGCCCCAGGCTTCATGTGCCTTGGAAAAGTTTATCCTCTAGGCAAGCCCCCAACCTGGCCCAGCCACTCCTCTGCTTTGCTGAATTGGGTTGATCCCTATTTCCTTGCATGGCATTGTCCATTGATCACCAAGTTCCCACCTAGAATTCTCTCCTCTATGTACACTTATTCCCTGGGAGTATTGTGGGGTGAGTTGTGGCAGAGGGGTTGGCTTGTGTCCCCCCAGCTTTGTGGAGTCTTCTTTTGTTTGGAGCCACAGAGATCTCTTTGGAGAGCTACAGAAGTACAGACACACATCCTGGTTTTCCTGTGGACTTGATGCACAACATTGAGAAGATGAATCCAATCTTTTTGTCAAAGTTTCCCTGATTTTAAATATAAAAGTGATTGCATCTCTAATTGTGAGCAGTAGAGTCAATTACCCTGATACCTGTCAGTGAAACAAAAATATCTGGGGAGTACTCTCAAGCATTGGATTTATTAAGCTTGCAGGGAGGTTCCTAGATGTTATGACTAGTATAAGATAAATGATAATGGACCAAGGTCTTGAGTACATATCATACATTTGTATTCTGGCTTTTATATATTTATAGAGGCTTGAATAGTTTTTTTTTTTTCCTTTGGTACTTGGGATTGAACTCAGGGGCACATAACCACTGAGTCATATCCCAAGTCCTACTTTGTATTTTCATTTATAGACAGTGTCTCACTGAGTTGCTTAGCACCTCAATTTTGCTGAGGTTGGCTTTGAACTCACAATCTTTCTGCCTTAGGCTCCTAATCTGCTGGAATGGCAGACATGTGCCACCTCACTTAGCTTGAATAAATCTTTAGTTTCTCTCCTATTTATTTATCTTTAAGATGGGGCTAATGCCACTTGCTTCCCAAGACTATAGTGAGAATTAAATGAAGTCATAAATAGTTAGCACTTAGTGCCTAGAGAATGCTCCATAAGCCAGGGGGATGACAGGCCTTTGTATTTTTGCTTTGTGGGCACCCACCTTTAGCTCTTTTGGCAAAGCCTTGAAAAACTTAGCAAAACCCTGTTTAAAAAAATATAAAAATAGGACTGGTGATGGGGATGTTGCTCAATGGTGAATCATGCTGAATTTAAGTCACTGGTACCAAAAATGTCATTTAATTTAGGACATTGTAATTATTTTATTAGTATGTTCATTTGTGACCTCTACATATATGGGCATAACATCATTGACCCTCATTTCCCAGGGCCTGAATCATCTCTCTTATTATCTCTTCCATCAGTCTAAACTCAATTATTCTTCCTCTAATTTTTTTTTCAGATACACTTCTTTTTTAGCTCCATTTTTCTTTTACCTTTCTTATATGAGAGAAAACACTTGACAATTGACTTTCTGCATCTGATTTATTTCATTTAATTTGATGTTCTCCAGGTTCATTCTTTTCCCACAAATGATATAATTCCATTCTTGTTTATGGATGAGTAGAATGAGTAAACTTGTGAAAATATGTGTAGATTCTATTTTCTGGGGATGTCACCTGCCAGCACACAGGACCTTCAATGTCCAAGCTCAGCCTGCCATTGTGTAAGCCAGGGAATGAAGATGCAGGAAGCAAAAGATCTCATGTGAACCATTTGAGGTCTTCCAATCTGTGGCTCTGACTGCTTGTACATTCACCAAACCTCCTGGTAACATCCAGAGTGTCTTTTATTGTCTGCATTGATGACTAACCTGTCTCAGTGGTCTGTTTTCAGTACAGGTTTGTTCTCAAGAGAAGAGAGTCAATATGAAGGTAAAATCTCCTGATTCTGCAGGTGTCAGATGTAAGATTTGGCTCTTTCCTCAATTCCTTCCTTTTTGTCCATTCATGAAACTGCCTTTATGCACTTTACATTTGTCCTCTCCTCATGTTTTACCTTTGTATTCATCCTGGCCCTGAGCTGTTTGGGGGCACGAAATATAGAGTCACAGCAGACCTGGGCCCACTGGCCCCATGAAATTAATTATGTTATTTATTTATTTTTTTACTTTTCAAGGATTCATGATTCCCATGTTGTGAAGTGGGATTGACAGCTAATAATGGTGACACGTAATGATATCAGGAGCCATTGATGACCATGTACTGGACTATTGTTTTTGAGAATTTTATCCCTGACCTCTTCACTAGCAATAAGAACTCCATGAGTTGAAGCCATGTTTACACCCATCTTGCAGGTAAGGAATGCTCAGCTGTGTCGAGTTAACTTGCTTATGGTCACACAGCTAGCAAATGGTAGTTTCATTGTTGCTGTGGGAACAGAGGAAAAAAGTGCACAGATGAGCATGGTAAAGTGTTGGCACATAATGATCAGGTCATAGAGCAGGAAAATGAGGTACAGGTCCAATGGAAGGCCTGGCTTTAACCAATATACAGGCAGGGCCCCTGAGGAGATGAGAGCAGAGTCCAGAGTACAGGGTAGAAGGAGGCTTCACTCCTATCTTAAAGAGGTCAGAGAGTAACACCACAGGAGGCCTGGGCCTGCCTTGCAGGGATGGGGCCAAGTGGGTGGGTCCTAAATTTGACATGAAAAAATGCAGAATATGAGAAATTGGGCTTGGTGGAAAGCCCCAAACTCCTTGCTGTTGTATGTGCATGTACATAGGCACATACATGGAGGGATGCCCAAAGACTTGATAACCTGTGTAAAATTCAAAGAAGTGTTCATATTGGAGGAACAATTGAAAAGACAGAATTATCATTTAAATATATTTTAGTCTGTTTGGACTGCTCTAAGGGAGTACTAGTATCATATACCTTAAAAGCAAAAAAAAAAAAAAAAAATCATTTGTGGACTTCTGAAATTTCAGATGTCCAAGATCAAGTTTCCAACAGGTTTATTGACTATTGAGAACCTGCTTTTTTATAGACATCACTAATTTGAAGGTTTGTGTCCCCTTGAGTACCTTGGTTGAACTCCTCTCCATTAAGATGATGGTATTAGAATGTGAGTCTTTGGGGAGGTGTTGAGGTCCTGAGGCTGAAGACTTCATCAGTGGAATTAATGCTCTAATGAACAGTGCTACAGGCTAGCTGGCTTCTTCCACCACATGATGACACAGCCAGAAGCTTCTACCTATTAGAAATGTCCTTTCCAAACATTGAATTGCCTTGTGCCTTGACCTTACACACTGTGAAAAATGAGTGCTTATGGCTTATAAACCACCCAGTCTACCATAAATTATTATAGCAGCTTGATGAGAGTAAGGAAGTACACCATCTCTGTCCTCACAGGATATATTGAGAAGTTTCTTTGCAACTTTCTTTTAATAAAAGACAATAATCCTATTCCATGACTTAATAACCTGCAGGACTCCACCTTTGTCTGCCTAGGCTCATGATAAACTACCACAACATTAAAATACATACTCACACACGGTCTAGGACTGGTCATTTTTACCCATGTGTGTATAGCCAAGCTTCTGAAACCTGGACCTGAAAGTAACTGTCAAGTTCTCTCTGTGTTCTTGGCATTAAACTTTCAAAGAATTCTTCAGTGTATATTAATAGTCATATCTATGTATTCACCAGGCTGCTCACACTAGATAAGAAGTGACCCCTGATCTTGTAAACTCCAGTCTAATAGAGAAAGCATAAAACCCATGTTGTCCCTTGCTTGCTGACACTAAACATTGCATATGAATCCTGTGATCCTTTATTGCCAATTACTGATCAGTTAATGTTACATCAAAGCAAGCATTGCTACTTTAGGTAAACATTTTGTTCACATTGGAGAAAAGATCCTGGGAATCATGTAAGCTTAAGAAATTAATTAGTCACAAAATAGTATGGTTCATGTTTGTGTTTTCAGACTAATACCTGTCTGTTGGGCTTGATTTTTGTCCTTTGATTTAATTCTATGTTTTGAACATGGTTTTTGTTTATGTGGCTCAAATATAAACCCATGTTAAAATATACTTAAGACTCACCTATATTCCATCCCCACTAATCTTTAAATATTGCCCTTTATGAACAACTGATTTAGTTGTTTCTAGTATATATTCTTACTTTTCCTTTTTTTGGTAGGAGGCAATAACAATAATAAGTTATTATGTAGATTTCTTTCTTACCCAAAAGTGAGTGCTCCTGTATATCCTTTCCGCCCCTTATTTTTCACTCAATGAAACAACCTGGAAAACACTCCACATATGCAAAAATCTTAACTTTCCATGGTATAGATAGATGAAAGTTGGAACTAAACAAATGATGGACATTTGGGCTATTTCTGAATTTCATTTCTTAACAATATTTCTTTATTGAATAGCTCTGGGAATCTATTTTATATTCTTGCAAATGTACATTCAATGTTCAGTCCTGCAAGAAATATTGCTTTATCAATGGCTATTTTTTTATACTTTCAAATAATAAAGCCCAATTCACTGGAGGGTTGCAACATTTTTCTTTCTCCCAGCAGGTATACAAGTTCACGCTTTCTGTAGATGCCCTGTATACAGAGGCCACATTTTGGATATTCTGTGCACTATCACAACGTGCTTGTAATTTCTTTTTTTTCTGAGAGAACCATTTCCTATTTCTGTTTTTTTTTTTCTTTTTACATATGATTGATACCATGTCATGGTTACAGAAGAAAATAGCAGTGTCCTACAATAAATAAACCCATGGCTTGGTGAGAGTTCAATGCTGAAAACAATAATTTCTTCCCAGTACAATGATCACCAAGGACAACATGCATGTTGGTAGTTTCTGTCTTCCAACAAATTGATCTATGTAATCTAAATCCTTATACCTATGGGCTGAGCGTTTTAAATATTGTTTATTTATTTTAATGTTCATGTATTAATAGTGATAACATCATTTATTTTTAGTTAGATTTTTATCTATTTATTGACTTTTAGAAAGACCTAAGGACATGAGCCTTAGAAAAAAAAGACTTCCTGGAACACCCCAAATATTGAAAATAAATACTTAGAAAGTAATGCATTGGTACAATTGTTCAGCATACAGTAATAAATACAAGATCATGTTAGATCACATTGATGATGGCAGTAGAAGAGAATGAGAATCAATCGTTCATGAACATGTAGAATACCCTCAAGGAACAAGGAATCACAGGCTCTGATGTGAGAATTGATGGTTGAACTATGCCAAGCAGGAGCTTCTGGGGCTGAAGGTGATGTCATAGGGAACACTCAGTGGGCAGGTGGTACAAATGGAGAAGCACCCCCCAAAAAACCGGTGAAAGTAGATTATTAATTTTTATTTGACATCATCTCCAAAATTATGAGACAAAAAATTCTGTAACTATGAACCCCATAATTATCAGCATCCCTAGATGTATTAGGGCCAAGATACCAATGGTAAAGTTCTTGGGCTAGTTCTTGTGCTAGAAAAGGAATGTGAAGTTTCAGAAGAAAATTATGGTGTTAGCTGAAATCTCAAAACAAACTTCAGGGGAAATGTTTCTTTTACTAATAAAATAATATAGTTTGTTGAGCTTTTTCATTTTTTTTTCATATTCCATATTAATAGTATATATCATAGGGGAAAATGAAGCAGAAGCCTTTGTTTCAAATAGTGTCATCTTCATCAATCTCAGCCTATACTATTACCAGGGATATATGTGGATTCACCCAAAACACATTTTTTTTCTCACTTCAGTTATCAAGTCCCTCTAATATCCTCCAGGTGCCATTCCAATATTATTACCAAATTATATCTGGATTATGTAATGGTAGTTGTGCTCCCACTGTACATAGGCTTTCTTATAGATTCAGAATTGCCATATATTATCAAAATAGTTCTTGATATAATCTCATCTTGAGGTTTTCTGGGGGAGTGTGTTACTTTGATTTCATCTTTCTGTTCTTGATTAAGCAGTAGGAACATATTGAAAACTCTACAATTTTCAGTGAATTGAAATGGAAGGATTGCACAAAAGTAATGAATTGCAACCTTCTCAAAAATGCATCTTAATGTAGTAGTTGTGCACATAGATGTATTTTTTAGTGCTGTCTTTTGACATTTATTACCAGAACTAATGCTTTTAATATATTATCTAAGATGACACAGAGAAGCATGCCCTCTAAGATGATATATTTTTTTAATTTGTATTTATAATCTTTTATTGACTTAAAGTGTTACCTTGATGCTAAATCTGATCATCTTGTATGACATATAAGGAGTCACATTACATATATTCTAGAGCTATTGTATATGAAAGAAGAACAAGTATCAAATATGGATGGGATTCTGAAATAAAAAGTCCTCAGTAGAAATGCTGGCCATTATGTTTTAATTATGCAGTTTCTCATATATGTGATTTAATAGATTTAAATATTTTCTTTTAATAATGGCTACATATGTTTTTGCTTCAAATTGTTTTCATAATGTTGAAATATTCTAGCAATATGTGTAGAAAACTATTTGGCAGTATTTTAGGCCTGTCTTTGAATCCCCAATGTAGCTATCCACCTTGCATATATGTTATTATCATGACCAGAAAAAATATCTTAAGTGACCAAAGTCCAGCTATTGAATATCAGTAGAAATATATTATTATTGTCTTCTCCTCAGTCATCTGGAATAAAGGTGGTAATTAAAGTCACAGTTCAGATAGACTTAAATTCATTTCATTGTAAGTTTTTTAATTAAAGAACAAGAATTTGGCCCAAGCCTAAAAGATGAACTTCCATTAAAATCCCAATATTCATCTGCTTGAAGGAAGCAATATATTTCTTCAGTAAAAAAAACACATATAAAATTGATACAGAAAATTTGATGTTAATCTGATGGAATATTTTCTATACAAGGCATGTGTGTTTTAAGTCAAGTGTCTGAAATAGTAGGTATGTATTTTAAATTGTTTCAAGCCACATATTAAAAAATACCAGGCATCAGGGCTAAGATTGTGGCTCAGTGGTAGAGTGCTTGCCTGGCACATGTGAGAAACTGTGTTCAATCCTCAACACCACATAAAAAATAAAATAATAAAATAAAGTGTAAACAAGTTTTGAAAAAAAATAGCAGTCATCAGAAAACCATGTGGATGAGGCTAAATCATTCCATGACTCTTTAGACCTTTTAGATATAAAAGACATGACAGTAAGAAAAAACAAAATAGTGAAATATTTATGAACATAGTATACCATTTTAAAATCTGAGGTGATGTAGATATTTGGTTAAAACATCAAAGAGTTGATTTCTGTTTATTTTAATTTTTAACTGGAATCTACTATTTGTACTTTGATATGAGACCCATTATTGTAACTCAATATGTGTATTTAGTGTGTAATTATCAGATCAGGGTAATTTTCATCTCATTAAAATTATTATTATTTGTTTGAAACCTGCAAATTTCTGGCTATTTTGATTTGTTTAAGATGTTATTGTAGAACATAATCACCTTATTGTGCTATGAATCCTAAGAGTTACTTTCTGGTCTTAACTGTTTTTGGCACTCCTTACACACAATCAGTCTCTTTCTCATTCTTATCATAAATCTGGGAAGCATTTCTGTTTCAGTTTCTGTGTAATCAACTTTTTAGCTTCAGCACATAAATACCACATGCAGTATTTGTGGGAAAATAAATGTCATTACTAGGAAAAATAAAATATTATTCTCAATTAATAATTCGGGAAATTGGCATAATTCTTTGCATTCACTCATTCAGTGTTTTGAACTTGTCTATAATAATAAATCTGGAAAAAAGAATAAAAATATATAAATCAAATATCCATGTTTTCAAGATTTTTGGGTCACATTTGGTCAATGGGAGTAATTTTTGTGACATCTATTTTTATAAAAATGGCATATGCTAATTCTTATAAATTTATTTATAATAAGTGAATATATTGTATGTATGTTTTTGGATTGTAAGCTTAAGTAGATCCATGTTACCATGAAGTAAATAACTTTAAAAATTGTATTGGAGTTGGCTCAGTGGCACAGGCCTGTCATTCCAGTGGATGTGGAGGCTAAGGCAAGAGTGTTGAGAGTTCAAGGCCAGGCTCATTAACTTAGTGAGGTACTGAGAAACAATTTAACCCTTTATCAAAATAATAATAAAAAAAAAAACAAGAAAGAAAAGGGGGCCCAGACACAGTGGCACACACCTGTAATCCCAGTGGCTCAAGAGGCTAAGACAGAAGAATCAAGAGTTCATAGTCAGCCTCAACAAAGGTGATAAACTAAGAAAATTAGTGAGACTCTAAATAAAATACAAAATGAGGCTGGTGATGTTGCTCAGTGGTGGAGTATCCAAGAGTTCAATCCCAGAAGGGCCAAATCAAATAAATAAATAAAAGGTGCTAGGAATGAGGCTGGGCCTGTGGTTCAGTGGTAGCACAATTGAATTGCATGGCATGTGTGAGGCACTGGGTTTGATTCTCAGAACCACATATAAATAAACAAAATAAAGATCTTCCAACAAAGAAAAAAATATTTTAAAAACTGGCTATGTATTTCAGTGGGTAACCACCCAAATGCACTCACCCTGTACCCCTTCTCTATCTGGGATGACCACCCTAACACATATGAAAGAACAATATCTCAGCCTGGCCACCTATCCAGCATTTCTCCTTTAGCAGCCCATGAGGACCCATTCCTCACTTGATGCCCATTCTTTCATGCCACGTTTGATTATGCACTGGGCCTGCACTAAGCATCCGGAGCACAACTGGTTGTTAAGGTCCAGGTTCAGGTATCACTAATTCATTCCACTGGGACCTTATATTTTATAAAATGGGTTTCTAATAATTCAAAATGACAGGTTTAGGGCTGAAAGTACAGTTCAGTAGTAAAACGAGTGTTTCACATGTGCCTGGCTCTGGGTTCCTCTGCCACGCGACCAGCGTGAGCTTCATGAAAGAGGATTCGGTGCATAAGAAATTGCTAGTGAGTTTTAAATTAAAGAGACTCTCATTACCTTTAGCACAGCTCCAAGATGGCTTCTCCTAGTTCCCACCTCCAGCCACCTAATGTGGTGGTGAGGTTTACAGAAGAGACTAGTGAGAGAGGGAGAGCATGCCAGGGAGTGAGCTTTTATTGGGGAACAAAAAATTCAAAGGAAAATCCTATCCAATGAAGGATAAGGGGGCAGCATCCCAGTTTCAGGGCCAGCAATTGGGTCTTCAGGTCAGTTGCCAGGCACGGCTCAGCATGGACAAGCCCTCGGACCTGGGAAAGGGTGGGGAAGGCTTTTTAACACAGGCTGTGTTTAAGCGCCTCTCACCCAGCCAGGGAGGTAACTCAAATCACATGTAAGGATGGCCTCCCACAGGATCCAACTCCAGCTTGTAAAAAAAAAAAAAAAATAAAGCCAGGCAGGCCTGGTGGCACATGCCTATAATCCCAGTGACAATAGAGGCTGAGGCAGAGGCTCACAAGTCTAAGGACAGCTTCAGCAATGTAGTGAGGCCCTAAAAATCTTAGAGAGACACTATCTCTAAAATATAAAAAGGGTTGGGGATGGTTTTTCAGTGCTTAAGCAATCCTAGATTCAGTCCCCACAAGCAAAAACAAAATCAAGCCCAAACTAAAAGTGAAAACAAACTGTATTTCCCAATATCCTTTGCAGGTAGGGTATCTATGATTCTGTGCTGGCCAATGAGGTATCAGTGGAAACCACTGGACCTCTAGCTCTTTGTTTCTTTCTTCTTCCCTTTCCCCTGATTGCTGTATTGAATGGATAGCAGAATGAAAAACAGGAAGGGTCCTGGGGCATGATGGAATAGCTGGTTAGCCATAGCAGCCCAGACTACCAACCACTGTTTTTTTTTTTTTTTTTTTTTTTTTTTTTTGATTTTCAAGTAAAAGGAAATCTTTTTCAGTATTTAATGTGTATATTTTTCTAATAGTGGAAAGACAGATGCATTGATGTTTCTTCTTTTTTTGCTTTCTGTTCATTGTCCTCAGATACAGGAATAATGTAGGCCAAGAAAACCAGCCATCTTTGTCACCAATTATTATTCAGGTTTCTGGAGATGGAAATAAAGTACAACACAAAAGCTCAACTTTACCTAATCTGAGCCCTTGGGGCAGAGTTAGGCCTGAGTCATCTCCAGGATCCTTCACCTGCCCCAGAATGTTCTCAGAAAGTGAGTATCTTTTCTTTTGATGCCAACACTCAAGTCCAAAATCTCAGTGCTCCCATGGCTCTCCTGAGAACTGTTCCACAACAGACTAACACTCGTCCCAATCTCAATTCCTGCACTGATGGGCCATTGGGAAAGTGATTTTAAGCAAGCCTTACTGTTCCCATTTTTGAAGCGGGTCTTCTCCAAAAAAGACTTGAATCTAAATGAACATAGAAGGAAGAAGCCAGGGTCCAAGGACTGAAGATGAACACTGCCTCCAGAGAAACCTAGGATTTGAAAAAAAAAATTCCAATTAAAGTGAGGTGGCAGGTAAAGTATAGACCTTGACATAAAACAATAGCCTGACAGCAAATTATCAGGTGTGGGCATGGACATATGTGTGAGAGACTGACTTTTCACAGCCTCCACTATAGGTGAAAAATGAGTCAAAAGTACAGTTCTGGTGCCATCTAGTGTCTAATTAGGACTTAGCACTTCTAACAACAGGAAAGTACCCACATTAAGCAGAGCAGTAAGTAGAAGTAGGGATGAGACAGGAATACTTGAAACCTCAAAGAGGGGTGGGGTGATGCAACTGGAGAAGCAAGCAAGGAAGGGATTCTTAAGGAGGCTTTTATCTCACAGGTAGGAAAGGATTGGGGCAGCTAAATCACATTGAGAAGGGTATGTTTTAGAATAATTGAGAAGTTAAAACATTGCCATGGATGGTAACATTAGATCAGATGCCTAAAGGGGGTCAGTACTTCATGTCTCTTTAGTGCCTGAATTCTTGGGTAAGTCCAGGGGAATTGTAGCCCCCACAAAAATGAGAGCAGAGATTCCTTGCTGTTTTGTTCATGTCTGTGTCCTCTCTGCCTAGGACAGAGCCTGGTACTATAGTTTTTTTTTTATTTTTTTTTATTGCAAGGAGTTATGTTTCCATATATAAAATTAAATGAAGGCTGTGGTCATCTATTATGCATGAGGCATTGGGTTCAAGCTTCACCATAACATAAAAATAAAATAAATATATTGTGTCCACCTACAACTAAAAAATAAATGTTTAAAAAATACTAAATGATAATACTGTCAAAATAGATCCCCTACCCCATCCATTGCAAACTGCCTTTTAGAGAATCATGAAGATGGAACTTCGCCTTACACCAGCCTGAGAGGCAGACGTCACTTTGTGTCCTACTTTACAGACGTAGGGAGTGTCCCAAAGTAGCACCTGGAAAGAGTCAAGGCCTCTTCCCTCATCAATGCTTTTTTTATTGACCAGACGCTATGAAACCCCTGCCTGTGAGTGAGTGAGTGAAGGGGAATGTGTGATCCAGATCAGGCTCCAGCAAGTGATGGCTGCATCACAGGCTTACCCTCTCTGGACTTCAGGGTCTCAATATGTAAACAGCAGGCACCAAGAGAAGTCTCTGTGAACAAATTGGAAAAAATTATTGTTCCCCCAAAACAAAGTGTCTCAGGCGATATCCCAAGGACAACTTCCAGAAACACAATGGGAACCAACCAACCTGAAAATATAGAAAGTGCACAGCATCCAATGAGAAGGAGGAAGATAGAAAGGCTGTGCCATGCCATCTTCAGCCTCCCTCTATTGCCTCAGTGGGTAAGAGGGGAAACTGAGGCCCCCAATGGAGAAGACCCTGAGGTCAAATTACTATCTGAGAGCCCAAAGACCCTGCTTCCCCTCTGGGTCCACAGTGACTCCTGACAGAATTACCGGATGCCTCTCCTGACTCCCTTTACCTCCTGTGGATGCACCCACCATGCCCTCTGTTCCTGCATCACTGTGCCTCCTGGTTCCTAGGATGTGTTCAACTAAGGGGTCCTGGGTGGGGTGCTGCCTCCCACGTGCTTCCCCTGTCTTCTCCCCGCCCACTGTTCTTACTGAGTTGGGCTCCACTCACTCAGCCTGACTCTGCCTCACCAGCCCCGCCCACTAGGTCCTCTCCACTTTTTTTCATAGGCTCCACCCAGCATCTGGTATCTTACCTGCACTGTTCTGCAGAGCCACGCCCACTCCACCCATTTGATCCTCTGCATTCTGTCCACGTGACTCATCCTCTGATGACATATTTAACAGTCTGGGATTGCAGATTTTTCCCTCTAGCTCTGGAACGTTTGCAGTCTGGGTTGGCCCAATTCCACCAGCATCCACTAGCATACAAAATGGCTCTGCTCTTCTTCATTAGGCATGGTTTTCCATCAAGATCACTCCTACACCAGCCTCCCTGTCACCTAGCCTCTCCATTGCTCCTTGAAAACTCCACCTGAAATGAATGAAAGAGATCTTGCAGAGATGCCCATGGTTGTGACACCACTGAGTCTAAGGGACAATTACCTTTGGGCTCTGGTCACGTTTGAACCCCACATCTTCAATCGTTCACCTTGAACCACTCTGCTAACCACAGAGTATCTCCATTTACAAAATTCCAGATGATGACAATACTTTATTTGCATAAATATGAGCATGTTTTCAGCACTATCTTTGTATTATGGATGCAGAAGAGGCACTGTCAAGCAACTAGCAGTGGTCCCTGCCCTATTTGTGAAAGAGCCCAGCCAGATTTAAAAAGCATGTTTTCAATGGACATGGCCTTCTGCTTTTTTTAAGCTCTGTGGCCTTCAGCACCTTCTCTTACCCTTTCAGCACAGGATGGGCACAATTACATGGCAAACAAGAGTCATCTGTGATCTCTTTTCCAGCCAGCCTGGGGCATCTCAGAATGAGGAAGCATAGGTATCTGGTCATGGCCATCTTTCTCAGGGTTCAGTCTCAGAAGAGAAAGCCTCTTTATAATGACTTCTGTATAACTATGGTTTATTCTGACAGTCTGACCCAATGCTGTAGAGACAGGGCAACGGTTGGGGACTTGGACTTCAAGCTGCAGGAACTGAACTAGGTGATTTAATTTTAAAAGAAAATGACACTGGGGAGGTCAAGGAATCTGATAGCAAAGTTCAATAAAACCAGGATGTGGGTTTTGCCAGGTGATTTCAGTGGCCAAAACCCCTTTATAGTTCTCGCTGAACCCCATTGTTATATGAGCACCCTGGAAGCCTTTCTGCAGGAGTCACAAGACAACTGGCCAAGGAGAGCCATTGTTCCTGAGGCAGTGTCCCCCTCAGAGTTTTAATACCCTTGGTTGTTGGCCAGAAGTGACTGGAAGTTTCTTGTCCCTGCCCAAAGCCCATGGGCACTTTTCAAGCCATGTCCTGGGGAGCTGAACTGGGCCAGGGAGGCACAAAGGGGATGGGGGTGGTCATTACCTGATGGCTCGGAGGGTGGCCTTGAGAGTGGGGATCATGTCTCGATGAGGAAGTCATTTCCGTAGCCCCTGTCTTCTGCCATGGGATAGCCTGTCCCAGCATCTGGGAGGGAGACACAGGTGTCAATGGCAGGCCTCAACATGTGGGAAAGCTCTGAGACTCTCCCTGGAGTAGGAGCTTCCAGGCCTCAGGCTTTGTCTCCACTTTGTGGGGCTGCACTGTGGCCTCCAGCTGCCACAGCACCCACCCTTCCTTGCACCCCCTTTCTTGTCCAGAAGTTTGAGTTAGAGGCCCGAGGGCTGGGGAGGGCATGTGAAGTGGGCAAAGTATGTCCCACAGGACCCAAGAGGTCCCATGAGACAGCAATGGACACCTTTGAGGGCCTCAAAGTCTGATAGATCTGAAGTGGGATTCTTTCTCTGTCGGACTGTCCTGGTGACCTTGGGAAGTCACTATCTGTGCCATTCACACTTCACAGGTCTCAGAGAGTACCCAGCAATATGGTGAGAGTGAAGGACCCAGTGGCCTCAGACACTGAAGTCACTGCTTTCCTGCTGGCCCTCCCTCTTCATGAGTAGAAGATGCATACAAGGCCATTGTTCCTATGGCTCCTCAACACAGGGGGGGCTTTTCTGACCCCTCTTCCTCCCCCCAGACCTGGGTACTGAGGCGTCCATCTGCAGATGGCTGTGCAACTGGTCTCTGCCTTCAAATTGACCTGCAAAGCTGTTTGCCCTTCAGGGCCACCTCAGAAACCATGGCAACCTGCCCCCAGCTCCCTGGAGACAGCCAGGAAAGCAGCTAACTCAGGAGCCTCCTGTCCTATGAGCCCTGATGCATGAATGAGATGAGGGAGAAGGAGGGAAGGGAGAGGCACTTTGGGGACTCAAGAGTTCTTCAAAGGAGAGGAGGGGAGGTGGGGAGGAGGTGTGCTCAGGAGAGCAGAAGTCGGGGAGACAGGCAGAGGACAGGGGGACAGGAGGCCCTTACTTTGGGAGCTCTGCCAGAAAGTGTAGGCTTTCATGCGGAAGGCGGTGCGGAAGCACTCTTTATTGTTTAAGCCAGCAGGCTTTGGCTCTTTAGAAGGACTTTCTTCTATGGCATCTACATTCAGAGGGGTAAATAGCTTTCCTTTAGTATTGCTACCACGAGGATTAGAAAGGCGAACCCGATCCAAGAGACCCAGCTTTTGGCTACAAAATAAGCAAAAGTGAACAATTTTCCTCCTTAAGTTCAGGCTCTTGTAACTTCCCATCCCTCCATAAAGACTCAATGTCCTCCTCCAAGGCTGATGGGGAGTAGTGCCCAGTGTAGGACAGGTTGGGGCTCACATGCTGGACACCAGTGCACAGCCTCACATCTTGGGAGAGCTCCTCAACTCTCTGGACCCAGCTTCCTCCTATGTTAAAGTGGGGTGCACATAAGATACAGTAAGAGCGTCCACCCCTCTAGGGTTTCCCTTTCTGTAGTTTCAGCTATCTGCTGTCTACCACTATCTGAAAATGTTACTAGAGTGCAATGAAGGATTAAGATATTTTGAGAGAATGCATGCACATTGCATAACTTTTATTTTATCCTATTATTATAAATATTTATTATCTGTTATTGCTGTTCATCTCTTACTGTGTCTAATTTGTAAATTCAATTTTATCCTAGGTGTGGGTGTATATGTAAAAAACAAAAAACACCCAGTGTATGTCAGGCTCTGCACCACCTTGTTTCAGGATCCATAGGGATCTTGGATGCATCCCCTGTGGATGAGAGGGGCTACTGGGAGGTTCCTGTCTCATAGTTCATGCTGAAAAGATTTGTTGCTTCTTCATGTCTCTCCCTTCTGTATCAATGACTTTCTGTCTTTCCTTTTTTACCACATTGTGGTGCAAAATATGACTTACACAGGCAGATCCTTATCAAATGCCCCTTGAATAGAACTAAATAACATAAAGCCATAAAGTGGCACCTTTAACCTGCTATCCACAGACAGATTCTAGGGGGTCCAGGAACTTGGGTGGAAAATGATACCTTTAAGATTCTAGCCTTTAACTAAAATTTATCATCTCTTTCAATTAACAAATGCAGGTAACAAACTCCATCAATATCCCCAATGCCTATAACTGCCCACAAAAGAAATTATAGATAATTTTATGTCCTATTAGTTCAAGGTATTGTTTATGCTCATGGCAGCTTCAAGGTTATCATAGTATTCAACCTGCCACTAGGTCTTGTCCTTTAGTACAACACAATGAAGCATGTATTTGACAGTTCAAATTTTTAAGTATTTAACTCTATTTAATACTTAACAACCAGTTTCTTTTATAACTGCATATTATATTTTATTTATGGATTCAAATAAGTATTCTCAGAAAGAATCCGTGAGTTTTGCCAGACTGCCACAAAAGTTCTTGGCACAAAAAGTAGTTGATAACAAATATACAGTTGTCCTGGTACAAAATATCAGCTCCTGGTACAAAATAACACCTCCACTTGAGGCCAGGTCTATCCTTCCCATCTGGCTGACATTGGCCAAGCCATGCTGTTCCTGACCCTCAGGAGCCTCATCTGTAAAATAAAGGTAAGCATTCCCTGTTCCATTGGGTTGCAATGAGACAATGTTGGTCAAATATTTGACAAAGAACTTGATACATGGTAGGTGCTCTTTAAATATGAATTTCTTGTGGTGCACGACTGTAATCCCAGCAGCTTGGGATGCTGAGGTAGGAGGGTCATGTGTTCAAAGCCAGCCTCAGCAAAAGCAAGGTACTAAGCAACTCAGTGAGACCCTGTCTATAAATAAAATACAAAATAATGCTGGGGATATGGCTCAGTGGTCGAGTGCCCCTGAGTTCAATCACCAATATATCCCTCCCCCAAAATAAATAGATATGAATTTCTTCCCTCTATTTCCCACCCTCTGTGCTGTTGCACTAGTTGGCATAAGAAATAGTGATTTCTGTGTGAAGATATCTGGAGAGTCATATTGCATATTTTCCCACATAAATAGGCTCCAGTCATTGGCTTCCTCTCCAGTACTCTACATGGGGCTTAGCACAAAATAGGGTCTCATGAGAGGGTGAATGTGTATGGGTGTTCCATCAGTTCCCTGTGGGCCTGGGACCACTCTGTGTTCTGAGAAGCCAGTGTCACTGCCACAGCTGTGGGCTTCTGCCTTTGCAGCCTAGGGTTGTGTGGAGGGAGGTCCTAGGGTGGGGCTGCGGGGCTCAGGTGGGAATGCCAACCCTGCTAAGAACTCCTGCACTCCCTGAGCACCAGGTCCTCATCTGGTACAGGGGCCTGACAACTGCTTCATAGAGGCTTGGGGACTGTTACACATGATGTTATCTGTGACACATCCTGCCTGCAGCCTGGTAAATAGAAGTCACTAAGAAATATTGTATAAATAAGTAAATAAACAGATGACTATGAGAATAAGCAATGGGCACCCCTTATTTCTTGCTCCCTCTGGGGCTATTCTATCTCATCCTGCACTGTTCACAGCAGTTTGGTTGAAGGACCCCACGAATAACCAGCCCAGGGTACATTTAGATAAACTCCAATATTCAACCAGCTCCATCTTCCCTAAGCTGAAGTCAAAATTTTTGGAGCTGCCTTCCTGACCAATATTTGGTGAATAGCAAATAGGCAGAGAAGATGTCAATGGTGGATAAGGCAGGAAGTGAACTGAGCACATAGAGAAGGCAAACATGCCCACCAAGGAAGAAGAGGCTTTGGCATTTACTTTTCAGGCCATCTTCCCTCTTGGCCCCTGCCTACCTGCCCTGCTACACCTCCAAGTGGCTCCATCTTTCTATCTTCACCAAGCCCTTTCTCCTTCCCAAAGGGTCCTCCCACACAAACAAGTCCACCTGTCTGCAGTGCCCTTTTTCACCTCCTCAGACAACCTCATTCCTATCTGCAAACCTATGTACAAGTGTTCCCCCTTGGAAATTAGATACTCCTCATCTGCTCCAAAGTCATGTTGTATTTCTCTCTGTCATATATTAACACACTGTGTGAATAAACCATTTCCACATCTGCTAGGCAGAGCCTCTGCCTAGTTATTTTGGGCCTAGCACACTCCCCTGCCCAGTACATCTGGATGCTCAGCATGGTACCTCAGGTCATGACCTTTGGGAAGAGACATCCTGGTGAACCATGTGACCCAGGACACATAACTTGTGCTCTTTGGTCTCCAGCTTCCTCACAAGCAGAATAAAGACAGTGAGCCTGTACTTCACACAGCTGACGAAGAGTTAAATGCAGTAATGCTTGTAAAGTACTTTGCCCACTGTCTGGGATGCAGGAAGCGTTTAATAAATGCTGGCTATCATCATTATCTTGGTAAATAATCCTCTTCTCACAGAAGAAGTGGAAAGCTTACTACATTTGTGAAAATAGTGGATACAATTTCCTGGGCCACAAAAAAAAAAAAAAAAAAAGAAAAAAAAGGTTTGTGCGGTGTTTTTAAATTTTATTTTATTCTTTTACATGAACTGAGATGAGCTTTGGGGATTTATATATTATTTTCCAGTGCTTCTTAATGCTAATCTCAAAACATTCAACATTCAAAAAGAACACATTCCAAGACCGCACTAGATCTTGGAATGTGTTCTTTTTTCCATATTTTTTGCTGGTGTGTTATGGTTGTACATATTGGTGGGATTTATTATTACACATTCATACATATGCACACAATATAATAACATAATTTGGCCAATATTATTCCCCAGTATTTATCCTTCCATTCTTTCCTCCTTCCCCCTGGTAACTTTTCTCTGTTCTACTCGTCTCCCTTTGATTTTGATGAGATTTCCTCCTACTGCTCTTTTCTTTTTCCTCTTGAACTTCCATATACGAAAGAAAACATATGGCCCTTGACCTTCTATGTTTGGCTTATTTTGCTTAACTTATGTTCCCCAGTGCTATTTATTTTCCTATAAATGTCATAATTTCATTCTTCTTTATGGCTGAATAAGATTTCATTGTGTCTATACACCACATTTTCTTTATCTGTTCATTACTGATGAACACCTAGGCTAGTTCCATAGTTTGAGTATTGTGTATTGTCTTGCTATAAACATGTGCGTGCATGTATCACTGTGGTGAGATGACTTTAAGTCTTTAAGATTAATAGTGAGGAGTGATATAGCTGGTCATATGGTGGTTCCCTGCCTACCCTTTTGAGGATCCTGGATTTTGATTTCCATAATGGCTGTACTAATTTACAGTCCCATCAACAGTGTAAAAGTGTTCCTTTTTCTTCACATCCTCTCCAGAATTTATTATTTTTTGTACTATTGATGGCTGCCATTCTGACTAGAGTGAGATGAATTCTCAGAGTAGTTTTGATTTGCATTTCCCTGATTGCCAATGATGTTGAACATTTTTAAAATATTTTAGAAATTTTCACTTTTTATGAAAAGTATCTATTTAGTTCATTTGCCTATTTATTAATTGAGTTATTTGATTTTTGGCATTAAGTTTTTGGGTTCTTTATACATTCTGAATATTACTCCTCTGTCAGAAGAGTAGCTAACAAAGATTTCATTCCATTCTGTAGGTTCTCTCTTCATATTCCCAATTGTTTATTTTGCTGTGCAGAAGCTTTTTAATTTGAGGCTATCCCATTTATTACTCAAAGCATTATTTCCTGAGCTTTAGGGGTCCTATTGAGGAAGTCGTTGCTTGTGCCTACATGCTGGAGTGTTGACCCTATGTTTTCTTCTAGGAGTTGCATTGTTTCTGGTCCAATTCCTTGATCCATTTTAAGTGGATTTTGTGCAGTGTAAGAGATGAGGGTCTGGTCTTATTCTATATATGGATAATCAGTTTTGGGAATGTGATCTTTATGTCTATATAGAAAAGACTCCAAAGGCAGTGTGAACTTATGCATGATTGAAGACCTCATTGGTCTGGAGGGAATGAAAATCAAGAATATGCTGGAGGGAGTCTTGAGACCTGGATCATATAACCTCTGCTGCTCATGTGCTGTGTGATATAAGGTGAGCCTGTCTCCTCAAGGATTCTCAGTTTGTATAAATCTATCTAGATGAGTAGTCTGGTTTTCTTCCCACTCTGCCTCTGTGAGTCATGAGCTGCTGCAGTTTCTCTAGAAAATGTTCTCTGACCTTGTCATCAAAATTCATCTAGCCCTCTTCTACAGTCCACCCCCAATGACCTCTACAGTCCAAGCTAGGTGCAGGCAAGAAACTCTCCATTCACTATACATACACATTCATGGAAAGCCTGACATATATTTCTGCAGGGAAATTGATGGTTCTGACTGCAATGGTTTCTTCCAAACAGGATGATGTATGGGGAGAGCACCATGCAGATCACTCAAGGGTCAAGGTTGTCCAATCACAGGTTCTCAAAGGCCAGTGTTCTCAAATGGTTCCCTGCAAGCAGTCCAAGTTCCTGTCACCTCCTCTGCCCAAATTCTGTCAGCTCTAGGAGCACAGCATTGGCTTAAGATACAAGAATATATTTCATGCTTGTATAACTATGTCAAAATGGATTCTACTGTCATACATAGCTAAAAGGAATAGTAAAATACAATTTTTTAAAAAGTCTACTGTGAGACCTTGTAAGTGGTTTTCCAACAAATAATAATGTGTGTGTAATTATTTATATTTATAAATACATAAGCAGTTTGCAGTGGTATTTACAAGATGGCCTTTCTTTACCATCCGTAGCAGGGTCCATGGTTTCCCTGTCATTGGGGCCTCTTCTGAGAGGGAGAAGGAGGAGGGTTAGAGAAATGCTTAGAACCCAGAGGCTCCTGCAGTCTCTGCAGCAGCCTGCAGTGAGGACTGTTTGCTGGGAAGCATCTGCAGGTGTGGGAACCATGCATTATGGTCTTGATTCATTTTCTGAAGTTCCATGTGTGAGGCCAAGAAGCAAATGAAACTCCATGTAATGGAAATAACTTCTTAATATTCAGAACTGCCAGACTTTGGATTTTAGTCTTGCCACACATTCACTGTGTAAACCAGGGGGAATGATTCAACCTCTCTGAACCCCACTCCCCTCATCCACCAGGGAGGATATCAAAGCTTATTTTATACTGGGGTTTTATGGACCAAAGGAGGCAACACAGAGAGAATTCCTGGCACAAAATCTGGCCCAGAGGATAGTAAGTGGCTGCTGCTATGATTCCCATTAAGTTTCTCTGATTATGTCTGCATGAAAATGGAGGAGAAATGCCATCATCAGCAAAAGTGACCCCAGAGACTCTATGTTGTGACAAGCATGGCCACACGGGGGCCACCCACCATACCAAAGCATACTGGGAGAACTGGACCGTGTACCCTGACCCAGTGGTGGGGAGAAGGGAATTTATAATCAGAAATTCACCTGGCGGCTGACTCCAGCTGTTCTTTCCTGTAAGGAGAAGAGGGAGAAAAGACAAACAAAGCGTGAATTACATGGAACACGCCCCCCCACCCCCCGCCAAAGTTTGCTCCACAGATTCCCTTTGAAGGTGCTGGAGCAGAGTGTTGCTCTGGGACAAGATGAAATATGTGGAGGGGAAGCCATGAGGGAGGAAGTCCCAGCTGGACCCCAGGCCCCTGCTGCTGTGTGCTGTTAGGTTCTTCTCAGCCACTCCTATATGCCCTTTCTCATCCAGAAAATAGCTGCTGAACACCCTCTCTGCCCCTGTCTGTAGTGGATCTCAGTGGATTTTTTCAAGAGGAGACAGATCAGGCTGCAGCAGCCACACACCCCACTGTCTTTCACCCCCATCATCATTATAATCAACACTGGCATCTTTCATGCCTTCTTGGGCATCTTTCATGCCTTCTGCTTGGTCATCAGATACTACTGTAGGTGCTTTTATAGGTCAGCTCATTTCATCCTCATTACAACCCTATAAGGTAAGTACTAGGATCAGTCATTTTCCTGATGAGGTGCAGAGAAGTAAAAAAAAAATATATTGCTCAAGGTCACAATTAGGAAGCTGCAAGGTCAGGATCCCAAGTTGGGCCATCTGGCTTCAGAGTCCAATCTGTCCAGAGGGGCACTGCAGGTGCTGAGCCTTTGCCCAACCTCAGCATTTTAAAATATTCAATTACTCATTTCACAGGTGGCTGATATATGAAAACAATACATCACAACCAGAACACTCACATCATTTATCCAATGCATTCCATTCTTAATACATAGAAGGTGAAATGTCAAATTGGTAGCCAGAAGTTGAGGTGTTAATCTCAGAATCAGACCATAGGTAAATAGAAGGTGATGTCCTCCAAGTTACAGTGAGTCCTAAGGAAACATCCCTGCTCATAGAAGAGAGCACCTCCTCTCAAGCAGATTCAGTGAACATTCATTGAAGCCCCAATATTAACCAGCACTAGGAATACATATATGAATAAGAGATAGCTTCACAAGTGGTTCTTCATGTAGAGAGGACAGTTGGTTGACAGAACATTTCTCCCTTTGTGGGTAAGAAAACTTAGCTGATGGGAGAGTATATGACACCTGGGTTCTTTCCACCCTGCACAGGGCCCAAGCCTCATTTCTGTCTTTCCAGTGGAGCTTCATTTATTTTGTTGTCACAGAATTTGGCTATTGTCAAAACATACTAATTCTGCATTTTAACCTTTGCATATTTCCTGGATTAAGACTTATCAGCCCTAGTATAATGGTTATAAATAGCTTTCCTTATCCAATATGATATAAAATTCCTTGATTTAGTGAACTCTAAGGGCTGCTCTGAACTAGTAGAAATAATTATTAATTAGAAATGTGGAGAATAATTGAATCAATATTAGTTTCATAATCTTTCTTGTGTGCGTTCAGTTTTTAAAGGGAGAATATAAAAATATTATAATAGAATTATCCTTGACATTGATACAAGCAGACTCTTTTTCTTCAAATCCGGTGGTATGATTTACCAATGTGTCCCCCCAAACCTCATGTGTGAGACAATAGAAGAAGGTTTAAATGTGAGACAATTGGGTTATAAAAGCCTTAAGCCAAGTAGTAAATTAATCTCTGAGTGGTAACTGAAAGCAGTTAGGGTGTGGCTGGAGAAAGAGTGTTCCCAGGAGACATGAATTTGAGGCACATATTTTGTCTTTATTGTGTTAAGTGTGTGCTTGCTCTCTGGCATGCACACTCTCCCTACCCTCTCCCCTCCCCTCTCCTCTCCTCCCCTCCACATCATAGATTCCTAGTGTTGTGTCTTGAGCCACTTGGCTCCACCTCAGCTCCTGGTGTGATGTTTTTCCTCCCCTCAAGCCCTGAGGATTGGAGCCAGTTGTCTATGGACTGAGATCTCTGTGAGGCCCAAATACAATTTTCCTCTTCTAGAACTGTTTTTGTCAGGTCTCTTAGTCACACCAGAGAAAAAGCTGACTAAAACATCTAGAAATCAATACTGGGAAAGGACCATAGAGAAATAAAAGTGTTCCTTTGGGGAGATAAACACATGCTCCGTACACTAAGGGTATTATACAGAAATAGCATTCTTCTAAACGCACACATAATACTTCCTTAAAAAAAATGTTTTTGTTTTTCTTCTTCCTACTTGGTGTTCCATCTATATCTAAGCACAAACTTGAAAGTTATAACCATTACCTAGAAAAAAAATATTTATTTATTTATGGTACCAGGGACTGAACTCAGGAACACTTAAACACTGAGTGGCTCAGTGTTAAGTATACATATTTATTTATTAGAGACAGGATCTTTCTAAGTTATTTAGGGCCTCACTAAATTGATGAGGCTGGGTTTGAACTTGCAATACTCCTATGAGGCTTCAAATTTTAGATCCTTTTCCTGACTTCAAGGAACATAAAGCAGATTTTTTTTTTTTACATTTTTTTATGAAAGACTTTTATGTAAATTTTTGTAGTATTGTTTTAGTAGAATTTTACTTCTTTGCTATTCAGAATTGACCTCTGTATTCATCTTTATTCATGGTACACAGTATTACACATAGTTCTGGAAGTAACAGTGATGTGGATCGCTTAATCCAACACTACAAAAAAATCAAATATCAAGAGCTGACACAACTTTGCCTTAGAGAGCACCAGATTGGAGTTTGTCCTGTTGTGTTCAAGAATAGTAGAAGGCTATCACAATGGCTGGATATGTGCTGAAAGCTAAAGTTTCAATTTGTTGTTTTTTTTTTTAAACAAAGAAATATTTTAAATAAAGCCTAATTCAAATTGTCTCATAGCAAAAGAATAAAATCTTATTAAGTATTAGTGTCATTATAGTGAAATGAAAATGTTGTTACACTTAATACTGTTTTGATAAATATTAGGGGTTAACCCTAATGTAACAAAAATTAAAATAAAACTTCCATCTCAAGTGTGATATTCAGAGTGCAGTGTATCAGTCCTGACCTAGCAGTGGCTATGTCTCAGCCACAGAAAATCTCTGGTCCTCTCTGAATGTAAATGTGTGGTGCGAGGCTGTGCAGTCAGGAACTGAGTGACTCAACATGAGAAGTAGATGCAAAGGGAATCTTGCCCACCCACAAGCCTATACCCATGTTCAGTCTCGGATTGGATGAGCAGACCTTGACTAGCAGAGTTACTGCTAATGAGTCTTTCTCCAAATGTAACCAGTCAGTAAGCACCCAAAGCATCTTTCACTTCACTAGAATACTTCATAATCAGTTGAAGATACAGCATCCTGGCCTGCGGGAGCCATCCTGTCCTGCTACCCAGAACCAGATGGGTTTGCATGGTGCTGTGTTCTTCAGAACCTGCCTTCATAGCCTGCCATGTGTTGAAGGGGACAGAGGAATGTACAATCCCAGGTAGAACAGTGTTGGGATGGACTTATGTTTTAAGTGTATCTTTCTGATTTTTAAGCAAAATACTCAATTTTCAGCTTATTTTCTAATTTTTATTCCATGGTAATATCAAAAATTGGAAAGTGTTTAACATTAAAACTTCTAATTGCTAATGAGCACTGAGGAAATGGGAGCTATCAGTTAAAATAAAAATAAAGACAAAAGATTTTTCTTGAACATACATATGTGACAGGGTATTAAAAAGCCAGCGCCGTCTGCTAACTCTAAGGGAGTTAGCTTGTTCACACCACTGCGGCCTTTCTTCATTCAGGGTAGTGTGTTTGCAGCCAACCTCCATGGTGTTGTCTGATGCTAGTCTCCTATCCTGGTAACTGCTGGCCTTTCCTAAAGGCTGTGAGGGAAATGATCTCCCTGTTCAGCCTCCTCTCTAAGGATGGTCCTGTGGATCCTGAGCAGGGCTGGCCATCCTTTCCACACTTGATCTTAGCCAAAAGGCCGAGAAGCGATGGCCATCCTTTCCAAAGCACAGATGATTTGCAAGTAACAAGTCAGGTGAAACTGAAAGCAATGGAGTCTAATGAGGCTATTGCTGAACAGTCCCAGGGCTGAATTTATATGAGGCATGTGGTCCACTCTTGCAGTACTCTATAAAACCATTTACTGTGCTGTTGGAGGCCAAAGGGCCAGGACAAATCCCTTCTCACATAGAGGAAGGAATGGTGGCCACGTGTATCACTTCTCCCATGTGCAGAGATAAGGCATTGGTGCTAAGAATGAAACCTTTGCAGCTTCTATTGGACATGCTTTCTTTTTAGGAATGAAGGAATATTCTTCCATTTTTTAGCCATTCTTTTGTAATTTCTACAAAATTGCATGTAACTGTATAAGTATTTTTAAAAGAGAGTTTTGTAAATATTTAATATACTGTTAATTTGATTTTCAATTATAAAGGTCAAGTATTCTTCTATCTTTGGGGTCTTTATGTTTTATAATACTTTGCTAAAAATGAAAAAAAAAATTGTACCTTTTCAGAATGTTTTAATGTGGATTTAATTTAGTGAAAATAAAAGTTTTTTAAGTGTCAAAAAATTGCAATTTAAAAAATTCAAAATAATATTTTCCATGGCAACTGCCATATATGATTTGGTTACTGACTGTTGGAATTCTTGTCTTACTATTCTCTTCCTCAAACTTGCCCTTATCCTTCTGGCCACATTGCACTCCATTTTGCTCCTTAAACATTGCATGTGTTTTTTTTTTTTTTTTTTTTTTCCTCTCGGGAAGCTGCAAACACAGTGCAGTTTCTAGATATCTCAGTTGCAGAGCCCACCGAGGAAGTGAACCCAGACTGCACTTGCCAGAGCCCCTGAGGAGGAGACCCCAGCCTGCACCCACCAGATTCCATGGCGGAGGCACCCCAGGCCTGCCTCCACCTGATTACGTGCCCCAGCCCTGCACCCTCCTGAAACCACCAAGGAGGCGCCCCAGGCCTGTGCCCAGCTGAGCCCACTGAGGAGGCTTCCCCAGGCCTGCCTCCAACCAAGCCCACCAAGGAGGCACCCCAGGCCTGCACCCTCCTAAAGCCACCAAGGAGGCGCCCCAGGTCTGTGACATCCTGAAGCCACCAAGGAGGTTCTCCAGTCCTGCCTCTGCCCAAGCCCACCAAGGAGGCGCCCAAAGCCTGCTTCTGCCTGAGCCCACTGTGGAGGTGCCCCAGGCCTGTGCCCTCCTGAAGGCACCAAGGAGACACCCCAGGACTGCACCCTCCTGAAGTCATCAAGGAGTTGCCCCAGGCCTGCACCCTCCTGAAGCCACCAAGGAGGTGCTCCAGGCCTGCTTCCTCCCAAGCCCACCAAGGAGGCACCCCAGATCTGTGCCCTTGTGAAGCCACCTAGGAGGCGCCCCAGGTCTGCGCTCTGCTGAAGCCACTGAGGAGGTGGCTCAGGCCTGTGTCCTGCTGAAGCCACCAAGGAGGTGCCCCAGGCCTGTGTCCTGCTGAAGCTGCCAAGGAGGTGCCCCAGGCCTAAGCCCACTGAGGAAGTGCCCCAGGCCTGTGCCCTCCTGAAGCCACCGATGAGGTGCCCCAGGTCTGTGTCCTGATAAAGCCACCGAGGAGGTGCCCCAGGTCTGTGCCCTGCTAAAGCCGCCAAGGAGATGCCCCAGGCCTGAGCCCACTGAGGAAGCGCCCCAGGCCTGTGCCCTCCTGAAGCCACCAAGGAGGCACCCCAGGCCTGTGCCCTCCTGAAGCCATGGAGGAAGTGCCCCAGACCTGCACCCACCTAAAAGATAACCCCAGCCTGTGCCCGCCCAAGCCCACCGAGGAGGTGCAAAAGGCTTGTCCCCACCCTAGCCCACTGAGAAGCCACTCTAGGCCTGTGCCCACTGGAGCCCACCAAGGAGACACCTCAGGCCTGCGCCCACCCCAGCCTGCCTGGCCTGGGCCCATGGAAAGGCTCAGGAGCCTGTGGCAGTGCGCTTCTCCAGACCCACCTACCTTGTTCTGGTGCTGGGAACAGGTGCAGCTGGAGCGCCCAGCATCCCTGGCAACTGGGACTGAACTTTGCAGCCCACTGCCTCTTGCTATGCTTTTGACTGATGTCTCAGGTGCCACAGGGTTTCAGGTGCCACACGGGGACCATGGAGATGGGGTCTGGACAGTTTTCCCCGCTTCCACTCCAGACTGCCAGTTCATGGGGCTGAAAAATTGATAAGGACAAACGCTCAGCCACTGCCCTAACCACTCACAGCCACCCATACCCTATGCTGAAAAGAATGAGCATCAAACCACTTGCCTGCTTAGGCATGGGCCTCTGCAGCTCGACACTCACTGCCAAATGGCTGAGAGAGGGGGAATCTGCGCTCAGACTGCCCCCTCTGCTAATCAATTTTCAAACTCACCGTGCTGCCCTCCTGCAATTTTGAGCCAGTTCCTGCGGCTTCCACGCCATTATGCCCTCTGTGGAGGACACTGCCTTGGATGCTATTTTGACATGCCCTCCAGTGGTGGGCTGCTGGGCCCAAAGTTTTCAATCTCTGGTACCAAAATTCTACTATAGAAATGAGATAATATGCACACCACTCGGTTTGAAGGGGAGAGGAAGAGGCAGCCTATCAATCAGCTGATCTCAAACACTAGAGCATCTGCAAAGTCCAATTTCAAATCTCCAAGAAATAAAATGTGTGTGTGTTTTAAAACATAGTCTTCATTATTATTTAGGTATGGCAGGGCCAACAGCTCAGAGGAAGATGCCACTGAAGAGGTAGCTTCTTATGTTCTGTTTCCAGTTCTGTTTCCACACCATGACATGAGTGCCACATAGGGGCTAGGAGCACTGGCATCAGTCAAAAGCACAGAAGGAAAAAAAAAAAACACAGAAGGGAGAGGAAATGTGGGCAAGAGCTCTTGGTGTGGTTTCTATGATTAGGAAGAAGTGGGGTGGGGTAGTGAGGTTTAGGATTGTCTGGCTTAATTAATTCAGTGGGACTTGAGGCAAAGGGCTGTTCCTTATTATCTGATATCTGCTCCTGAGGGCATTAGCACAGGTGGATGATGACACAGGGAGTGAGATCTCTGTAAAGCAGGCTGTTGGGGCATGAGCTGGCTCATGTTTCAAAAGTCTACTCAGGCCCACATTGCCATCTCTAGGGATTAGCAAAGTTTGGAAGTGGAAGAAAGTCCCTAGGGTTTCAGGAAGACCCCAAATGTCAAAGCATCAACTGCAGGTGCTTCCAATTTAGCCCTTTCAATCCGTGTTTGTTATGTAATAAAAAGTCATAGTTTTAAGGAGGTAGGAATGTTTATGTGAAATTGTTTTTAAACTATACCTCTTCCCTATTCATTTAAAAAACAGAAACAAAGATCGATGTTTGTCCTTTTCATCCCTGCTCTTTAATTGGAGGGTTCTTCTCTGTCAGATATATTCTGAGAGCTTATCTGATGCAGACTCAGAAGGCAAGCTGGGCATATAGAAAGACCAGTGGTTCTTAAGTCTGCAGGGCACTTGAAAGAACTTCTGAATGAATCTGGGAAAATTATAAAGAAAAAGGGGTAGATTTTAGTAAAAATTACGTTTTTGAATATGTTCTATTGATGATGTTCAAGATATAATTATGAAAATCTCTGATTGTTGTGAAATTATGGGGGGAGGACCTGGAATATTTTCTTTCAAATATGATATTACTCTGAAACTCAGTCATGCCTACCATAGATTCAATTTGTTACATGATTACTAAATGTCTTTGGATAAATATTTTATTTCCTATAGATTTTTTTTTCTAGAACATAGAGCCTTTAATATTATATGCATGTAAGTGAACTTTAAAATTTAAAAGTAATTCACATATAAAACTACACTTCTAACAAAATTATAATTCTGCAGAATTATTTTTGTAATAGCACATTTTTAAAAAAAATTCCATTAACAAGAGTGTATTCTCCACTTACATGTTAACTTTACATTCATTTAAAAAATACACAGTATTTCATTAAATAGATTTATTATCACTAAACAATAATAATTTAATTATTATATACTTAAAGCTTGCTTTCAATATTTAGACAATAAAATGCTGGGTATCTGTGGTATATATAGTCCCTTAATTTTCAGTCTTTAAGGTTGTTTTACTTGCAGAGCTCAGATAGAATGGAGAATAAGTATGGGTAGCAGGGTCTGGGGGTGATATTTCTCTCACTACAAGCTAATCATGTGTGAAAATGAATTTAGAGAATTGCATGTCTCCATGAACTACATCATGTACTGATTAGAGAAAAAAAGTGACCTTGACATTGATGAGATTGACTTATCTATAAATTTTGATGAGCACTCAAGATGGTTGAATGAAGTGATACTTCCTGTGTGGTGGCTGCTCTCATAACTGCATTAATCAAGGTTTAAACCATAACTTCTATAGTTCATTTGAATGATTAGGTATGTGTGATGTGAAGATGAAAATATCACAGCAGATATGGAATTAAGTAGTCAGCTGTTCAGGAATCAAGTCACAATTAACAACAAAATATGTAGAGAGGGGTTATTTATAATGTAAAAGACTTTTAAAAACTGTTTAATTGTACTTGCTAGTAAATCTCTTCATTACTAGTGCCACCCCATGTTAAAAAATAACAATAAATGACAAACTTATGGTCATCTTTTATCTACTCTCTTCTTCCCACCCTTTATCTCTCTTAGCCCATTTATCAATTACTTAAAAAATCACATGTCTAAATTATACATATATACATATATGTGATTTATATATAATTATATAATTTTCATGTAATTATATATATGTGTGTGTATATATATATATATATATATATATATATATATATATATATAGCAAATTACACACACATGTTCATCTTCATCATTATCACCATCTCAATTCTATCATCTGTTGTATTTGTATGAATATTATGTTCCCGTAAAGATTAATGGGCTAAAATTTTGGCTCCTGGTATGGCAATATTAAGAATCTTTGAGAAGTGGGACCATGGAAGGTAACTAAATCATAGGGACTGAGTCCTCATGAATGGAATAATGCTATCTCTGGAAGTGGGACAAATCTCATAGAAGTGAATTAGTTCCCATGAGAGCTGATAGTTATATAGAAAGAAAGCCTAGGTCCTACCATCTTCCACTGGCTATCTTGCCATGTGATTTCTCTGTTCCACACCATTGTGATGACATCCACAATGAGGCCATTACCAGAAGAGAATAGATGCTGACAATATGATCCTCCACCTCCAGAGCTGAGATATATAATCCTCTTTTTCTATGAAGTATCTACTATCGAGTATGTTGTTATAGCAACACAAAAATAGACTAAGTCAGTTACTCATCTTCATTGTACTATTCACAAGTTTCTTGAAAGAAGTTTGCATTCTGATAATTGTTTAGCTGGGAATTTACTACTTCACTTTACAGTTAATTTGTTAGCTCTCTCTAATTGAGATTTTGACCCCCACATACCATCTGAGACTGTTTTGTTATAATCCACAAAGTCTTACTTTTTTGGTAAATCCAATGAAAATATTATTTTTATTTTACTTCTATTACATCTAAAATCATTTAAGTTACTTCCTCTCTAAGCCATTGTGACAGTGTCTTTTCCTTATTCTTCATCTGTTCATTTTATTTTACTTCATAGTTACTTCATTTTTACTTTTTACTATACCCATATGCTCAGGGTTCTTAAATCTTTTTGGTTTTCTACTATATCAACATGCTGGCAATTCTCAAATATCCATTTGATGACCAAACCTCCTTTTCTTCCAATGTTATACCCATGTAGTCAATGCCTATTAAATTTCTTTAGCTGGATTTTTTTCTCATTTAAAAATAATTAACTGATACATAGCTCAGCTGAATTCCATAAATGTAATTAAAATGGAATGCATAGATTTCTCATCCTAAAGTTCTACCTGAAATTTGTAACTCTGAACAGCAGTGAGGAGTACTTCCAGTTCCTTAGTAAACCCACCAGAAATGGAATAATCCTTCACTCTTTCCTCCCTAGTTTTCCTCTCTATACTCTATCTTCTGGGTAGCTTTCAAATTCAAATTCATTAGTTGAAATTCTAATTCTTTCTTATGTGGATTGTTAAAATAGCCTTTGATCTGTCTCTACTCTCTATTCCATTGGGCTGTTCTTAGTACTATATCAGGACTAAGGTGCATGTATTTAAATCCCAGCATACTTTCTAATGGATTAGAGTTCACAATTAATGTACCATAGCTTTCTGAATAACACTGAATTTATTACTACAGAATAACTGACTTTTGTGACTCCGTTATTTTTTTTTCTCTTTGCACACATCTCTACACCCCTGTATCAAAATATTACTTAAACCCCAAACTCATGCCTCTGGGAATCTTCATTCTGCCCTTCTCACTTCCCTTTCTTTTACCATGTATACATTTCTTTGGAACTTTGGGATTATGGTTAGATATTTCTTTCTCAAGAAGTCTTTCTCTGACTCTGCTGCCTTTGTGTATGTATTTGTTCTCTATCCCTGTGACCCAAATCACTATGAACTTGATGACTTAATAAAGAAAAAATCTTTTAAAACAATCATTCTCACAAGTCTGAAGTTAACACCCAAGAACCCCTTGTAACTTTTCTCACTACTGTAAAATTCACTTCTTTGGGGTTGCATATTTGTGGTTCCCATGCTCTTGATGGCTGTCAACTGGAGACCTGTTTCATGGATTGAAGTCCTCCTCCTTTCCTTCTTGTTTGGCTTCTTCAGTTCTCAGAGTGCCCTCAGTGATCAGTTCCTATGCTTCAAGTATATCTTACTTATGTCCCAGCCAGAGAAGGGACTCTGCTTTGAAGGGCTTATGTGACTGGTTAGGCCTTCTAGATCACTTTCCTACTTAAGGGTGATCTGTACCATAAAACATAAGATAAGCTTCAGAGTGATATTTTGATATATTGACAGACTCTGGAGATGGGCAGGACAATGCTGAGGGCCTCTTTAGACAGTCTGTGTACAATCTAGTAGGATTTTTCTCCTTACATGTACTTGAAAGCTTCTTATTGGGGAAATAATATGCCACAAACCCAATTTTATGAGGAAAACTGAACCTTATAAAAGTAATTTAAATCAATGTTGAGGTGTACTAGCTAGGGTAATGTTGACAGAGATTATAAGAAAGTTGTTAAAACACTGAAAAAATGTGGTTATTTATATCTTCTTGGTATACATATATCATCATCATAAATAAGGCACTTAAATTAACATAATTTATTTATATAATAAATTAATAATAATATCCTGATGGATATCTGGGGGAAACCCTTACCATGTACAAACCATTTTACCACATCATATAATCTATTTTGAAATTGAAACAGAAAAAGAAAAAAGGGGGAGGATATAAAATGCTAAAGTGAGGAAATATGCTAAGTTGAGGAAACTTAAAATATATTTAAAAATATAGATGTAACATACTCAGATTAAAGTTTATTTTTAGATAAAGGATATTTGTAAATGATTAATCAAACAGTTAATTACAGTTTCAAGTCTTCTAAAAAATAATTCTATTTTATGTTGTTGATACTGCTGGTTCCCAGTGACAAGTTCTGCTCCCTCATATGTTGAAGTAGAACATTAGAAAATTCACACTAAGGCAAGCATATAAAGCAGGTTTTACTTAACAAGGGATAGCATAGACTTCTCTGAGGAGGGAGAAGGGGGGCATAGATGGTGTTTCTAGAAGTGGGGCCATTCTGCCTTTTTTTATTGGACTTAGGCTTCCTTTGTTCTCCTGCTCTCTTCCCCTTATCTCTCTCCTTCCTGCTTATGTGACTAGGCGCAGGAGCTGCTCAGTGTGATGGCCAAAATGTGAGCAGTAGATGGGATGGATTGGCCAAGTTGGAGCCATCAGGGCCGGAAGGCAATTAACAACTCCCTATAGGAAGGGACAATCTCTGGGACAGGTTAGAACAGGTGCAGGGTTATTCTTGATATGGGTGGAGAAAGGGCTCTGAAGGCATTAACATTTCAATCCCACCATTCTCTTGATCTAACCCTTGCCTATCTTCCTCTCTGATTCTTGCTTCATTGTTTATTTAAAATTTTATTTTCAGAACAAAATACTACCATTATATAATTCTGGTGTTATGTATTATACACATATATAATCTTTGAAGGTTTTTTACAAAGTTTTAAAATATTAGTGAATAGAAATACATTCTTAAAAAAAGTCACTTTGATAAAGACAGGTCATGGATTTAAACACATCAGCTGCATGCTACAAATTCCCCCTAACACTAAAATATTTATCAGGGAAAGGACCTCCTTAATGCATGCTAGTATATTCAAAATACTATTTTTACTCTCAAGTGGCATGATTAATCAGAAGAAAAAATAAGCACAATGGCTAAACATGACATTTATTTTCATCAGTGATTTCTTTTGAATTCATGCTAAGAGGAAGTATTTCATTTCTCTGTAGTTAAAAAAACAAGTATAAAGATTAACCATATGTCCACTCTCATTTTTCAAGGCATTTTTCTTTTACTGATCAACAATTTTGAGTTTTGTTCTAAAATCTCCCTTTTCAACTTATATCATTATGATAAATCATTGAACAGTATAATTCCTGCCTGGAAAGGTAATATCAACAGGATCTGTAAGGAGAGTAGTCCACAATGTCACATCAACTTCTTTCTTCCCCAATGGCACTCTCTCTATCCGATCTCTTTCATTACATTCCATATAACATGTTTTATTAATGAACATCACTTAGCAAGCTGAAAGGAAAAACTCCCCTTTCTATTTTCTCTTAAATACACTGGATAGATTTAAATACAATTATTTAAAACATATTTCATTATTGACGTCATAAAATCTGAAGATGAGAGATCCACAAGGCAGATGGTTCTTTATAATTAGAATTACTCTTAGAAAGCAGGATTGGCCTACTATTACATCTGTACTGATGGCAGAATGTTGATTATAAATTCTTTATTTCACATGTTTTTTTTTCCTCTTTTATTTTTTCCTCTCCCCGCCCCCACTAGCCACCCTCTTCTTGGATTATTGCTTTTTCACTTAGATTGGATCAGGACCATTTATACAAATCACCTGTAAACTCACATAAAGCTCTGAAACATCCAAAGCAAGATTCTTTTGCTTGCTTGTGAGAACATAAGACTTTTGTTCAAGCTTTCCCTTGATTTATATCTATCAGGCATATGTTTTTAGTCCTTTTCAGCATTTCCAAGTCTTCAATTTCTTGCAGAAAACACATTGTTGGATTTTATTTTCCTTTGTGGAATTTATGGATCCTTGTCTTTTATTTGGTTACTTTAATCCATCTTCATTTGTTTTAATTTCTAACTAGGTTTTTATTCTGCCATATTATTTAATGTTCTTTCTATTTCTTGTACTTGCTGTGCTCTTTTAATTAACTTCTATAACATTTTCTTCTGGTGTTTAAAGTTTTATGCAATAATTTTATTTCTGTTTCTCTTTAGAGACACAAACAATAATTCTGTTTCCCTAATATATCAGTGGCTGTATCTTCCCTCTTAGAAAAGAAGAGCATTAGTAAACCTCATGTCTTTACCATCTCTATGATGCCCAGAATATTACTTACTTCTGGTGACATGAGTAATCTTTCTCTTTTCTTACATTTATATATTCGTGAATCATAGTTTATTATATTTATTTAAAATTATTCCACTACCTTTATTGGTTCTTTGGTTTTGGAGAAGAACCAAAGGCCAGAACATAGTGTTTAATCTCTGTAAGAAAGCTGAAGAATCTTGTGTGTGGGACAGGGCATGGGACATGGACTTTATGACAGAAAGACCCATGCAGTGCATCATAAGACAGCTATCACTTGATTTTGAAATAGCCCAGCAGAAAATAACTGTGGTCAAGATGGCACCCCAAGTTCTTTTTTTATGTTGGAATGTAGATAGAAGACAGTTTTGCCAGGTTGCAATCTACAAACACTGGGAGTTAGATTAGAGAAGTAAACGACTGAATGCACAAAGCATGTCAGCCTCCACCTACTTTAACTTTACACAGAAGAACTCTTGCCCAAGAAGATCCTCACAGCAATGGTGTGAGGGCAAAAGGATAGACAATAACAGTCCAAAGGCAAAGAGGTGGGAAATGGGTTGGGGAGAGCTAAAGAAGAATTGGAACTGATCTTCCTGTGTTGCCTCTAGCTCTTCTCTGCCCTAAGCTGGCCACTCACTCCCTCAACAGAGCAGTTTAAAATATACTTGTTAGTGTTGTTGCTGTGTTGTTGTTTTAGATCCTGTAGTCCATTTTTCTAATCCTGTGGATTCTTGGCATCATTTTTTGAGGCAGTAACCTATACAAGTTGGACATCTTGTTGAACACCTGCTATCTTGGGGGAATATATACAGATGTGTGTGCATGTTGAACTTGTATCTATATTCAGTATGTATTAATTATATAAGGGATATATATATATATATATATATATATATATATATATATATATATATATAGTTTGATATATTTACTATACTTCATGTTCTTCATTTAAGTCATTTGTTTTGTTGTTTTTTTTTTTTCATTTTCTGTATTCTGTGATGGTATATATAGTTTTTTATACCTAGATAATATTGTACAGTTTAAAATCTGCTTATTTTACAATGAAAAAATTTCCATGTACAATGAAAATATACATTCTGAAAGATGACCTTATAAAATTCCTTTGAAAGGACACTTCATATAGTGTGAAAATACCAAACAAAATTTTTAAATGCAATTTTTAAATAAGTCACAAATTTCAAACATGCAGTTAATAGGCAGCATTTGGAAAGAGTTTTGAAGTCTCATCAAAATTTTTGTTCTTTCATGTACAAAATTGAATACTGGTAATTGTTACTTAGTTTATAGCCTAAGTAACCTCCAAACATCATTTTAGTTTACCAAAGCATCTTTCATTTTTATGGTGCTTGAGCTTGAACCCAGAGCCTGTGCATGCTTAGGCACATGCTCTACCACTGAGTCACCCAAAACCCCATATTGATTTGGCTAAAACAAATACAGCAATTAATGGAAAATATATGTTTGATGAAGTACATTAACGTGAGCACATTATCTTGTGTTGGTACTGCCAAAAAAGCAAATACTGGAGAAAAATTAATACTTACTCAAATTCCAGTTTAAATTTTGTAAATTCTCCTCATCCCCAAAACAACTTGTCTCAAGAAACACTGACTGTACTACTTATTGTCTCCTCTCTTCTTGTCCCATTTTACTATCCCTGATTCCCTTTTCCTTCTTGTTCCTCACCCTGCTTCTTACATTTTTTTTTCTTTTATTTTCTGCCATCACTGTTTCCTCCCTTTTCTTCATATTTTCTCTCCTTTTTCTTATCTTCTTCCTTGGTCATCAAGTAGCAGTGGTAGTGGTTGCCAAGTTGCACGTACTAATAATGGTTGTATTCATCATTCAGTAAATGCTTTCCACGTGCTGGACATTGAGCTCAGCTTTTAACCAGATGAGTAATTTTAGTTGGTAGTTCTTGGGATTCAATGGGAAGTTCAGTTCAATTTGCATGCAGTTTGATTAAAATTATGCTCTGACATCTTTGAAATATGATTGAATTAAAAGACTAATGAATTTATATTAAAGAAGATAGACTTTAAAAGAACTCTAGAGAGGCAGACCTGCGACCACCGACAGAACAGGCCCAGCAACCCATGGAGGGGCAGAGCCACTGCCCGCACGTGCAAGATAGGTGGACCAGAGACTCACCTGCAGAGCAGGCCCAGTAATCCATGGAGGGGCAGAGCCGCTGCCTGCGCCTGCAAGATAGGCAGACCTGCGACCCACAGGCAGGACAGGCCCAGCGGCCCGCCAGCGTGGTAGACACATTGCCCTGGTGGGGGGAGGGGCAGAGCCGCCGACCATGCCTGCAAGGTAGGCAGACCTGCGATGGACCAGCAGAACAGGCCCAGTGGCCCGCGGAAGGGCAGAGCCACCGCCTGTGCCTGCAAGGTAGGCGGACCTGCTAAAGACTGGCAGAACAGGCCCAGTGGCCTGCCAGTGTGGTAGGCACATTGCCCCAATTGGAGGAGGGGCAGAGCAGCCGCCCACGCCTGCGAGGGATACTTTGCAACTATACAAGAGCAATATAAATATATAGGGGGAAAATTCAATAACACAACAGTTTCACCAAGCAGAAAGAAATGCAAGCAGTGTGAAAAGACAAGGAAAGATGCCGCAGTCTGGCTGGGCACAAAATCACGAGCCACTCAAGCAGGAACAAACTTTATTTTTTGAAACTGCTGCCAATGTCCGGTACGCGCCCAGGAAGATTTTGCGATCCACCCATGTGGCCTCCTCTCAGAACCGCAGTGAGCACTCCTCCCCCAGAACTCCCTCCTACTGTACTTCCCCTACCAATGGGAACTCTCCAGGAGTCCCGTAGCTGGCCTAGGTGAAAGCAGGAATCCAATATCCATATGAATGCAAATCTTAACATAATCATATCATCTCAATGGCTAGCTGGCATCACCTTTCCACCAAAAATGCCATGCATCATATACTTGGCTCTTAGCATCTCCCCCCTTCTGTTTAAGTAACAAGCAATCTGGCTAGGTTCCGTGCCTGTTAGGTTTGTCCAATTCAACATATGGTTCTTACCCGTCATCGGAAAACTGACTTTTAGGCATTAGCCTCCTGTCTTAGGTTGATACCACTGCAATTGGATCATACCCATCACTGACTACCGGTCCAGCATATAGCCATACTTGTGGATAGGCCTATGTACCAGTGGGGGGGGGTGAGATTCTTTGCCTCACCTCTGTTGGTCCCCAAATTTGGCCCTTGGTGTCAGTGGGGGGGTGAGGTTCTTTACCTCACCTCTGTTGGCCCCCAAAATTAGACCATCACTAGTAGAAGGGAGGAGGATACAGAAATGTCATGACACCAAGTCAATTAACGGCTCCTAGGAAAAATTGCATCACTGGTGACACATCAGCAAAGATACGCTAGCACTACCATAATTCGCTGCATCAACAAATAGATCACAAAGCATACAAGTGATACATAGTCCAGGCAAGTTCTGTAAGCAGTTCAAAGCAGAGGAATCTATCAATATGTCCATATCCTCCCAAAATAAAGCATACAAGTGATACATAGTCCAGGCAAGTTCTGTAAGCAGTTCAAAGCAGAGGAATCTATCAATATGTCCATATCCTTCCAAAATAAATCAACTCATTGATTGAGCATTACTTGTTGAGTTATAAATCATTGATGTATCAGTTTACACGGTTTGTTGTGATAACTCTCGAAGAAGTTGTAGTTTGGTTTTATCTTTGTCTTCACCGGCACTGGGATGAAAATAGGAATTTTGACAATGATGCTAAAAAAATATGTAACATTTCAACAGGTACTAAGAAAACAATATTTAGAACAATTTACATTATCCTGAACAGAATTATTAAATATAATGAAAAGGAAAGGTGAAAGTAAACAAACAGATCTGTTAACCTTCTATTTGTTCATATATTAAAACAATCCTCAACAGCTGTTTACCCAAATTAAATTAAACTATTAAAATCAGGTGAATAATAAAAAAATTTTTTTTGGATCCATGTGCATGAGCGCTCCTCATATATGATATATGGACATACGCACATACAGACATACAACACAAAACAGAAGTGTGCACACATAACATATAACACATAAGACAATAGTAAAGACCTTGTAGCTTTACCTAGGTGAAATCTTCATTGCAATGTTCAAAAACTCCACAGTCAAAAAATAAAACTGATCAGAAAAAACATTAACCTAGGTCTGTATGAGCTCAAAAATAAAATAGAACTTTATGATGTGGGAAAAAGCAATAATAAAATAGATATTGAAAAAAGCATCCTGGTTAATCACTGTCGCAGATGTAACAATAGCCAAGCTGGAGATCTGGATATCAGCTGTTATGGATTTGAGTCGAATCATCTTCCTTTTGGTCTGTAGAAATTGTTTTAGTTAGTCTCTCTGGAATCCAAATCGGCTGCTGTTCTTCCTGTGGAAAAACACAAACAGAGCCCCGACTCCAGACTATCACTGGGTCAGGACCTTTCCATTGTCCTGTTAGAATATCTTTCCAAAGTACCTTAGGCTTATGTACATTTTTTGGATATAAATGTCTTTCCGCAGCACTAAGCCCTGATGAATCCAAATTTAAAAAGTTTAGAGTAAAAAGGGTTATTTTAAGTTTATCTTTGGGGGATATATACCCCTTTCCAATTCCATCCTTTTGTTTTAATAAGTACATTTTAATAGTTTGATGAGCTCTTTCAACTACGCCTTGTCCTTGTGGATTGTATGGAATTCCTGTTATGTGAGTAATGCCAAATGATGAGCAAAATTGTTTTAAAGAGGTGGACACATAACCAGGACCATTATAGGTTATTAACTGTTTTGGAACTCCCACAGTGGCAAAATTTTGTAAGCAATGAGCTATAACATCTTTAGTTTTTTCTCCGGCATGAAGGGAGCCCATCAGAAATCCGTAAGAAGTATCAACAGTAACATGTAAATATTTTAATTTTCCAAATTTTGGCAAGTGTGTGACGTCCATCTGCCAAATATGGTTAGGCATCAATCCTCTAGGATTGACTCCAAGATTAACTTGTGGTAAAAATTTCACACAATTTTGACATTGTTTTATTATATGTTGGGCTTGTTCTTCAGTTATTTTAAAACACTTTTGTAAAGTATTAGCATTGACATGGAACCTTTTATGAAAATTTATAGCTTCTTCTATTGTGGAGAAAATATGTATGTCATGTGTAGATTTATCTGCTAACTCATTGCCCAAACTAAGGGCTCCAGGCAATCCTGTATGTGCCCTGATATGTCCTATAAAGAATGGATCTTTTCTGTCCCAGATTAGACTTCGTATAGTGGAAAACAAAGAGAAAACAGTAGAAGAAGGGGAAATCCTACCAGCATCTTCAAGGGATACTATAGCATTAACTACATACTGACTATCAGAAAATAAATTAAATACAGAATCTTTAAACATCATAAAAGCTTGTAATACTGCATTAAGCTCTACGTTTTGAGCTGATTGTTTGGGTACTAAAAATGTAAAAGTTTGATCAGGGGTAACTACTGCTGCTGTACCATTATTTGACCCATCAGTGAATATATTTGGAGCATTCATGATAGGGTTTTTTTTTTGTCATCTTTGGAAAAACTACAGGATGTTTAGACCAAAAAGACAAAAAAGGATTAGATGGTAAGTGATTATCAAATGAAACATTGGATTTACACATGATTATTGCCCAAGTATTTAACTCATTAGCTAACTCATCAATTTGATCCATAGTATATGGAGTAATAATTTTATTGGGAGAAATCCCAAACACTCCCTTGGCTGCTTTTATTCCTTTGAGTATTAATTGTCCTACAGCCTCAGGATATCTAGTAAGAATAGTGTTAGGAAAATAAGATAAATGTATCCACAATAATGGACCTTCTTGCCAGAATACTCCTGTAGGAATATTTTTTTGTTGGCAGTACAATAAATAATAAAGGCAAACTTATATCAATTCTATCCAAATGCATATTTTCCATATATGTTTCAATGATTTTTAATGCCTTTCTTGCTTCAGGCGTCAACATGCGGGGTGAATTTGGATCTGATGGACCTTTTAGAATATCAAATAAAGGTCCCAACTCTCCTGTTGGTATGCCTAGATAAGGCCTTATCCAATTTATGTCTCCTAATAACTTTTGAAAGTCGTTAAGTGATTTGAGTTGATCTACTCGTATTTGAATTTTGGGTGGACGGACCACGGTTGAGGATAATAAAACCCCTAAATAATTAATTGGAAGATTTAATTGTAGTTTATCTATTGCTATCTCTAGATTATAATTTTTAATAAATTTGTAAGTGTGGCATAACATTCTAGCAATGTGTTTTTATCTTTATGTGCCAATAACACATCATCCATATAGTGAAATATTTGTAGTTCAGGATTTTGATTTCTAAGTGGCTGGATTGCTTTGTTAACATAAATTTGACACATAGTTGGACTATTAGCCATCCCTTGAGGGAGTACTTTCCATTCATATCTCTGATCAGGACCTTCATGATTTAATGCAGGGATAGTAAATGCAAAATGTGGACTATCCTCGGGATGAATTGGAATTGAAAAAAAACAATCTTTAATATATATAGCTAAAACAAACCAGGTCTTTGGTAAATCAGACAATTGGGGAATCCCTGATTGAGCAGGTCCCATAATAACCATCTCATTATTAATGGCTCTTAAATCTTGCAATAATCTCCATTTACCAGATTTCTTTTTAATGACAAAAATGGGAGTATTATGGGGAGATACGGAAGGTTGTATATGTCCCTCCGCTAATTGTTGTTTGACCAGGTCATGGGCTATTTGTATCTTTTCTTTAGTCAGGGGCCACTGAGGAACCCACACTGGTCTTTCTGATTTCCAAGTAATTTTGATTGTCCCAATGGCCCTTTCTGAAAACCCAATCCATGTCTATTTGTTTCTTGATCTATTTGAGTTGGTGCTGTCATACCTTGTTCTTGTTTTCTTAATCTTTCTTCTTTCCTAAAGCCTTGTCTAGCCCTAGGAGTGGGCACATTAAGATTGATGTTATTTGTTAATGTCAAACCTAATTGATCTAGGACATCTCGTCCCCATAAATTTATAGGAAGATGATCCAATACATAGGGCTGTATAGTTCCTTCACATCCTTCAGGATCCTTCCAATCTAATACCATTGCACTTCTATGGGGATTAGTTGCCACTCCTAGGCCTCAAAGCGTTTGAGTGGCTTGTTGTAATGGCCAATGTTTCGGCCATTCTTGATGAGATATGATGCTAAGGTCTGCACCTGTATCAAGTAGCCCATTAAAGTCATGTCCTTGAATATTTAGTTTTAGCATGGGGCGAGAATCTAGATTTAAAGACAGCATAGCCCAATCTACACCTGTGGAGCCTAATCCCTTGGAACCTCTTTCTACAGTACGACTGGAAAATTTATCATGTAGGCTAGGTATTATTAATAACTGTGCTATTCTATCTCCTGGTGAAATTACTGATATACCTCTTGGAGAACTAGCTATAATTTTTATTTCACCCTCATAATCGGGATCAATTACCCCAGGACTTATCATAAGTCCTTTTAGTGTTGAAGAACTGCATCCAAATAATAAGCCTACTGTTCCTTGGGGAAGAGGTCCTTTTACTCCTGTGGGAATGATTTGAACTCCCATCTCTAGAGTTAGTACTGCTCTGGCAGAGGCGCAGATGTCCAACCCTGTGCTCCCTCTAGTTTGTCTGATGAGGGATTTAATGGATAATGCGTCCTGGGCACTACCTTGATGGTGCTGCTGGGTTCCTCCATTTCCCGTATATTTGTGGTTTTGGGCCCCAGAGCATTGGGCCCTCCAGTCCGTTTTTTGGCAATGGAGCCTGATGTCTTTCTCCATGATATCGTGGGTAAACACTTGGCCCTTGTCTGTTTTTTGATAATGGAATACCCTCTATGGTGGTTTGAGAACGGCATTCATTAGCCCAATGTTTCCCTCTACGGCATCGTGGGCAAATACCCGGTATTCTATTCCTTTGATACCTAGCCTTGTTAAACCCTCCTCCTATGGGGCAACTCCTTTTAAAATGTCCTGTTTGATCACAATTATAGCATGTTTTTGGCCTGGCATCTAAAGCCTGTTGTACTGCTGCTAAGACTTGCCCTTGTTCATTAATGTCTCTACATAATTTAATATATGTGTTTAAACTTCATGTTTCCATGGTCTGATGAACTCTCTGCAGCAACGATTTGCTTGGTCATAAGCCAGTTGTTTTATAAATGGCATTGCCTGTTCTGTATCTCCAAATACTCTAGAAGCTGTCTGAATAAGCCTATCTACAAATTCAGCGTAAGGTTCATTAGCTCCTTGTATTACCTTAGATAATTGTCCTTGTAAATCTCCATGCCCCTGTAAAGTTTTCCATGCCCTAACTGCGTCTGCAGCAATTTGTGCGTATACACCAGGATCATATTCAATTTGTTGCCGTTGACCCTCATAAGGTCCTTTTCCTAATAACATCTCTAGATTTCTTTGAGGGTAACTGGATGCTGCATTTTGCCTAGCTGTCTCCATGCAAAATTCCTCATTGGCAACCTTCCATAACAAATATTGTCCTCCATTTAGCACAGATCGACACATGTTAGCCCAATCTGCTGGCGTCATGTCTAAGTTGGTAATGGATTCGACCATGCTCACAGTGAAGGGTGCTTGTGGCCCGTAGGTTGTTACAGCCTCCTTTAATTGCTTCACTGTTTTGAAATCTAAAGCATGGTGAATTTGTTGCCCTCCTGCCTGCTCAAGTACAGGACATGCTAATCTTTGGGGTCCTGCCTCAGGATTCCGTCCATCAACTACGGGAGTTGAGGGCCGCTCAGTTGTAGATGGAGCTGTTCATTGAATTACGCCCTCTGGTGATAGAACGGGGTTAGTAGCAGCCTCCTGTTGTAATTCCCTGCCTGATGGTTGTTTTTCCTCTAAGCTTTCTTTCTTCAAATCTTCCTCTGTCTGACTAGCTTGAGAGACCTTCTCTTTCGCTTGACCAAACATGTTTTCTACCATAGTCTGGACCTCTAACAATTTACTTAACCGTCTTTCGGTTTGTTTTTTACTAGTTCCTAATCTACTATAAAGGTAACGCAACCCAATAAGATAGCATAAAACAAAACCGAAACAGAATGAAACAAAAACCGAACAAAGAATAGTTGTATCAATTTTCTTTTTCTCAGGGCCGAACAACTTAAAACCTTGAGCTAACCATTTTTCCCAGTTTGCCTGAGAAAATTCTAGGGATAGGCACCTTGAAACAAAAACAAGATAAATCAAAACGAGAACACATTGTTTTTTGAAATGGTCACCCATTTTGTTGCCTTCCCTCAGGGGCGAGCAATTTTACTCACCTCCAATCTTCAGGTGTTCCCTGTACGGGCCGCCAGTTGCCGCAGTCTGGCTGGGCACAAAATCACGAGCCACTCAAGCAGGAACAAACTTTATTTTTTGAAACTGCTGCCAATGTCCGGTACGCGCCCAGGAAGATTTTTCGATCCACCCACGCGGCCTCCTCTCGGAACCGCAGCGAGCGCTCCTCCCCCAGAACTCCCTCCTACTGTACTTCAAAACCAATGGGAACTCTCCAGGAGTCCCGTAGCCGGCCTAGGTGAACAGCAGGAATCCAATATCCATATGAATGCAAATTTTAACATAATCATATCATCTCAATGGCTAGCTGGCATCACCTTTCCACCAAAAATGCCATGCATCATATACTTGGCTCTTAGCAGAAAGAAAGGACCACAAGCAATGCAGGTCAACTCAATGTTAGAAGAGGTAATATCTGCAGCAGATGGAATGTCAGTAAAGTGCCGCAGTCTGGCTGGGCACAAATCACGAGCCACTGAAGCAGGAACAAACTTTATTTTTAAACTGCAGGAAAACACTTCACACAGCTCCCGGGGAATCCTCCCGAATGCCACGAGGCTTGTCCAGGAACCCCCAGCCGGAAACATCTCTCCCGGAAATCCCTCCTCCTGCACTTCCCCAACCAATGGGAACTCTCGGGGAATCCCCGGAAATCCCCACGAGAACTCCAAAATAGTGCAAGAACTCAAAAGTTGCAGCAGAGGCGGATAGTAATGCCTCGCCTGTCAATCAATACTGTTGGCAAAATGCCAGGGGCCATACAGACTCGGCCGTGGCTCTCAGCAGTAAAGAATTCAGGATATACATGCTTCAGATGATCTGGAGTCTCAAGGAAGACATTAGACAGCAAAATCAGACAATGAAAGATCACTTCAACAATGAATTAAATAAACAAATGCAAGAAGCAAAAGATCAACTATACAGGGAGATAGAGGTTATAAAAACAAACAAACAGAAATCCTAGAAATGCAGGAAGCAATAAACCAACTTAAAAACTCAATTGAGAATATTACCAGCAGAGTAGAACACTTAGAACATAGAACATCAGACAATGAAGACAAAGTATTTCAACTTGAAAAGAACATAGACAGCTCAGCAAGACTGTTAAGAAACCATGAGCAGAACATCCAAGAAATATGGGATAACATAAAGAGACCAAACTTAAGAGTCATTGGGATACAGGAAGGTATAGAGGTCCAAACCAAAGGAATGAGCAATCTGTTCAATGAAATAATATGAGAAAACTTCCCAGACTTGAAGAATGAGACAGAATCCCAAATCCTAGAAGCCTACAGGACACTGAATGAGCAAAATCATAAGAGATCCACACCTAGACACATTATAATGAAGATGCCCAACCTACAGAATAAGGACAGAATTTTAAAAGCTACAAGAGAAAGGAAGAAGATTACATTTAGGGGTAAACCAATCAGGATAACAGCTTATCTTTCAACACAGACTCTGAAAGCTAGAAGATCCGGGAATAACATATTTCAAATGCTGAAAGAAAATGGGTTCCAACCAAGAATTGTGTATCCAGTGAAATTAAGCTTCAGGATGGAAGATGAAATTAAAACCTTCCACTATAAACAAAAGTTAAAAGAATTTGCAGCTAGAAAACCATCTCTTCAAAACATCCTCAGCAAAACACTACAGGAAGAGGAAATGGAAAATAACAATGAAAACCAACAGTGGGAGGTAGTACAGTAAAGGGGGAAAAATAATCAAAGAGGAAAAACAAACCATGTTAAGTAACACAAATAAACAAATATGGCTGGAAGAACAATCCATATCTCAATGATAACCCTAAATGTTAAAGGCTTAAACTCACCAATTAAGAGACACAGGCTAGTAGAATGGATCACAAAAAAAGACCCAACAATATGCTGCCTACAGGAGACACATTTGATAGGAAAAGACATACATAGGCTGAAGGTCAAAGGTTGGGAAAAATCATATCACTCATATTAACTTCGGAAACAAGCAGGAGTGTCCATACTCATATCAAATAAAATAGATTTCAAGCCAAAGTTAATCAAAAGGGATAAAGAGGGAACATACTGCTCAAGGGAACCATACACCAACAAGACATAACAATCATAAATATATATGCCCCAAACAATGCTGCAGCTATGTTCAGCAAACAAACTCTTCTCAAGTTCAAGAGTCTAATAGACCACCATACAATAATCATGGGAGACTTCAACACACCTCTCTCACCACTGGACAGATCTTCCAAACAAAAGTTGAATAAAGAAACTATAGAACTCAATAACACAATTAATAACCTAGACTTAACTGACATATATAGAATATGCCACCCAACATCAAGCAGTTACACATTTTTCTCAGCAGCACATGGATCCTTCTCAAAAAAAGATCATATATTATGTCACAGGGCAACTCTTAGACAGTATAAATGAGTAGAGATAATACCATGCATCTTATCTGATCATAATGGAATGAAACTGAAAATCAACAATATAAGAAGGAAGGAAAAATCATACATCACTTGGAGAATGAACAATAGGTTACTGAATGATCAATGGGTTATAGAAGACATCAAGGAGGAAATTAAAAAATTCTTAGAGATAAATGAAAACACAGATACAACATATCGGAATCTATGGGACACATTGAAAGCAGTTCTAAGAGGAAAATTCATTGCTTGGAGTTCATTCTTTAAAAAAAGAAAAAACCAACAAATAAATGACCTCATACTTCATCTCAAAATCCTAGAAAAAGAAGAGCAAAACAACAGCAAAAGAAGTAGAAGGCATGAAATAATTAAAATCAGAGCTGAAATTAATGAAATCGAAACAAAAGAAACAATTGAAAAAATTGACAAAACTAAAAGCTGGTTCTTTGAAAAAATAAATAAGATCGACAGACCCTTAGCCATGCTAATGAAGAGAAGAAGAGAGAGAACTCAAATTACTAGCATATGGGATGAAAAAGGCAATATCACAACAGACACTTCAGAAATACAGAAGATAATCAGAAATTATTTTGAATCCTCATACTCCTATAAAATAGAAGATAGTGAAGACATCAATAAATTTCTTAAGTCATATGATGTGCCCAGATTGAGTCAGGAGGATATAGACAACCTAAACAGACCAATATCAATTGAGGAAATAGAAGAAACCATCAAAAGACTACCAACTAAGAAAAGCCCAGGACCGGATGGGTATACAGCAGAGTTTTACAAAACCTTTAAAGGGGAACTAATACCAATACTTTTCAAGCTATTTCAGGAAATAGAAAAAGAGGGAGAACTTCCAAATTCATTCTATGAGGCCAACATCACCCTGATTCCTAAACCAGACAGAGACACTTCAAAGAAAGAAAACTACAGACCAATATCTCTAATGAACCTAGATGCAAAAATCTTCAATAAAATTCTGGTGAATCGGATACAAAAACATATCAAAAAAATTGTGCACCATGATCAAGTAGGATTCATCCCTGGGATGCAAGGCTGGTTCAGTATACGGAAATCAATAACTGTTATTCACCACATCAATAGACTTAAAGATAAGAACCATATGATCATCTGGATAGATGCAGAAAAAGCATTTGACAAAGTACAGCATCCCTTTATGTTCAAAACTCTAGAAAAACTAGGGATAACAGGAACATACCTCAATATTGTAAAAGCAATCTATGCTAAGCCTCAGGCTAGCATCATTCTGATGGCAAAAAATTGAAGGAATTCCCTCTAAAATCTGGAACAAAACAGGGATGCCCTCTCTCACCACTTCTGTTCAACATAGTTCTCAAAACAGTGGCCAGAGCAATTAGACAGACGAAAGAAATTAAAGGCATTAAAATAGGAAAAGAAGAACTTAAATTATCACTATTTGCAGATAACATGATTATATACCTAGCAGACCCAAAAGGGTCTACAAAGAAACTATTAAAGCTACTAAATGAATTCAGCAAAGTAGCAGGATATAAAATCAACATGCATAAATCAAAGTCATTCCTGTATATCAGCGACAAATCCTCTGAAATGGAAATGAGGACAACCACTCCATTCACAATATCCTCAAAGAAAATAAAATACTTGGGAATCAACCTAACAAAAGAGGTGAAAGACTTATACAATGAAAACTACAGAACCCTAAAGAGAGAAATAGAACAAGATCTTAGAAGATGGAAAAATATACCCTGTTCATGGATAGGCAGAACTAACATCATCAAAATGGTGATATTACCAAAAGTTCTCTATAGGGTCAATGCAATGCCAATCAAAATCCCAACGGCATTTCTTGTAGAAATAGAGAAAGCAATCATGAAATTCATATGGAAAAATGAAAGACCCAGAATAGCAAAAACAACTCTAAGCAGGAAGTGTGAATCAGGCGGTATAGCGATACCAGACATCAAACTATACTACAGAGCAATAGTAACAAAAACAGCATGGTACTGGTACCAAAACAGGTGGGTGGACCAATGGTACAGAATAGAGGACACAGAAACCAATCCACAAAACTACAACTATCTTATATTTGATAAAGAGGCTAAAAGCATGAAATGGAGGAAGGATAGCATCTTCAACAAATGGGGCTGGGAAAACTGGAAATCCAGATGCAAAAAATGAAACTGAATCCCTTTCCCTCGCCATGCACAAAAGTTAACTCAAAATGGATCAAGGAGCTTGATATCAAATCAGAGACACGGCGTCTGATACAAGAAAAAGTTGGCTACGATCTACATATTGTGGGGTCGGGCTCCAAATTCCTCTATAGGACACCCATAGCACAAGAGTTAATAACTAGAATCAACAAATGGGACTTACTCAAACTAAAAAGGTTTTTTTTCAGCAGAAGAAACAATAAGAGAGGTAAATAGGGAGCCTATATCCTGGCAACAAATCTTCACTCCTCACACTTCAGATAGAGCCCTAATATCCAGAGTATACAAAGAACTCAAAAAATTAAACAATAAGAAAACAAATAACCCAGTCAACAAATGGGCCAAGGACCTGAACAGACATTTCTCAGAGGAGGACATACAATCAATCAATAAGTACATGAAAAAATGCTCACCATCTCTAGCAGTCAGAGAAATGCAAATCAAAACCACCCTAAGATACCATCTCACTCCAGTAAGATTGGCAGCCATTATGAAGTCAAACAACAAGTGCTGGCAAGGGTGTGGGGAAAAGTGTACACTTGTACATTGCTGGTGGGACTGCAAATTGGTGCAGCTAATTTGGAAAGCAGTATGGGGATTTCTTGGAAAGCTGGGAATGGAGCCACCATTTGACCCAGCTATTCCCCTTCTTGGTCTATTCCCTAAAGACCTAAAAAGAGCATGCTACAGGGACACTGCTACATCAATGTTCATAGCAGCACAATTCACAATAGCAAGACTGTAGAACCAACCTAGATGCCCTTCAATACACGAATGGATAAAAAAAAAATGTGGCATTTATACACAATGGAGTATTACTCTGCATTAAAAAATGACAAAATCATAGAATTTGCAGGTAAATGGATGGCATTAGAGCAGATTATGCTAAGTGAAGCTAGCCAATCCCTAAAAAAACAAATGACAAATGTTTTCTTTGGTATAAGGAGAGTAACTAAGAACAGAGTTGGGAGGAAGAGCATTAGAAGAAGATTAACATTAAACAGGGATGACAGGTGGGAGGGAAAAGGAGAGAGAAGGGAAATTGCATGGAAATGGAAGGAGACCCTCATGGTTATACAAAATTACATACAAGAGGAAGTGAGGGAAAAGGGGAAAAAATACAAGGGGTAGAAATGAATTGTAGTAGATGGCGTAGAAAGAGAAGATGGGAGGGGAGGGGAGGGGATGGGGGATAGTAGAGGATAGGAAAGGCAGCAGAACACAACAGACACTAGTATGGCAATATGTAAATCAATAGATGTGTAACCGATGTGATGCTGCAATCTGTATACGGGGTAAAAATGGGAGTTCATAACCCACTTGAATCAAAGTGTGAAATATGATATATCAAGAACTATGTAATGTTTTGAACAACCAACAATAAAAATTAAAGGAAAAAAAAGAATGTTCCATTATATGGATAGACCGCATTTATGTATCCATTCATAGGTTGATGGACATTCAAGTTGTTGCCACATTTTTGCTACTATGGATAATGCTCCTGTGAAAGTTGGTGCAACAGTTTTAATTTAGTGGGCTTTCCTTTCTCTGGGATAAATCCTTATGGTATCTCTTTTAACTCTATTTTTAATCCTTTGAGGAATTGCCAAACTCTTTTCCAAAGAGGTTGCAACATTGTACAATCCCATCTGCAGTGCATGGGGTCAACTTTCTTTACATCCTCACTTGTACTTATTATCTGGTTTTGGTGACAGCCACCTTAATAGATGTGAAGTAGTATCTCATTGCAGCTTTGATTTGCAATTCCCAGATGACTCAGAATCATTTCATACATGGCATCCTCTTAGTGTAATGTAATAATGTCATAAATCAATAGTAATATAGATTGTCAAATGATTTTGTCTATCTAAAAAAACCATTCCAAGTAACCCATAGGTTAAGGTGAAATCATGAGGAAGATTATGAGATATTTAGAGATGGACAGCAGAGGAGGCACCACAGGGCAGTAGTCATGCCACAGCTTTGTATACATATTATAAAAGAGGACATGAGTTTTAACTTGATATTTTATAAAACTTTATTTTATTTTATTTTATTTTCATGTGATGCTGAGGATCAAACCCAGGACCTCACACATGCTAGGCAAGTGCTCCACCACTGAGTCATATCCCCATCTATAATTTAGCATTTTTTTATTTATAAACTTGCTTCGGTAATATTAATAAATAAAATAGAACTACTATTGATGTGAATTCTATACTTTGAGTAATTATAAGTTTTTAAACTTTTAGAAGGAAATGAGATTCCATGTTCAAAACTTCATTTCATAGAGGGCCATATCACAATGCCATAAACGACTTATATATCTCATAAAGTCTTTGGATCCAATTTAACTCAAAAAAATTAAAAATTTATGGACCCTGGACTCTCAGTTAGGAGATGACAAATAAGAGGATCATGATAAAAGGGTTTGGAAGCACACTGAATATTTTTGAAACTCAAATGAACATGCTAGTAATTTCCCATTCCTGGATTAAAAATACACAGGAATATAATTTAAAAGTTTAGAGGAGGAATATTTGTGTTCATTAGTTCTTTATGTATTAGTGTCACGTGTGTACATATATACATATATGCCCTTTCCAATTTGTGTCACAATGGAAATGTCAGAATCTAATTTTTCTTAAAGGAACATTTATGTCAGTGGAATGTCATCCTACCCTGATCACTGTACTTAAATTTCTGATGTTTTCACAAACTCAGTTGATTTTTAGTTTTTTTTTTTTTTCCTTTTGCTTGTTTGTTTTTTGTCTTTAGCATGAACAAATAATTTTAAACCTATCTCCGTCTCTGGTCACAGAAACACAAAGAACAAGATGACACAGGAAAGCCAAAGTTGTGGGGAAGGAAAGCAGGACTTTGATTTTAAATAACTACATCCATCAGAGGGACAGACTGCCCTGTAGGACTCCTTGGGTTTCCCAGTAATGATAGCTTGGCATGTGTGAAGAAGCACCTCTCTGGTTTCCTATTTCTTTACTGTAAGATTCAACAGATTTTAACTTTATGAACCATATAAATTTACTGACCATCAACTATTTGAAAACTCTAAGGCTAGATTCTGGGATGAGGAGTTCTTTAAGCCACTGTGCATTTTCTAACTTTCATGGTAATTGCACTGTAATTTAGAAACTGTGTGATTACCAAGAATTTCTAAAAAAAAATATTCTGTATTAGAAAGAGGCATATAATTGCAAATTACTCATATAAGCATATATTACATTAATACATCTGAATAAATGAAGCAAGTGAGATCAGAAAACAAAAACATGGACCTACAACTCATCACACAGCTATGAAAAGTGCTGTAATTACAAAGCAAAATACTTGTCTTTTAGGTCCAAAGCATGTGTTTTCAAAGTCCTCTAGCTAATAAATATCTATATTTTCTTTATTCCAAATTTATTGCTGTGCTTTCATTATTATAATGTGTTTGAAGGATCATGTGTTGATCTAGTGTATGATTTCAAACAATTCCCTTAAAAGTACTAAAAATTTTCTCTTAACACCCATCACTAATTTTATTAGTACCATAGTTATATGTGAACTTTGAGCCTACAGGAGAAGTTTACTTAAAATTCAAAAATTTTCTGTCACTGAAAAGGTAGAAGATATATTATATTAAAGATGACTTTATTGTCTGGGAAATAGAAATATGCCAAAGGAATTATTTCCAGGAATTTGGTCATTTTGGGGGTACTGATCTGTGTATAATAAGTGAAATTTAATTATATTTGAAGATTTATGGAAATATGCTTCAAAATAAATGTGCCTTGAGAGAGAATATTAGTATACTTAGCTTCTACAACTATTTCCAGAAAATTTACATAATATAAAAATTACATGAATTATGTAGAAATGCTATTCACTGTATCTTTATAGTATTTTGAGGAGATTCATTGATTTGGTATTTTTGCCTCAAATATATTTTTTCAAAAATAAACAGAACTTGGTCATTAAGCTTTTTGTTTTATATGATATCATCAATTTATGATGAAATTATTATTCTCTTTTAAGCCCAACTATATATAAAAAATAGTGATTCTTTTTCTTGGTGCCATGTTACCTTCCAAAATTCTTAGTTTTTGTGAAAAACAATGATAATTTTGAAGTGCAGAGTTATATCCATATAAAGCATATTTTCTTTTCTCCAATTTTGATTATTCATCTAATTTATATTAAAATGTATTGAACATGTTTGATTGTGTATTATAAGCCCATAAACTAAGCTAACTATTTTACTTAGAGATCTGGATCTTCAAATATACACATCTATTTTACCCACAATGTATTAAAGTAACAAAGAGAAGCATAAAATGAGATAATCATCCATAATGAAAAGAGGAGGTAATCTCCAGTGAGAAAAGACTTCAAAGAATTTCTGGAAAACAGAAAGTCTGGAAGCAGATGAAGGATGCATTTGAGTTCTAATTAGGGCTTACCAGGGGGTAGATTAAGACCATGACTAGGCATATTGGAAATCTATAAATTAGTGTGGTTCAGATCAGCACATTTGAAATAGAGAAGAAAGCAGGTTTGGGCACACAGAATATGGGGTTGCAGTCTACTCTCAGAGGAGGCTTCTGCTTACTCCAAGTGAAATTGTGGAGCTATCTTGCACTCTCATAGTTGTTTCTACTTGAGACATGGAGTGTGATTTACATGAGGCTCAAACAGTCTTGAGTGTAGGAAGACTGAATGGTCATATCAAAAAAAAATCTTTTCTACTGATGAAAATATTTTGAAAAGACCACTTTCAGCAATTGTCTGGGAAATGAATCCTTCAGTCCTAATGGTGCAATAAAGCACAGTTCCCTATAGTGACACCACAAAAATTTACTTTGCAGTCTAAGTTCTATACTTAGTTTATGGTACTGGTGAGACTCTATTCCTGAAGAAAACTTATAAAAAGGGAAAACATTGCAATTAATTACTGTTTTGACAACTGTGTAGACTGAATGTCAAATTAATGTTCATCTTCTGCTGTTGATTTTAGATGTCCTAAATGGACTTCTTTTGGTCTCTATAAATTAACAGATGGAGTGAAACTCATACTCATCCCCAAATCATTTGAGCCTCCTCACCATACATTTCTCAAGACACAACTACTGCATTGGTCCTTTTACAATTCCTGTAGGGCAAGTGAGTACTAAAAAGTAGAGAATTGCATAATCTGTTTTCAAATTGAATCATCTGATTTTTATCTCTATTGCAACATGGAATCAATGTCCTTCTGGTAACGAGAGTGAATTGACCTAGCTAGGATTGTAATTTTTCCTCTTGCTTTCTGTTTATTTATTACATAAAATTTAGAATCCTCAGGTGCAGTTTAAATTTTAGTTGGAATCTTGTTAGACATTCTGATGGAAAAGTGTCATCTTAAATAATTAGGATTTATAAAACTGGAGGATGCAGAGGCATGGTGTAAGAAAATATAATTGCCAAGTTGGTTAATGGGAGTGATGGTGAGGGAATACTCTTCAACTTTGACACTCTAGCTCCTGGATCTATGTAGTCTATCTCTTGATAGCACAACCTGATATAATGATGTGAAATTTAAGAAGTGTAAGCAACACCATCACCTGTTCCATAATTCTACTAGGCGAGTAGCTTTTTCTTTTTATTTTGTAGTTGAAAATACAGTGAATACCATGGTCATATAATATCTTTATTTTTGTTAACTGTGGTCTGATTCAATTTTAGGCATGATCTATTGACACTTTGTTAGTGGTGCTTGCTTAGGATTTATTGTCTGTAAAAGCAAAATGTAAAAAAAAAATGCTTGAGTTTTTCTTGTTATAATTATTTCTGGGTTAAAAGAGATCCACTTGTTAATTTATTATGAGAGAATGATGAAAAGAATGATGCTGTCACAAGAACCTAGAGACAGACCTCTCCTCCTAGCTGGCAGGATATTTGGAAGAAGCATTTGATAGACAAAATTGCAGTGACTGGAAACCACTATGTTACTCAGTCCTCAATCATCCTGTGCATCATCAGAGGCTGGATAAAACAACTAGCCAAGTCAAGTTGTCAACTTGGTTGTCTTGTACAATGCCCATGATGTATGTGCTTTGGTATTTGATAGCATGAAATCCCATGATATTTACACTGCATTGTCTCTCTCAGAGATCCATCCTGATTACTGTACCCCCCAAATTTTATCATCTTACAAAGTTCCTTATAGACAAGTCTTGATTTCTTCCTATTAGTTATGTACCTTCTTACCTGAGGTAACTTCTTTTTCCACGTGTAATTAAGGATGAAGTGTGCTGCCAAGTATTCTGATCTTTGGAAAGAGATTTTTTTTTTTATTTTTTTTATTTTTCAAGGATAACCCTGAAAGATACTGTACAATGGTGTTATTTTATTTCAGCTTACTTCTAAATGAAGCTAACTCACATTTATTTCTAGTAACATTTTGATAAAGGTTGGCCAATTTCCCTTCTATCTGATTCACAAAGGGACCTTTTCCTAAGGAGGAAATGAATAGGTGTTGTATTACTTCTTTGCTTTAAAATTGATTGGGGTTTTCTGAGAAAGAGAGTAACTTCATGACTATCTTCTTGATTAGTTATTTGCTTAGTTATTGGTCACACTCTACAAGTGTGACATCAGGTGAAATGTAAAGGAAGATAGAGAGTAAAATAAGTAGAAGATATCAATTGATTATACTTTTGTACTGAAGTAAGGTTTTTCAAGTACTATATGACTTGCATATCTCTCTGCCTTCCATTTAAAATAGAAATATAAAATTCATCTTTAATTTTATGTATCACAAATAAACTTCTAAAAATAAAATTTACACCTATTTTTTTCCTAATTCTGTTCATGATTTCTCTATTCTCTTGATTATATGAATTTTTTATAACTGATACTAACTTGATAATCTGTGTCATTTCCTGGTTTACAAACACTTATTGATTTTTGTCTCTTTTTACTTATAGTGGGCCTCCAGTGACTAAGGGAAAGACCTCTTCCTGTCTGCTTCTCCCAACCCTGCTCCAGCCTCTCAGCTTCCCAGACCCTCATGCAGTTGGTTGTAAATTCTTGCTGAAGCTCCTTTACTGTCAACTTTTCAGGACTAAAAAAATGAAAAATTAAAAAAAAAACACTTTAAAAAGCAAAATGTGGAGGATGAAAGCAGCACATATTTTTTTTTGTAATTAGACTTTTTAAAATTTTTTTAACATTTGTCTCTTTTTAATGTGGGTCAGCCACTGATACTTGATCAAAATAACCATTTCTTTGTTGAGTTCTCCTGACCAAGGAATAGCCACACCCTCAGAACAAAACAAAACACACACATACAGGAAAAAAAAAAAAAAACACAGAATCATCTTTAACCTAATATTTTATATGTTTCAGATCCTCATAACTTTGCTCACAAGGTTCTGTGTTCAGTTGAATTGTAACTGCTTTTTGTATTTGGAGAGAGTGTGACTATTGAACTTGAAACTTTTTATTCTGGGCATCTTGGTGGATTCTGGTTAGATAAAGTGGGTGAGAGGGTGAAGGGAAAGTGGGGAGTTCTTCTCTATTATAACATGAAGTTTCCCCACAGTCTGCTCTCAGCTGCCAAACCTCAAGTTTTTCTTACACTGGTGTACTTTGATTATTCTTACTTCCCCTTTATCCATAATTTTTACAGAAGCTTATCAAATTACACTATTAAGAACAATTTTAAAAATAAAGTTATAGTTCACCTCACCATTCTGCACTTGTTATTTATGGTTTCACTCACCTGCTTGCCTGTTTCTGATGTCTGAAAAACAGACATATTATTTTCCACATTTTATCCAGTTTCCTACATGTATATACTGGAAAGAAAGAAAATAAGGTCTGGAAATATTCTATTTTTTTGAATGATATAATCAAGAAAATAAAATTTAAACATGCTAAATATATCTACAGAATTTCTCAAGTAGCTATGCTTAAAACAAAGAGAATATCCTGTAAAGAAAATCTATAGTCAGTTTCAATAAAGCAAGAATAGAACCCAAGTATTTATCATTAATGATGGGCTATAGATGATACATACAGAATAACCTCAAGATTTAAAGGAAAAATTGTATTCAACCTGGTATTCTAAACTGAAGCAGACTGTCCATCAATGATAAATAAAAATAGATCTTCATAAATGATAAAATTCTAAAAAGCAATTTTCTGTGCCTCATTACAAAGAGGGTTACTAAATATAGAAGAAAAATAAAACAAAGGGAGCAGAGTTTGTGGACAGAAATAGTGGCTCTAACTACAGAGCTCAAGAAAGTTATGCTGATTCTGCAGTAGACCTTGAAAATAGTTTTTTTTAGCATACCTCAGTCCTACCTTTAAAATGATGCTTAAGCTAGTAAGTAATCAATTGATGGAATGTAGCAAAAGTTAGAAGATTCTAGTGACCTATTTTTTTTTTCACCACACACAAAAAAATGAAAATTAGAAAATACTGGAAAAACAAAGTGATGAAAAAGAAAGTAAAAACCCACTAAACACAAAAAATGGAAAGTCAAGTTCTGCATATGAAAAACAGTAAAATGTGCACTTTTTGTAACATTTAATGGGATAGAAGAAAGTAGTATTGATTGTTCTTGATGGTAAGGACATCCCTCCATTAGCAGCATTCATGTCCTGATACCAGATGTCAGAAACGCTAATAAATTAGAGAAAGAAATCATTCTTACTTCTGGTGTGTGTTTTGTGATGAAAACTATTTTAAAGTCAAATTTGTGAAAATGCTTACTGGTTTTTAACCTTCATAAATTTTCTGTAGACAAAGAATGCAACACATAATTATTTTTAAAAGAGAATAACTAACTGATGAAGCATGAACATAGGGACTTGTAACTATTAAAAAATAGAGTGAGGTGTGGTGGTCTGTACAGATGCTGATACTCAGAAATAATAAAGTGTCCAATGTAGATTAAGCAAGAAATCACAGAACATATATCATTATGATTATGTAAATAATAATCAATAAACACTAAAGCCTTTTAATAGTTGACTCATTAGGCCTGAAGAGAAAGAAGTGGGCCCATGAGCTAAATTGCTTTTCCTCCCTCTCTCATTGCAATTGGAAAAATAATGGGAACCCTAAAACATTGTGAAGGGTCTTCTATGTATATATTTCAAAATTATGGTCAATATCATACAACTAGTAGTAGATATGGCTAAATTTAGTTTCCTTTTAGAACTTTACATAGTTGCAGAGGCTGCTGATTTGGGTGTAAATTTTGGAAACTACTGTTTTATACAGTCCAGGTGATTGAACCCAGGGGTGAATTTTCATTCATATATATTCACAGTTCTTCGATATTTTGCTTTGATACCTGGTCTCAGTTTCCAAGGCTGGCCTTGAAGTTGTGATTATTCTCCCTCAGACTCTATGATTTTTGAGAATACAGGTATGTACCACCACATCAGGCCTGGACACTCCCTTTTAATTTTTACACGCATCTAATAATCAAAAGGTTTTTTAAATATTACTGCCTTTCCTTTTATATAAAATATTCAATACTAACTTTCCAAATTGGTCTTCACCCTCACATTGTTTTTTTCAAAAGACCAATCTTCATGTTGAGTAGTTATACTTTCTTTTTTAACCATAACATGATATGCTCATTAAGTTCTATTCTGAGTTAGCAAGTCAATTTTATATATGTTTTAGAAAAACAAATTGCCATAAATTGTTCTGGTCATGCTCTTAATAGAAGTACCTTTTAGTCATCATCAAAAGAAAGATAGAAGGAAATTTGTTAAAGTCAAAAGCTAAGATCCAACAGTGGGCCAGTTCTTGTTTCAACCAGATGTTTATGATTTGATTGCTTTTTAAAAAAACATCATTCTTTGGATTGCTCTGATGGCCTTTCCTATGATATTTAATAGTCAGCTCCATTTAAAAGCAATAGTTTAGGTGAAAAGTGGATAATAAGGTAAATAAATATTTGGAAGAAATTAATAGTACTCAATATTTCTCATGACTATATACAGCTTCCTCCCACCATTCTGAGATTGCAAATCATAGAGCTTTCAATGACTTCCATTCCTCACTACCTTTCACTACTCAGCTAATGCAGAATTAATTTCTCAACAAATTTGCATTAAATAAGTAGCAATTTAGAGAAAACCAGATATAATTTACACCACTGAAATTAAAACAATATATGTGGCAATTTGCCAAATACTTGGCATATTCAAAGAATAAAATGAAGAAATTTAACAGAATTGTGGCTTTCCTTTATGTGATAGGGGAAAGTTTATTGTCATGTTGTTTCAAAAAGACATTGACCACTTCCTTATTTAAAAAAAAAAAAAAATAGTTGTTATTCTTTAACATGGATTTTCTTGATTTTTTAAAGTTTTTCCCATTTTTCTTGCACACTGAGAAGGTATTTGCTGGGGTCAAACACAGTGTGATAATGATCAATCAATTGAATTTTCAACTAATATTATAAAATGCATCTCTGACACATTTGCAATTGTTTTCATGTTATATAGTAGCCTCATGCACATTCAGCATGAGAAGAGGTTGTTCATTAATTTTGGTATCAATACTGGGTTAGGTACATTGAAAAGATGTTGAGAAAATTACATCTATAATAATGGAATCTCCCAATTCACTTTCTGGTTAAATCTCCCTGTCCTCACTCAGGACAGTTTCTATGTAGTTTTTTTTTTTTTTTTTTTTTTTTTTTTTTTATGTCTCAGGAGAAATATTGGTAAAAAATGTATCTTTCACCTGTAGCATAAAAATAAGTGGTCATGTCCTTCATCTTCCTGAACTGAGGACAAGCATAACTCTGAAATATGGTACTGTGAACAGAGATTTTCTGGAGTCAGTCTTGACATAGTTTTGAGGGTGCTGTTTCAAAAATTTCAAAATTTCTCTTACACCATCGGTATTGGATTACTAGGGATCTTACTACATATTCAGAACAGTACATAAGTGAACAAATTTTTTGTTAAGCAAAAATGCCCTGTGCAGCCAGGGATGGCTGAAATACTGATTATACTGAGACTCTGGAAATCTCAGTTATTTTTTTTTTTACCTCTAACTACTAAATTTTTCTAGCTCAGTAAATCTCTCTCTATTCTTTTTCTTGCTTTTAAAACCAGAGGAGCAATATTTGTCTTTTTTAAATTTCTGTATTGTTTCCCAATTTGACTGAAATAAAACATGTAGAAGTCTTTTGGAATATATTACAAAGCATACAAATGAAAGTCAATAATCATTGTTAATTTTGTAGGGACTCTTTTTCTTTCAAATGCTGTCCTAGCTCAAAGTTAGTAACATATCTTTCTTCAATTACCTCTGATTATATATCCATTCCCCCCCTAGCATTTGGAAGCCACACTTAATCCACTATTGGTCTTTTGCTTATGTCTTTACAAGATTTTATTTGTATGCTATTGTGTCTTGAACCCATTGATTTTTCTTTCATTTAGTGTAGTTTCATGTATAATTAAATTGTTATAAATGTCTATATTAGAGAGTGTAAAATGTCCCCAGACCTTATTCTTAACCATATGTTGTTGTAAACTCAGTTCTTCATGAATTATATGTAATATCAATAAATTTTTGAATGATATTCAATATGATTTTTTATGGATTCCATGAATAAGAAGACTTTATCCTATTGTAACTGGTAAGACAACATTTTATGATAAGAAACTTAATCTTTACATACAACCTTCTCAGTTTACCTTACTAACTGGTCCATAGAAAATAAGACTATGAAACATAGCTCATTGATTATTCCTGCCTTGATACAATACTACCCATAGAATAGCAGTGATGTCAGAATTTACTAAAGTACATGAAAACACTGATCATAGAAAACAAAACATTCATTCACAGAAAAATGAAATGGCCCCAATGAGGCTGAAGTCTAGAAGGCCATTATGCACACACAAGAAAGATAAAGCTCTTCTCTCCACAAGAGCTATCTTTACATTTGTGGAAATTCAGTCTCTTCAAATCAATAGGAATTGTTAAAATGTTAAAATTTGTAATTCAAGATATGAAAATCTGGGGCTTTTTTTTATATCTATGTCCTTCATAGAACACTTAATTTCACTGTAAATACAAACAGAGAAAATTATAATGATCTGACTTATGCAATTATATTCCATATTAAGTTTTATTAAAATGTGTAAAAGTATTGAGAGATGCTAGAGTATTATTTATTCAACAGTATGTTTTACTGTTGCATAAATAATTTAGTCAAGTGGAACACTTTGACATGATGCAATACATGAGTGTTAACATATAAACAAATATTCAGTTATAAAGACATATTGCATACATAAGGTAAATATAGGTAAAAAAAATGCACTGTAAAGTGAGCATGATGGTCCTTGCTTGTAATCCAAGCAAATTGGGAAGCTGAGTATTTTCAGAAGTTTAAACTCAGCCTCAGAAACTTAGTGTGATTTCAAGCAACTTGGCAAGACCAGTCCCAGAATTTGAAATAGTGGGGAGAGGGCTTAGGAATGTGGCTCAGTGTTTAAAAATCCTTAAATTTAAACTGCAATACAAAAAAAAAAAATAAAGTGTAAAGTATTACAATTCAGTGTTAAACATCAAAAGATAGATCTCTTATAACTGTTTTCTCTAATATTTAAAAGTGAAAATAGTAATACTTTATTTAGAAGAAAATTATATGCTTTCAAAGATAAGGTTTCTGCACCACGCATGTATGATATTTATGACTGATATTACTACCAAATAACTTGATAATGCTTAATAAATTTAAACAAAAGTTAAACACAACTACTTATATTCTATATTTAAATGAGTTGTGTCTTTTACTGATAATCATATATATCAAGGTTTAATGTATATATAATGATTTTACTCTCATATTTGTCAGGGTGTTTACTATAAATGTTTAGTTGTTGTATAAGGCATATATTTTGTACAAAATATTTTCAATGTTCACTACTGGTATGAGTTTTCAGATGTTCAATGAATTTAAAATTTGATTAAGTTTTGGAAATATTATTTAACATTTTAGAGTTTCTGGGGACAGTGAATTCTACACCAATCAGTAGTGTTTAAGAAACATGTGGCAATGAAATGTTTTATCCCCCATTTGTTTTCTCTCTTACCAGTATGTATCCACAGGTGCTGAGTATTGGTGAATACATTTTGGAGGCATTGTCACATTGTCAATTTTCACATTTCAAAACTTTCTCTCTGCTAAGATTATTGTGGTGGCGATTAAATTTTTACCCTTTCTTAGAGGAATGGTTCAATGGTCTCATTTATAAAGCTTCACTCCAGCATATTTTATCTGATTTCTAGTAATGTACAACATATAATTTAAAATATTTCTACATTCTCTATATTTATATGTCTTCTTTTCAGAATAAATAGCCTAATGGTGAAAAAGAAATGATTTCTTATTAAAAGCTTTGATACATTGTTTTCATTCATAGGGGTTCTTTCCTGTATAAATTCTGTTGTTAATGAGGTTTAGTTTTTCTTTAAAAGTATTATCACTTTATTTACTTTTCATATTCACCATTGTGTCTTCTGCTGTGGTGAATAAAGTTTTATTTTTTATTAAAAGTTTTGCCACTTTATTCACATTTTTAGGACTATTCTCCAGAGTGAGTTCTTCTATGGTGAATAATGCCTGTTTTATTCTAAAAGCTTTGCCACATTCCTTACATTTGTAGGGCTTCTCTCGAGTGTGAATTCTCTGTGGCAAATAAGGTGTGATTTTCGACTGAAAGCTTTGCCACATTCTTTGCATTGGTACGGCTTCTCTCCAGTGTGAATTCTTCTGTGGCGAATAAGGTTTGATTTTTGACTGAAAGCTTTGCCACATTCTTTACATTTGTAGGGTTTCTCTCCAGTGTGAGTTCTACTGTGGCAAATAAGGTGTGATTTTCGACTGAAAGCTTTGCCACATTCTTTACATTTGTAGGGCTTCTCTCCAGTGTGAGTTCTACTGTGGCAAATAAGGTGTGATTTTTGACTGAAAGCTTTGCCACATTCTTTACATTTGTAGGGCTTCTCTCCAGTGTGAGTTCTGCTGTGGTGAATAAGGTCTATTTTGTGACTGAAAGCTTTGCCACATTCTTTACATTTGTAGGGCTTCTCTTCAGTGTGAGTTCTGCTGTGGCGAATAAGTTGTAATTTTTGAGTGAAAGCTTTGCCACATTCTTTACATTTGTAGGGCTTCTCTCCAGTGTGAGTTCTGTTGTGGCAAATAAGGTCTGATTTTTTACTGAAAGCTTTGCCACATTCTTTACATTTGTAGGGCTTCTCTCCAGTGTGAGTTCTGCTGTGGCAAATAAGGTCTGATTTTTTACTGAAAGCTTTGCCACATTCTTTACATTTGTACGGCTTCTCTCCAGTGTGAGTTCTGCTGTGGTAAGTAAGTCCTACTTTTCTACTGAAAGCTTTGCCACATTCTTTACATTTGTAGGGCTTCTCTCCAGTGTGAGTTCTGCTGTGGCGAATAAGGAGTGATATATGACTAAAATCTTTGCCACATTCTTTACATTTGTAGGGCTTCTCTCCAGTGTGAGTTCTGCTGTGGTGAATAAGGTCTGTTTTTTGACTAAAAGCTTTGCCACATTCTTTACATTTGTAGGGTTTCTCTCCAGTGTGAGTTCTACTGTGGCAAATAAGGTGTGATTTTCGACTGAAAGCTTTGCCACATTCTTTACATTTGTAGGGCTTCTCTCCATTGTGAGTTCTGCTGTGGTGAATAAGGTCTATTTTGTGACTGAAAGCTTTGCCACATTCTTTACATTTGTAGGGCTTCTCTTCAGTGTGAGTTCTGCTGTGGCGAATAAGTTGTAATTTTTGAGTGAAAGCTTTGCCACATTCTTTACATTTGTAGGGCTTCTCTCCAGTGTGAGTTCTGCTGTGGCAAATAAGGTCTGATTTTTTACTGAAAGCTTTGCCACATTCTTTACATATGTAGGGCTTCTCTCCAGTGTGAGTTCTCCTGTGGTAAGTAAGTCCTTCTTTTCTACTGAAAGCTTTGCCACAATCTTTACATTTGTAGGGCTTCTCTCCAGTGTGAGTTCTCCTGTGGTAAGTAAGTCCTACTTTTCTACTGAAAGCTTTGCCACATTCTTTACATTTGTAGGGCTTCTCTCCAGTGTGAGTTCTGCTGTGGTGAACAAGGTCTGATTTTTGACTAAAAGCATTGCTACATTCTTTACATTTGTAGGGCTTCTCTCCACTGTGAGTTCTTCTGTGGCGAATAAGGAGTGATATATGACTGAAATCTTTGCCACATTCTTTACATTTGTAGGGCTTCTCTCCAGTGTGAGTTCTGCTGTGGTGAATAAGGTCTGTTTTTTGACTAAAAGCTTTGCCACATTCTCTACATTTGTAGAGCTTTTCTCCAGTGTGAATTCTTCTTTGGTAAATAATGTTTAATTTTTGACTAAAAACTTTACCATATTCTTCACATTTGTAGGGCTTCTCTTCAGTGAGAATTCTGCTTTGCTTAACAAAGATTGATTTTCCTTTATAAACTTTATCACATTCTGCCCATTGGTAGGGCATCTGTCCAGTGTGGGTTACTCTGTGGTTAATAAGATCATTTATTTTACTAAAAGCTTTGCCACATTTTTTATATTTGTAGGGCTTCTCTCCAGTATAAATTCTCTGGTGGTGAACAAGGCCTGATTTTTTATATGATTTCTGGTGTTCACTCTCACTTGTGGTTTTCCATATTTTCTTTTGTTGTAAATAGTCAAGATCACAACTTCTATATTTCCCATTTATCAATTTGTGAAATATATGTTTTATGCCCTTCTCTGGTGAATATTCTTGGGTATCATGTGGAGTCATGGCTGAAATAAACAAAAATTTAAAAAAATAAACAATAACTACTAGACAGGGATAAATATATTTTGCATACATAACATGAAATTAAGGTAGAATAAATACATAAGGAGTGTAGCAGATTAGTAAGTCCAAGTCATCATAAATCAAAATATATATCAGTTCAATAAAAATGCACAAACAAAAATACCTTGAGAATATTACTCAAATTTTTGTAGAGACCACAGCATCCAAGAGGAATACATTATTAAGAAGAGTTATATAATAAAGAGAAGGTAAGTATGTTACTTTTATCATCCACAGCCATTTGTTCTCTATAAGATAGCATTGTGTATTTAGGAAATATCTATCAGCTACCTTCACTCTCAGTAGAACAAGAGAAATGTAAAACATACAAACATTTGTGGCTTTTTCAAAGAGTGTCTAAAAACTGGCTTTGGTCTACCATGACATACAGACATGAAAATAACTATTATATTTTGAGTGATAATACCACAAATATTCAACAAGATTAAAGAGGCTATGGACTATTAAAAAGAAAAATGAACAAAAAATTACTAAGAAATATACACATATATGTGTAAAAAATTTTCCATTAAAACATTTTAAATGACTATAAAAACCTTGGATAGTCTATGGCCATAATACTTGGATGAAGACAATGCATAACAATCAAGTATAATAAATTGATTTTTATATTTTTAAATTTGTGAGATATGATGATTTCTTTCATTGACAAATACACCTTTGTTTATTTCCTAAATATATCATGGTATTTTATACTATATATACAAGGTAAAATGACTAAATAGAATGAATTAACACAAAAAAAGAATGAATTAACACAATTATTATTTTAGATAATTATCAGTTTTGTTCTTACAAGGTATTGTATTTCTTCTATTAGTATTTATGAAGAATATAATACACTCACCATGTGGTAAAACAAAACTCTTGACCCTTTTATGCTCAATAAAATAAAAATATGTGACTTTGAGTATAATATCAACCCTACACAAAACACAGTACCTGGTGAGCAAAATTTTACCCACTAAATTTCTGATTCCACATATGAATCAAATGTTCCTGAAATTAATCTCTGCATGCCACATTTCTCTTAATGCAAAGTACTGCATACTGAGAACAATGTGTGCACTAAATACAAAAGCAGAGGTATCTCTTCAGTTTTCTGATTTAATTATTCATGGATACATATTTAGCACTGGCATTTCTGGAACTTTAGGTCATCCAACTTTTAATTTTTCATGTGTGGTGCTTGAGATTAACCCCCCCCCCCAAATGTTATATCACTGAACTACAAAACAAGTCTTTTTAAAATTTTTTGACTCATGCTGTTTCTAAATTTCTATGACTTCCCTCAATCTTGAAGTACTTTTTCATGGCCTCCCAATTAGCAAATATTACAAGGATGCAGCACTGTTCTTGCCTATTTTTATTTATTTAAGAGTTTTTTTTTTATACTTTTTTTCCAAAAATGAACTATATAATCTACTGTTGGCTCCTTTAATAAAAAAAAAAAAAAAGTAATACAGCAAATATAAACAAAGAGAAGCATGGCTTAATCCAAGAGACAAGAAAAAAAAAAAAACACTAAAAACTGAAATTTAGGATACTGGCAATTATGAATTACTCAAAGAACACTAAATAACGATTTAAAGAAAGTTTAGAGAGTGAAATTGAGACAAAAATATAAATATAAATAAGCACAAATTGTGTATGTGAATAATTCTTTAAGGAAAAAAATGAGAGGGGCATTCCTAAGTGTGCAAATCTGAAATTCTACCAATATGGGAGAGGCTTATCATGCAGGACCAAGTTTAAGACTAGTCTAAGCAACTTGTAAAATACTGTAAAAATTAAAAACCTATAGGATATATAAAAATAAGTGGGATACACACACACACACACACATTACACTTGAGGGGATATAATATATATATATATATATATATATATTTGTAAAAAATCCAATCATGCCACAATGAAAAGCAATGATCTAGAAATTAAATCATTAATCACAATAGAAAAAATAAGAAATATAGAAAAAAAGCTTACAAAGCAGAAGTATAATGAGTTATTCACTTCAAAATATTTGATTATTAATGCATTATTACAAAACCCAATAAAAATTTACTAACAGAATTAAATCTAAACAAAGAAACTTCTAAGTCAGTACCAGCAGAGAGCATTAAAAGAAACCAAGCATGATCTGCTCCTAGAGGGCCTATTTGTTTAAAGATGGATAATGCCTCTGCCTTTATATCTCATCCTTTTGCACAATTTTTAATGAATGAGATATAGTTTTAAATTATGAAGTTTCTCATAATCGTTTTGGACAAGCTTTTGTTGAATGAATAAATTATATCCCGATCCTTGCCTTTTCAAACAGAAACAAACAAAAGATCTAGCCTCTCTCATATTAAAATATACATTAAATAATGTTTTATTTACACTTAATGTGCTCAATATACAACATAAAATTAATACTCAAAATTGGTCATCTGCATTGAATAGGCATTTTATTTTCAAACATCCATTATCTATCTATCTATCTATCTATCTGTATATATAAGATTCCAGCTTATCAGCATGGCAAGGTACTATGCCTTTGATCATGTGGGGAAAAGCATAGACTGTTAAAATTATGCAAACATATTCTTTTTGATGCATGAAATATAGCAATTATAAATGTACATCAGGTACTTGACAAGCTGATTAGTAAGATTCATTTAACCCTGGAAGAGAAGAGTCCCTCCAAACAAGAGAATAATCATTCTCCTCAAAAGAGGAGAAACATTAAAAGAGGAAGCCAAGATACTATAATTCCAAATACTTGGGGGGATATAAAACCATTAATAACCTCAGCTCCAAAGGAGTTGGCTCAAATATGGTAGAATGTACTATGGATAACTTAGTTACTTCTTTGGTTGCTAAACTCACACAAAACTGTTAATGCTTTGCTCTGTTTTTGTACACCACTTGTGGGAAATTCAGTACTGTCAGATCCTGGACTTCTACAACCCATTACAATATCTTGACTCACTTGGATGAAATTGTTATATACCTGAAAAAATATCTCATGGTATTCATTGTTGTGTTAGCAGAATAACTGTGTCCTTACCATCCACATAGTATTTAATAGGTCACAATCCTGCACAATTATTCATAAAAGGTCTATTCCTCTTGATAAAAACTGTGATAATTCAGTGAACCTTCTTTCTAAGGCAGAATTTGATGCTCTGACATTTTCCTTAGTGGGTTTCCCTGACTAGCTCTATGGGCTTACAAAACTACTATGAAACTCACCTATGCTATCATAAAAAGTATTAGTCATGCCTCCATGGCTGTTAATATGCTTAATGAAGAACAAAAACAACATTGTGAAGCCATACTTAAAATTCATGATTGCAATTGATTATCTGGTATTGTTATATCATAATGGATATCATAAGTTTAATTACATGTGTTCCTTCAATTTAAGTGATAATAGTAATTTGATTTCAAAAGAGTTAGATTACCTTAAAGATATGATTAAAAAGGTACAACAAGATGATTGATGATTGACTTGTTGGATTGGCTAACGTCATGTTTACTCAATTTCATCTGCATCAAAAAATATTCATAGGTGGATGTTTACTGATGTTGGTACTTGCTGTTGTCTATGGCTGTCCTATTTTTTGCCCCCACCAGCATTAATGAGATAAGTAATATTATTTTTTCAAAAGGCCTTAAAAAAGAGTGGGGGGGGGGGCTTTAGGTATTCTGACCTTGGAAATAGAAAGTGTGGGGGTGATGGAAACTGGCACCCTGAGTCCCACAATTGAAATTCCCAGCAGTTTCTCTCTGAAGCTATTAAGACAACTCTACAGGTGCACTATCTAGTTTCTGTGGTAATGTCCTTTGGGAGAAAAGACTCTATGTTTGTATTAACTGTACGTTATCTTGGTTAGCTAACACTTGGTGTTAAAATAATACTAGGTTAGAATGTAGTCATTGCAACAGAAGCTATGTAATTTTGGGGTATACTATGTACAGCCATGAAGAGGAGTGGTCAGTTTTTTTAACTTTTCACTGAGATTGAGTCTCTCTCTTCTCTTTGCTTCTTTACAGGTTTCCTCACAAGAAGATTTGTAACACATCATGCTGGCCCTAACAATAAAACGTAAGTTTTGATAGTTAATCTGAATAAACTGGGATATCACTAAAGAAGAAAATGGAGGATCACAAAGAATTTGAAAATGTGATAAATGTAGGGCAGTATGTGTTCAATGATTAAAATCAAAAGAAATAAACCTAAGCTTCTGAAATGTTTTTTTCTGCTAAATAACTACTCTACCAACATTTTTTATATTGGTTTTCTCCATTTGAACATCTCGCTGTGTCCCCTGCTCTGTGTAGGCTACAAGAGTTTACATCATTAAAGTATGCTAGGAACTACTTATCTAAAGTGGAGAATGTATAACATACCAAGAAAGAGAGAGATTAAAGAGTAACATAATATATATTAAAGAGTAAATTATCTGTATTAAAAATGCCCTTTTTCTTTGAAACACAAATCTGAAACTCATTCTTACAGAGAAGTTCCCAGAAGATACAACAGAAGTACATCAAATAATAACTATTAATTAAAAATTTTAAAGGGAAATTAAACTTACCAAGGAAGGCAAAGTTTCTATAGTTCTCTAACATCACATCTTTATATAAGTTTTTCTGAGCAGGTTGAAGGCATTCCCATTCCTCTTCAGTAAAATCAATGGCTATATCCCTGAATGATAACAGTAACTGTAAAAAGAATAGATAAGTAAATAACACATTGACAACATGAACATTTGCACAGTCTGTAAGGTAATTGAAGTTAAAATGAGAATTAGTAGACTATCATGTAGGTGGTGTTTTGGAACAAAATGATACTATTATCTACTTCTGCAGAAAAAGTGATTTATGTTTATATATATATATATTTTCCACATTTGTTAAACACAATATAAATCTCAGGCATTACCACAAAAATATACATTTTTTGATTTTTTATATCATGATCTAAATTATGTATATTGTTCAGATGAAAAAATTATTGTAATTAAAAAAGGGAATCCTCAAATTTTAATTGTACAATCACTAATCAGAAATTTACTAAAGTGTAGAATCTTATTTGTTATTTCTCTGATAGAGCTGGATTTTCTGAATATGTAGTGAGATCTCTAGTAATCCCAATACCAATGGTATAAGAAAAATTTTGAAATGTAACAAAGTAGACAGACCACTTAATGGAAATATTTAATAGTGAATTTAAGTTCAAACATTTTATGGTATTTATGTATGTTATTAATATAAAAAAATAACAAAAACAATCCTGTTTGCATTTTCCGTTTTATAATTTTAACATACAAAATAATATATGCATAATTAGATTGATGCATATATTGTAAGATGTTTATAATAGAATATAGATATATCTTTTCAAAAAATATATATATTTTTTGATTCTTTCTAGTTCTACCTGAGAGTAGAATCAATTTTTATGGTATTAATAAGCACGGGATATATCTTATCCTAATTAGAATCCTGTTCTTGTTGGTGACTATGATGGTAGGATTTATATATATCTTTAATATTTCTATCTCCTTCCTTTTTATTTATTTATTTATTTACCACTGTGCAATCTACTGTTCTTGTTTTCTTACCCTTCCCCACTTTATGAACTTTAGATTTCACATATCAGAAAGAAAAAAAAAATTCAGTTTTAAAGAAATGGTTTGTTTTACTAAGCATAACATCTCCAGATCCATTCATTTATTGGCAAATATCATAAAGTTATTCTTCTTTATGGCAGATTAATAATTTATTGTGTACATAAGCAACAATTTTTTATCTTGTCATCATTGAATGGACCCATTCCTCATTGAATGTTTGGTTTTATAGCTTAGCTATTGTGAATTGTACTGCTATAAACATTAATGTGGCTGAGTCAATGTAGCATTCTGATTTTATGTCCTTCGGGTATATACAGTACAGTAAAAAACCTGGGTTAAATTGTCTTTCCATTTCTTTAAACAATATCCATAGAGGTTATTATGTTTCACTTAGACCTCTATACAGCTGCAAAAATTAAAATTCAACTAAACCTGAGGTTGAAAATAAAACATACAGAAATTAATTAGTAAGCCATAAAGTGACTAAGAATTTATTATCAAATCCTCAATCCCAATGAAAAGTAAATTTTATAAACTAAAAGTAAAGAAAATCTTAAGCAAATGAGAAAAATTAGAAGATATTAAAGATGAACATAACACAGAAAGAGTTACCAATATCAATGTTGGTGCTTTTAAAAAGCAAATGAGCAAGGTCTAGTGATGGACAACTGTAGTTCCAGTGACTGAGGAGGATGAGGAAAAAGGATCATAAATTTGAAGACAATATTATATATAATATTGTCTTATATATATATTGTATTGAGCAACTTAATGAGGCACTTGGCAACTCAGCAAGACTGATAAAATAAAATACAGAAAGGACTGAGGATGTGGCTTCATGGATAAGCACCCCTGGGTTCAATTTACAGTACAAATAAAGAAAGCAGATACAATTAAAAAAGCAGTAGCAAATTTGAAAATTCAACAAATAATAATTATTTTAATTATATAGTATATAATTGCAAATATATGCATATATAATGATTTCTCACTTGATGGAAATACACTCTGATGGAAATTTTATCCTAAGAATATTCTGCAATTTTTCATTTCTCTGAGTATAATGACAAGAATCTAGATGGTATAGACTAGTTCATGGCTAAGATATTTGCTATATCCACTGTTGTACATAAAGTCTACTGCTGATGAAAATATCATGATGCCACATGATTGATGCTATGAAGTTAAATCAATCAGGGTAAACCTCATAATAAAATAAATGGTGGAATTACAGGAAACAACAACAAAAACAAAACTCTTTATAAGCCTCTTGTTATTTAGGCAGTGATACATAATGAAGATTGCAGTGCAGGGAAGAGGAAAAATGGCATTCATTCCAAAGAAAGATGCTAGGATATTGGGAAAACAGTGTGATAATAAAATGCTATTTTATCCCTAGACTCATAAAACATAACAACATATTGACACATTAAATGCTGAATATAAGTTATTAATAAATAATACTGAAATATATAAAAAATACAAAGCTTAAAAATTTACATACAAAAGATAGAGTACATATGGTGGTGAAGAAAACTACTCCATTTACAATAACTTCAAAAAAAATAAGATACTTGTGAATCAACTTAATGAAAGAGGTGAAAGATCTATATAAGAAAAAACTACAGAACCTTAAAGAAAAAAATCAGAAAATACCTTAGAAGATGGAAAGATCTACCTTGCTCATGAATAGGCAGAATTAATATTATCAAAATGACCATGCTATCAAAAGCACTATACAAATTTACTGCAATTCTGATCAAAATCCCAATGGCATTCCCCATAGAAATAGAAAAGCAACCACGAAATTTATCTGGAAAAATAAGAGACCCTGAATAGCTAAGGCAATCCTTAGCAGGAAGAGTGAAGCAGGTGGCATCACTATACCAGACCTTAAACTATACTACAGAGCAATGGTAACAAAAACAGCATGGCATTGGCAACAAAAAAGACTGATAGACAAATTGTACAGAATAGAGGACACAGAGACTAACCCAAAAAATTACAATTATCATATATTAGACAAAGGTGCCAAAAACATGCACTGGAGAAAATATAGCCTCTTCAACAAACCCTATCTCTCACCATGCACAAAACTCAACTCAAAGTGTATCAAGAACCAAGGAATTAAACCAGAGATTTTGCATCTAATAGAATAAAATGCAGGCTCTAATCTTCATTATGTAGGATTAGGCCCCAATTTCCTTTACAAGACACCTATAGCACAAGAATTAAAACAAATAATCAATAAATGAGATGAAATCAAACTAAAAGTTTATTCTCAGCAAAAGAAACAATCTGTGAGGTGAAGAGAGAGCCTACATCCTAGGAGGAATTTTTTACCCCTCACACATCAGATAGGGTACACAAAGAACTCAATAATCTAAGCAAATAATAATAACAACAACAACAACAACCCATTCAACAAATGGGCCAAGGATCTGAACAGACAATTCTTAGAAGAGAATATACAATCAATCAACATTTTTTTCTATATATCTTATAGGTTATGCTGCTCCCTTTTCAGGACCAAGCATACTTCTTATTCAGTTTCTAAGGAAGGAAGACATGAACCAGAAGTATTTTCAACTCTCCTTTATAAATTATCAAATACAATTTTCTATGTCATTTTCTAAACATAGCTGGACATGGGAAATAGAGACATGGAGCAGAGAACATTTTTATTAGAAATACAGTGTAAAAGAAAGACAAAAAAACCCATAATTATTTGCACCACTTTGAAGCACAAGAGAAAAGGACCCTGGAATTCAGAAAAGAAAGATTCATACTTTTATACTAGGGAATGTGGATGACATGGATGCCTAAAGTGAAAAGGTTATTACAAGCTTTTGAAATAAATTTTATGTGAGTGGCAGATAATCATTAACCAATTAGTATTTGCACAGTGTTTTCCAGGGGCTTTGTCAGCTGTGCACTACAGAACATACAGGTATTCATAGCCTCAATGAAGAGCATTATTCATCTGTATCCTCTAAAATTATTCCCACAGTACAGATAAAAAACCATGGGTATTTGTATATTAAATGGCAATTCAGCAGCCCACATCACACTACCCAGAGACAGAACTGTATGAAATTTCTTCAAAGACCATCAATGTATTGTTAGCTCCTGACACAGGGATGTCAGTCTGGGGAAATATTATTTTCTTTCCATTTTGAAGAGAGTGCATTGACATTACATTTCAGGGGCAACACAAATACTTTTTTTTCATGTTAAGAAACTCTTCAGAAACAGAGCTCCCAAGACAGATTTCTTAGAAGCGTAAATGCCTGGAGATTACAAAATGAAAAAAAAAAAAAAAAAAAAAAAAAATCAGTGGCCCTGAGAGACTCAGTAAGGCAATAAATCTAAAAGGCTTATTAGAAACTGAAAAGCAAAAAAGTAACTATTTCTAAAAATAAATATGCTCATTAGTTGCTATCTCCTCAGCATGTCATTAAGTAAACAACAAATTATGTATGAATATTTCTAGGATTGGCCAAATTTTATTCCATATGAATTTATATTAAACACCAAAATCCAAATAATAGAATTCATGATTCACTGCCAAAAATATTTATGAAAAAAATTCTTTAAGGAGTGGATGTTTAGTAAATATGTCATTTAACAATTTAATTACCATATGATTTTGGGGACATTTACTCACTTTCCTGCAGCCATAGTGTTGAGATATTTCTTATTTATTTTTCCTGTAGTAACTTCCAAAGATAAGCCCTAGAATCCACTTTAAATAACCTACACTTACAATCACAAAAGAGACCTATAATAAATGATGAGGATAAAAAAGGCAATTTTAAAAAATAATTTAAACTTTTTTCTTTTTGTTGAAATCAAACTCTAGCTGCATTTTTGGATCCATTTTCTCATCTTTTAAGCCAGAAATCATATAAAATATAAAGGCCAAAAATTTGAACTGCAAATTTATACATGAGTTATGTTTATTAGATTTAAAAATTCAAAATTTTTAGAAATTAAAGAAATGCAAAATAAAAACCCAATTTGGGAAAAAATTAATAATATTGATAAACTTTAGAACAAATGAATAATAATTAACTCAAAAGGAGTTTAAATTAGTATCTATTTGTGGAAAATATTTTGCTATTGATTATACATGATACTTCCCATCATAGAGACTAAGTGAAATTAGAGCATATGTAACCATGATAACATAAAATTATGCAATGGTACTCATCCAAACACTTTAAGTCCAAGGGCATGGCTCAATACAATACACATCTTGGAAGAGGTGAATAATAATTTGTAGGAAAAATGGTCACTAGGCCTGTCACATTTCATAACATATCCAGTTTAAAAAAGAGCATAAAACACTATGTATAAATTTTACATAGGTGCCTTATGAAAGTGGTATTTTACATATGTAAATTTTTAGAAACAAAATATGTAGAACTTATAAGAAAATAAAAATTATGAGAAGCACATCAAAGACTGAATTATTCATCCCATGTATAGATGATAAAACTCATCATTATAAAGGTGATCATTTTCCCCCAAATTAATCCCCAATGCATCTCACCAAAATTGCTATGTACAAATATAAATATATCACAGTGAAGTCTACTTTTATGTGTATTCTATAATGTAATAATTTTTAAAAAACTATAAATAATTATACAATAGAAGAAAGTAGAAGAATAGGGAAAGGGGAACTACTGGCTACTGATGGGTAGCAAATTATATTTCATGTGTTATGATTATGTCAAAATAGTCCTGACTATTAAATACAACAATAATGAAATAATAAAAAAATCAAAAAGACTTACTTTAAATGAAATAAGTAACCAAATCACAAATTTTAAAAATTAATCTACAAAATTATATGTAACTTTAGCCAAAAACCTTTTCAATTATAAGAGCAAAAAAAAAAAATAAATAAATAAATAAAAGAACTTATCATGGCCTACTATTCATATATATTGAGAAATCATAATATTACAATAATCATCAAAGTATCACAATATAAATAAAATCCCCATATGAATACATTTGTATGTAAAACCTGTATGCTTTATTATGATAGCAAAGTCTAGATAAATCAACCATAACAAAAATAATCTCAGCAATTTAGCTATGACCTTTCTCAAAATAAATTTAAACCTACTATTAGGGCTGTTTACCGGTGACAAGTCCTTGCCTCTGCAATGCTGAAGTATAATATCAGAAAAGCATGCCAAGGCAAGTTTAGAGTGGAACATTGAAGCTTTATTAAAGGATAGTAGAAAAGACTAGAGGAGGAATCCATGGAAGGGCAAGATCTTATCTGTTTTATAACTAAGTTCTTCCTTCATCTTTCCCACATTTCTGTCCTTTGATCTGTTATCTTGCAGTGATGGAATGTACATGAGAAGGCCCAAAGGCTGGGGGACAGGTGGGCTGAAACAGTAATCTGGGCAGGAAAGGCTTTTGGATTATCATCTCCCTGTTTGCTGGGAGCTGCTTCATTAACATTTCCTTGGGACAGGCTCTGGGCCTTGGGGACATTTTCAATTCCCCTTTTCCTGAACTCCATTCTAATATAATGTTCATTCTTCATTTTACTTGATATGAGACCTGATTTACCTAATAACACTAACTACCTAAATAATAATAATAATAATAATAATAATAATAATAATAATAATAAATGTAAAAATAAAAGAAAGTCAAAATAAAAATTAGCTGGCTCAAGAGGAAATTAGGTGCCCCCAAACAACAGGTCCTTTCCTTCAAGAAAATGGCCTGTGGAGATTTGATTTTGATAATTATTCCACCTGTCAATCTCCAGCATCTGGTAAGACACTGGGCTGCAGGAACACACCTGACACATAGTATTTTAGGCAGATACTGAGGATGCCCTTTAAGCATAAGGAAGACAGCAAAGAGTCTCTTCCACTGACATATTCCCCACCTGGTTGGCCAGTAGGGCTGAGGACATAGTGGCCCAGTGGAGGACTTAAGCCTGCAGAGACTGCCCAGAGTCCCAATCTGCTAGCACCTGTTTTCACCACAGCCAGTCTTGTGGTTCCAATAAATAGTCTTTCTCCCCCAGCCTCCCTCACTAGGCCAATGCACACTCACCATTTCTTGGTTCTCCGGAGTTGAGCCTGCTTGGGATCCTCAGTTTCTGCACAGCAGAGCAACCTGCAACTCTGAAGTATGAGATTAAATTCCAGCCAAATGGGAAAAAAAAGAGGACTTAGAAGAAAAGAAGTAACAGTGAAAGCCCACCCTCCTCCTCCCTGATAACGCACAGGATTGGACAATTCCCACAAAATGCTCTTGATTAGAAGGGGCTTCAGATCATGCACATTGAATCTGAGACCAGTGAGCCCTTTTTTTGAGTGACAGGGAATATTATCCAATCTAGACATGAATAAGGGTTAGAATCTCAGGTTGTTGAGCCCTGCTTTTTTTTTTTTTAATCTTGGAAATATAACCCAGAGCCTCAGGCTGCTGTTATTTTAAGGCAAGTTGTTGTTGTTTTTTTTGTTTGTTTGTTTGTTTGTTTGTTTGTTTTTTTCCAGAAGTGAGATCCTAGCTCAACCAACAGATTATTTTAATTTAAACTTACATATAAATTTATTTCAGTTTATGAATTATATATGCTTGTATATTATTCAGGAATTAATATAAAACAATGACAATCACTATCAAATTTTATTTAAATTCTTTTGATCTCTGTTCTTTTTAGGTGACAGATTGAACTTTGAACTGGAAAGAAACCCTCTAAAGTAAAAATGCCCAATAAAAACAACACATAAGATGCTGGGATTTTGGCTCAGGGGTAGAGCACTCACCTCGCATGTGCAAGACCCTGGGTTCAATCCTCAGCACCACATAAAAATAAATAAGTGAAATAAAAGTATTGTTTCCAGCTACAGCTAGAAAAATACATAAAAAACATAAGATACAAGGTGAGAAACCAGCCTCTATCTCAGAGAAAAGCCTGTCCAAGGAAGGGGGCATGACCCTTGTCCTTGGAAAGACCCACAGAACACTCCTAGGCATATACCCACCCTGCTGAGTTGTTTATCTACAAATAACAGGAGAGATCTGCTGAGCCAGGTGTCCTTGACTCAGTCAGGCTAGCTGAGGACCCATAGCAACCCCCTAGCAACCACCAATCAGCATGAGATATGGAAAGTACCTGGGATGTCAGATGACCCTCCCAGTAGTTTAAGGTGGTTGGAAACATGTTAGAAGACCACATAGTTCAGCAGGTACATCCCTCATGGCCTAAACAATCAGTTCAAATGAATCCCCCTCTTCTACTAACCAATCACCCTTACCCAACTTGTTCCCGCCAGTAAATGTGCTAATCATGTTTTAGACTCATTTTATGATTTTCCCACGGTGTGTGATGATTTGCTAAGAGATGCTATGATGTATGTGGGGTCCCTGGCTTCCCCAGAGAGTGTATAAAAATACTTCAAACCCTGTGCTCAGGGCCTCTCAGCATCACCAGTTGATGTGTACGTGGAGGACTGAGCTAGCTCACAATGAAAAACCAGCCTCTATCTCAGAGCAAAGCCTGTCCAAGGAAGGGACATGACCTTTGTCCTTGGAAAGACCCACAGAGCACTCCTAGGCACATTCCCACCCTGCTAAATGGTTTATCTACAAATAACAGGAGAGATCTGCTGCACCAGCTTTCCCTGACTCAGGCTAGGTGGTGATCCATAGAAACCCCCTAACAGCCACCAATCAACATGAGACAGGGAAATACCTGGGATGCCAGATGACCCTCCCAGTAGTTTATGGTGTTGAGAAACCATGTAGTTCAGCACATACTCCCCTCTTGCCTTAAGCCAATCAGTTCAAATGAATACCCCTTTTGTACTGACCAATCACACTTACCCAAATTGTTCCCGCCAATGAATGTGCTAATCATGTTTTAGAGTTGTTATTTGATTTTCCTGCAGTGTGTGATGATTTGCTTAGAGATGCTATGATGTATGTGAAGTCCCTGCCTTCTCCAAAGACTATAAAACTGCTGCAAACCCTGGGCTCAGGGCCTCTCAGCGTCACCAGTTGTTGTGTGTGCACACACGGAGGACCGAGCTAGCTTGCAATAAACACCTCTTTGCTGTTTACATCGATCTTGGTCTCTGGTGGTCTTTTAGGGGTCCAGAATTCAAGCATAACAACAATAAATGCATCTTTGCCGCTTACATAAATCTTGGTCTCTGGTGGTCTTTTGGGGGTCCCAAATTTGAGGATAACAGTTTCTCCTGAAACCCATGGGAATAGAAGACAGCACTCCAGCTCTTTTGGACTGCAGTTTTATACCACAAAAAGTTGCAAAAGGGGGGTGTCTTGAGAACTTAAAAGGATTATAGGATTTTGACAAACAATACAAAGGCAAAGAGTAGGTTAATTGTCTAAATGGTTCAGCACTTAGGGAATAAGTTTAGATCACAACATCAGAATTTATGAGACACAACTAAGGTTTCAGAGAGGGTTATTATTGGTCAGGAAAAGCCAGCCAAATGGCAAAAATGGAGGACTTAGGAGATAAGAAGTAACAGTAAAATCCCACTCTCCTCCTCCCTGATGACACACAGGATTGGACAGTTCCCACAAAATGCTCTTGACTGGAAGGGGCTTCAAATCATGTATATTGAATCTGAGACCAGATAGCCCTTTATGAGTCATCACTAAAGTTTCAGGGAGGGTTGTTATCAGGGAAAACAACCCTGATTTTTACAAGCATAATACAAAGGCAGGTACAAGGTTAATGGTTTAAAATTGTTCATCACTTAGGGAGTAAAATTAGATCACAACATCAGAAATTATGAGGCACCACTAAGGCTTCAGAGAGGGTTGTCATTTGGTCAGGGAAAGCCAGAATTTATGAGTCATCACTAAATTTTCAGGGAGGGTTGTTATCTCATCAGGGAAAACCAGGCATGGGTGAATTCAAGGCACTGGCAGGCATTTCAAGCAAGTTTAGATATCACAGTAATTTATAATGAAGCAGAAATTAACTTTTCATGGCTGTGTGATGAGATGGCTCCCAATCTTAAGAGGAATTTAGACTGGATTTTTCACTTGTGATAGCCATAGCTTTTAAAGTATATATTTCATACTTTAACAAGTTTTAACACTAAATTATTAATATGAATTACTACTAATTTTTTTCTTAAAAACAATTAAAATAGAAATGAAGGTATTTGTTATTAAGTGGGTAAAAATTTTGATTAATATATTGATGATATAAACAAGGAAAATTGTGACAATGATAAAAAGACATTTAATATAATGGCTTCAATATTATAAGTCCCTATGATTAATGTTCAGTGGGTCAGTTCTACATTTTTTTTTTTTATTCTTTAGGTCATTTTGAATTACAGTTTTGTAAATGTTTGTTAAGTATACAAAGTTCAGATTTTGTAATTTGTAAAGTAGGAAAATGGCACATTTGATCCCCTGTGAGGATTTTAAAACTTATAAACCATGTGGGGCATCTTAGCACATTTTTTTTTCATATTTGCACACAGTACAATTCTAGAGAGGAATGAGTTGGAGATATAGTCTACTGAGCAAAAGAGAAAATTGCCTTAGGCTATTTCTAAAGCTTTTAACTTTTCTAAATTTTCAGAATTTTTGGTAATTTGAAAAAATATTTTAAAAATGAATTGTTTGAAATTATTTATTTATCTTTCCTGCATTCTTTTTCACTTTTATTTATTTTTTAGAAGAACTAAGAAAACAGAATTCCAAAAATGTTCCATGTGAATATAAAGGTATGTTTCTAATGATCAAGATAGAAAGCAGAAGCAAAACATCATCTAATTTGATGGGTCTGCCTCAAACTAGAGAGTTACACATCTATATCTGCCATTCTTCACTAGGCTCCTGCAGTTGAAAAAAAAAACACCAGCCAACAAATAGAAATGTCTTTTTCAGTTTGATTGTTTCTCACAAATAATTCAAGCTAAAATACACTAGTATCACTGTAGTTTCAGAACAAAATGTATTTTTAAATAATAAAAATAATATGTATACATAAATATTTAAATAAGTATAAAATAAAATATAATGTTAGATAGATATTTTTTGCCTGGATAATCTTCTTGTACATATTTCCCTTTAGACACAGTTCTGGGAACAAAGTATCACAAATAAGACATGGATCCTACATTGCTACACAGAGTAATTAAGGCACATACTAAGAGCTTGGTATAAAACTTGGCATAGAGACATAAATAAGTAGAGAACACCATAGAAAATTATATCTAAATGCTAAGCAGCAAATTCATAATCTATAAGTGCATGAAGAGACAAGTTATCATAGTATATTTTATGACTGAGTTGCTGCTAATATACAGAGATAGAGATATTTATTAAGAGATGGTTTATGCATATTTTTGGTTTAAAAAGGGAAGGATCAAATAATGTAGGTGATTTAAACATGAGCAACTAATATTTTTCTGTGTTCAGTACCTTTTTTAGCAGATATATAAATTGTAATTAGTTCCAACCAGTAAAATGGAGAAAAGGTATAAAGATTACTCTCTATGAGTAAAACTACTTAAAAATAGTACCAAAACTTAAATTCATGTCCAAATGTTTATTCCTGACAAAAAACTGCTTCTTTTGAACCATTTCTGTAGATATGATTTTTTATAATAAATATTTTTGTGATTTTTTGCACATTACTTGATATAGTTATGCTTCACATTTTCTCTTCTGTGCAAAACATAGACCTGAGAAAGACTCAATTCTCTGCTGCCTCCTCTGCAAAGACTTTTGATTTCTCCCAGCACATGTTCCATCTACCTATTTTACCACCTATATTCTGAAAGAAAAAAAAAATTCTAACTTCTAAACTTCCTTGATATTTGAGCTATCTTTTAATTTTTAAGCTTATATCATTTCTATAATCAATATGGTGCTTTCAGTAAAGAATGGCTATTATTATGCACCTGGTTCATTTACAGGAGTTTTGTTTTGTTCTTTGGTTTTATTTACAGTGAAGTTTAAAAAAAGGTTAATGTTGAAACAGAACACAAAGAAAAGACTACCAACTCCGATTTGAAATCAAATTAAATCAAGATTGTATTGTGTACACAAAACCTGGACAGAACTCTCTCTTACAAAACTCCATGCTAGAGATCACCCCCTGATCTTCAGGAAAAAGTTTTTACAGCACAAAATGTTACAAAGAATGTCGGTGTCTCTGGTACTATACAGATAACAAGATTTTGACAAGCATAAAACAAAGGCAGATAGCAGGTTAAGGATCTACGTGTCTCAACATTTCAAGGTAGGGAATAAATTCAACTCCAGACATTATAATTTATGAGCTGCCACTGAGATTTTGAGAGAGTTGTTATTAGGTCAGTGGGAGCCAGGATTTATGAGGCACCAGTAAGGTTTTAGAGAGGGTTGTTATCCGGTCAGGGATAGCTAGGCATAGGTGAATTCAAAGCACAGGTAGAAATTCCAAACAAGTTTAAAACATCAAAATATTGTCAGGCCAAAGAGAAATTTTAGTTTTCTTACAGAAAATAAAAATAAACTTTTTATAGCTTTTTGACAAGATGTCTCCCAATCTTATACTGGAATTAGGCTGCGTTCATGATTAATACTGTTCAGAGTCAAAAGATTGGTTTAAAATCCCAGGCCTTTTAAATATTTTTTTTTTATATTTTGTCATTGAAATATTCATACCAATGGTGACCACACCAGGTGAAAAGATTAATAATTGAAAACAATTTCCAATACAATAGTAAATATAAAATTGTTTTTTTTTTTCTCTTTAAAAGTTCTTTAGCACAGTTCATGTTACCAACATTTGTTGTATATTTTCTATCTAGTTTTAACATTAAGGCTTACATTTACTTTGATAGGGAAATTATGTTAAATTTGATTTCTTCAAATGGTCAATGTCGAGATTCAATTAGATATTCCAGCAGAGTTTGGCATGAAGCACTTGTGAAATGTTTAAGGCAGACCTCTATAAGACTACAGCTGCTTGTTCATGTGATTGCTTTTGTTTTCCTAAAATAAGTGAAGTTTTGTATGGTAAAACAATAAAATTATCAAAAAAGTAAGATACAATTTGAATTTTGAACTGGAAATATATAGCTCACAGTCATACTTTGTTTTACTCACCTACAGACAATATGTTACAAAACAAATATTTTGCAAAGTTCTGGTAAATGATATATAAAAACATTTTTAAAACTCAATGATAAAGAGGCATAACCCATTTCCTAGAGGTGTGCAAAAGATTAGAAAATGGTTCTTAAAAGAAGATGTACAAAATATCAGTAAGAACAAAAAAGAAACCAGTCTTAAGATAAATGTAAATTAAAATCTGAATGACATATTGTTACATATTTATTAGAGTGGTTAAAATACAAAAGGCTAATAGCCCCTCATGTGGGCAAGATTGCAGAGGAACTGGAAATCCTCTGTGATATTTCTGAGTATATATAATGGACCCAACATTTTGAAAAACAAACTTGTATTTTCCATTTTTGTTTCTGAAATTGAACATAGACACCAAATGTGAGTCCCCAAACCTCCACTCTGAAGTTTTACCCAAGAGAAGTGAAGACACACATCACAAAAGTAGCATTTAGTAACATTTTATTCATAATACATAATATTTGTAGTTTGGAGTCTACAAATAGAAAATTAAATACACTCTGGCCAATTTACCTATGCATTGAATAGCATTTAGTAAAGTCCTTCAATGCCTTACTGTTAGATGTACTATGAATTAATAATAAAACAAGATAACTAAAGTTTATTTAAATAAAAATACATAAACTCTTGTGTTTTATATAAAATTCTAATGCAGACTATAATCAGTTGAGAAAATATAAAAATAGTGATTGCTTCTGGTGTGATGGAGTTGAAATTGACTATTGTAAGAAATTTGGGGGTTTTGGATGCTTATAAGGCATAAAAATACAATTATGGGAGAGGGTCTCATTGGAAAAAAATCTATGTTTCACTGTGTATGGTGGTTCAAGCCTGTAATTGTAGCAGCTTTGGTGAATGAGGCAGGAGAATCACATATTTGAAACAAGACTCAGCAACTTAAAGTTGTAAGCAACCTAGAGGGACCATGTTAAAAAAAAAACAAACAAACAAGTAAAAAAAAAAAAAAAAACCTGGGGATGTGGCTTAAAGGTTAAGCATGCCCTTGAGTTCAATTCCTAGTTAAGAAAGAAAGAAAGAAGAGAAAAGAAAAGAAAAGAAAAAGAAAAAAATAACACCCTTCACAGCATGAAACTGTCCAGGGAATTATGACAAAGAGCCATCATCCAAAAGTTGAGAATTTCAAGTGAACTCATGGGGAAAAAGAGAGTCAGAGAAAGTGTCTCTGGAAATTATTTGCCCAGGTAATATAGCTAGAAGTATGGCAGGGGTTATAAAAATCTGAAGGGTGGTATCACCTTGGGGTCTCTTAACCACACCCTCTTTTAATTGGACATTAGATGCTAGGTGCCCAAAGCAGGTGGGATGTGAATGGTGAGAATTTTTCTACTTTCATCTATATTTTTAAAATAATTAGGGGTAAATAAGTTTGGATTTGGCATTCATGAGCTTTTGAACTAATGGTATTCTGTCTTTAGTGAAGATGTAATTTAGGAGCAAACACATGGAGCAACCATGGAGTTATCTGATGCCACTCAAGAACAGGAAAAATTGAAAATCAGAACAAGGAAGAGATCTGCTAAGCAGGGTAACAAAGGCCTGCTCGAATGCTGGCAGTTATTTTGCAAGATTCCAGGGTCCTTGGATGATAAGACATGACACACCACAGGGACATTTGGGACATGTCAGTTAGAGCCTCAAGGGAGAGAAGGTGCCCAGCAGGGACACACGGGGCTGCACCCACAGAATAGGACATAGCAAATCAGGGGTACTAGGGGCAACTTATGTATGCACAGTGGAGTGGGATTAGCTGAATTTTAAGGGCTCCCTGTGGATTGACATTTTGATCATCTTCTTGGACTCTTGAATATGGATAAGTGCTGTCCAGGGTGGCAGGGTCTCTGGACCTGGTAATCCCATGGAGCCCCTGCCTGGAGTTCCTGGCCTCCTCATCCAGGACTGTCCCCCTTGATTAGCTTTCTATGTTATCCCCAGGGCCCTTGTCATTCCACTTCTCTCTCTAGAACTTTCCCGTCCCCACTTATCATATGGACTACCCACTCACTCCCTCTGGATTTTGCTTGGACATGAGCTTTTCAACAGTCTGGAGGTTCCCCCTCTCATCCCTGTCTCCAACAGACAATCTCTGTGCCCCCCACATTGTGCCCATTGCCTTTACCTTTCCTGATCTACTCTATATTTTTTTCTCTCTCCCCTCTCAAAATTATAAGCTCCAATTACATTCTATCCCCAATGCCTAGAACAGAGATGCTCAATAAATGTTTGCTCAGACAAATCCTGAATCAACATCTGCCACAGGAACTCAGCACACACCACCCAATTTCACAGTCCCTTTCTCCACCTAAACCTGTTTCTGAAGAGCTGAGATTTGAGGCCATGTTTCCAACAGAAACCGTAATGTGTAAGTGGAATCTCATCATGCCTCCCAAAGAATCCACTGTCCACTCTCTTTCACTGGTGAAACAGATCACATGACCAAGTCTGAGGGCAACAGAATCTAGGCTGGACTCTGCCCAATGGGAAAGATAAAATAATCTAATTCATGTCAGCTGCTAACATTCATCATTTTCACATGGTCATCATCCTCTTCATGACATCATTCCCATCAACATTATGTCACTATCATTGGCATAACCATTGCTGTTTTCACCATCATAATCATTGTCATCATTATTGCCACTGCCGTCATCATCATCACCACCACCATAATCACCACCACCACCACTACTATCATCACCACCATCATTATCATCACCATCACATTTATTGTCATCATCATCATTGCCATCATCAGCATCACCAGAAACTCTGAGGAGAGACAACAATTCATAAAGTCAGCCCCTTCCATCAAGTTCATAAGCAAAGGTGGCACAAGAACTTTTCATGGCTAAGAATCTAGTGATGATGTGGTTTTGTACATCCAGGAAAGATGGGTGTGAAGTTCATGTGTGAGCACATGAGGGCCTGGTGAGCACATCATGATAAAGCCTGAGAGTGACCTACTGTGCCCACTGAGGCAAGTATCTTTCTCACTCAAAAATCAATCAGCCTGAGGAAGATAAATGCACATTATGGGTAAAATACAAATGTGAGATTGTGAAGAGTAGAGCAGTAACAAATTTAGTGTCAGGCAGTAAACTTCATTCTGTAATACACTCCAGTTTGAAGAAAAACATAATTAACAAGGTTGCATGTTTCCTAAGAATGTTTTTAACCTGATATCCTGGAATAATGACTGTCATCTCTATTTCAAAACTTACTAGGTAATCCACACTAACTTTCATTGTTTCATGGGGAAAGAAATCCATCAGTTTGTTAAAGCTAACAAGGGCCATCAATTTTACATATTATTTGTAGTTTCTTAACTAGTTTTTGCTTTGGTCTTTTTGGTGTCTCATATTTTCTCATGGAGATGAGTTATTGCCCCACAGGTAGCTGTCTTGGAGGAGATGCCCAGTAGTGAGTCAAAGTGATGGTCAGGATAAAGAATAATGGGACATCAGATGTCTGTGGACCAAACACAGAATTAGCCTCACTGTACAAAACAGAGGTGCTCCTCAAAGGTGCTGCCTGGAGAATCCCCTGAATGGGTCGTGGTTTGGAAAAGATCACCTTGTCTTTTAAGTTTCTGTCCTCCATTTCTCTTTGGCCTCCAGTGGGCAGAGGCCCCTGCCAAGTGAGCATGAAGTGCATCCTTTCCCTGGCTGTTAGGAAGGTGGCTTTGCCCCCCACCACCCAATTCTGCAGAAAGAGACATCATATGAAATGCTTTTTGAGACTGCCATATGGCACTCCACCCTCTTATACACTCTGCAATAAGTAGGCTTTCCCAAAACCAAGGAGGGACATGGCAACAGGGTAACACAGGAGAAAGAGAGTGGGCTCCATAGCATTCATGGCTCAAATCACAGCTGTCTTTTCACATGGCCTCTGCATTTTGTTTTAGTGTCCATGCCTCAATCTCCTCAAACTTAAAATGAGAAGAGGATCCATCAGCCAGGATGATGCACTTGACACTGGCAGGGCAGGTTTTCCATGAAAATTACCTTGTGTGTTCAGATGTTCAAAGCTGGATATGACTGCCTAGGTGTGCCAATGAGACACAGATCCTCATGTGAAGTTGAGTGCAGTTTTGCCACATGGAGTTGGTCCAAGGCTCCTCAGCATTGAGGCCCTGGGTCTCAAGCATGTGGTCAGCCAGGATACCACCGGTGGTGAGTGGACTTAACTGGACTGCTTAACGACCTAAGCACAGGACCACAAAGCACCAGTTCCCAACCACCACTGCCTGATCTCAGCAGCAGCTGTGAAGTCAGATTTGTTCTCTCCAGAAAGAAATGGAACACGAGTCCAAGAGGTCAGGCCCCTCCTCCCACACGTAGCACTGTTTAAGGACCAAATCCAGATTGATAGTCACACTTCTTATCCACAATACTTGGAACCTCAAAGATGCCTCCTTCATCTTTTCCAGGTAAATTCAGGCAAGAGCACTGGGCTTGTGATCCTCTCAGCAGGTCTTTGACCACTGAGTTCCCAAACAGAGCCTTCCTCCAGTCCAAGTGAACTTTGTCCAAGGCCATATTTTCATGAAATACCAACAGCATTCCTTCTTCTGACTCTGGGCAGACAGTGCCAGCCTCACGAGTACCAAAGGTCCCATGCCCAGAAGGGCCTCCAGTTGTTCTGCTGTGCTGTGCTCACCATCTTAAAATCCTCAACAATTTCATCCTTGAACCTGTGCTCTGAAAGTGCAGCCTAGTGAAACAAAGGCAGTCCACAAGCATAGAGTGCCTGCATCAGGCATGGCCATCCTTTCTCACATTCCCAGTCACCTGCAGAGCCTGCAACCACCAGGAGCACATGAGGCTGGGGCTGGCAGAATGCCTTGTCAGTCAGCAGGATGCATAGTGAGTACCACAGGTGCATCATGAGGAGGCCGGGAAGACAAGCTGCCTCAACAAGTTGCTCAGCACCTAACCACAGCTTGCTTTGAATGCAAAAAAAAAAAAAAAAAAGCAGCAGCATTCTAAGAAATATGACTGACCAAAGAGCTGCCTAATGGATTCCTGCCTCTTGTTACTCATCAGCATACAGAAAATCTTTCACTGTAGCAAACTTACTCATGTAACTGCTCCAAATACACCTTTTCCTTTGACCTTTACTCTATGTAAACATGACTGTAAAAGAAAATTACTAGTGGATATAAAAGTGAAGAAATTGGTCTCCCTGGATTGCACAGTTGTCTGTTTACTGGTTTCAAATGAAGTCTGAATGTTTAGCTAAACTATCAGTACTGAAGGCTCAGTCACTGAATACTGAAAATATTACTTTTGCAAGCTGCCCTAAAGCAAATCTCTAATTCAAATAAATATTTACTGCACATAGCACTGTTGAAAGTGCTGGATTTCATGCAGAATAGACAGTACCAAATTACAAAGTTATTCCATGTCTTCTTTTGGAATAATTTGTAAAGTTTAGCAACACTTAAATCACATGATGAAAAAATAGCAATGGAAACATACCACAGCATAGAACAGTGACTCTTCTAATTAAAGGTTAAAATATTAAATTTCAACGATAACAAGACTGGAGAACTGTATCCTAACAGTTTAGAATTCCAAAATGACAAGTATATCTCATATCTTAAGTGAACTCAGAAAAAAGATTAAAAATTATTCCACACACAGCAAGTATTGAGTCTACCAGCTCTAAGAGGTCATTCTGGCTTAGAAATATAAAAGAATGTGAAGACTGACCCCAAATGATTTTTTTAAGATACCAATAACAAACTGGAAATTTTAAGTAAATATTCTAATAGCGGGTATTAAATATAACACTCTAACAGCATATTCTTCATTACTGAACTCAGCTAACTGGACCAAGAATAGAAATTACTATATCTTATAGAAGATACAACCTTAATTATTCATCATAAATATAACCATCCATAGCTCTGCCACAATATTCAAGACATTTTACAGCTTAGTAAGGATGTCCCTTTGAAAACCATCCACTATCTTTTTCCCTTGCAATGATACTACCCTTTAAGGTTGTTTCTCTAAAAGAACCCAACACCTGCTACATTTGTGTACAATGTATAACTACTCTCATGTATAACTGATTAGAACTAGTGAATATTTTTTTTTAAAGAACCCAACAAACTCATGCCATGTACACCAAAATATATAAAAATCACTTGTCAGTGATAACTGGATGGCATGTGCTTCGAATTCCCTTAGAAAGTTACTCTTCTTCTAATTTTTTCAGGTTCTTCAGAAATGTCATGTTTTGTGTTCTAAAAGGTACAATTTTGCTAAACCATAAGCTTTTAGTGAATTTTGACTGACATGATTACTCTGACCGTGTTCCAAACACATCATACCCAAATTCATATCTACATTAAACACTACTAATCCTGAGTGTTCAGTAACCATGGAACCTAGACCATGAGCTCTGCAAGCACAATATCCAAGTATTCTCATCTTCACTGATAAGCAGTGTCCACTAAACAAAAGATGAAACAAACCATAGTATTCAGTTATTTCATCTTCTATTTATTGATTTTTGGAGTTTTACAAATGAAAATGGCTTGCTTTAGGTAAATTTGTGAAAAAAAGCACAAAAATTTAACTGCTTATAGCTAAAATTATGAAAATTTACATCTCACCTCTGATACTGATTTTAATTAAAATTGTGAAATTACACCTGCTACAGCTTGAGTTCCACTGAAGCTAAGAGCCAATTTGTGGTTACTTCTGATACCTCTGATGTCAGTTACTGCCCTCCTTTTGCATTTTACTTTGAAGAAAACACTGTTGTGTGGAGTAAGATCTACTTGTAATTTGAAATGTTCTTGGCACTGTGCTTACCAGTTGATATGCAGCAGCTCTGCTCATCATCACAACAATGCTATAATGGAGAATATTATAGACAGGTAGAGTGTCACTGACCTTAATATACTTGTCCAATGTCACTGAGCTACTTCCCATTACTAACAGCACAGAGTATATCTTGAATATTTTATCAAGAGGGCCCCAAATAGGACCACACCTGCCAGAGAATATGGATTCATCCCACCATGAGTACCTCCCATTTAATCTCAGCAAATTTATTTTTCTCGAATTCACCTTAATCTGACCATATGCCTTGGCATGGAGGAGAAACAACATAGTGGCAGAGCTGGTGTGGGCAACAATTTATCTTCCAAGTATTAGCATTCAGCTAGCCTTCATTGTCATATCTTGCAAAGCTAGGAAAGATCAAGATCTCTTAAGTAAAATGACATCTATGAAATGGCCTTACCTGCAATGCTATTTTCAATACTGACCATGTATAAAGTGACTTTAAATATTCAAAACAATTCTGATCTTATATGTAGCAGTGTTTATCACATAAGCAAATGATTTGTGTCATGTTATAACACATAAGATATATAAATGAGTAATTTATCCTTCATTCCTCCAAAAATGACTTTGTATTTCATTAATGAAAACAGAACAATGAGTTGTCTGTGGAACTGAGTATCAAACCCAAGGCCTCACACATGTGAAGCAAGCTACATCCCCAGCCCAAAATGCTAGTGTTTGAATGATGCTGTTGGAGTAACAGTGTAGTGCCAGGCCAGCCTTCCACTGTTCTCTGACCAAAATTCCTATTTAACTGCTACACACACTGATGTTTCATGGATTTACATCCAGAAAAGAAGTTCTCAGAAACCATATAACTTCCACCCTTTTAGAGTTGCTGTACAGTATATTGTACTCTTTGAGATGCAGAAAGAAATTTCAATTCAGACTTCACTAACATAGGAGCAAGAACAGTTAAACAGCATCTACTGTTCTTTGTCCATTAAGAAAGATTGCTCAGCCAGCTTGGTGACACACACCTATAATCCCAGTGGCTTGTAAACATGAAGTAGGAGGATTGCAAGTTCAAACCCAGCCTTAGCAATTTAGTGAGGCTTTAAGCAACTTAACAGAACTCTGTCTCAAGAAAAAAGAAAAAAAAATAGTTGGGGATGTGGCTCAGTGATTGAGCACCCTGAGCTCAATTCATGGTACAAAAAAAAGAAAACATAAAAACAGAATAAGCTGCACTGTATAAAATAAATTTTAATTACTTTATCTAAGAGCTAATAAAGGTACCTCTGAAAATCCATGCTAGTCTCTGGAAAGTCATAGCAAAAAAAATAACCAAACCCTAGAGAGGCTTCTATTAGTGAATGAAGTCAAGTGAACTGTCACTGAAACATAACATCTTGACAGGCACATCCCAAACTAAGCTGGTCTAAAAGTGAACTCTGTTTACTTCCTGCATTCTAGTCTACTCACTTGTGAACCTTGTTCTTGCACAGAAATGCTGTCATCATGGTCTACCCAGGCCACAAACTTCTGAGGCATTCCTAACCTTCCCCTTCAGATCTTAACATCTGCCCAAGCCAACTTGAATAACCAAAGAGGAACAGATGGCTCTGCTCCAGAATCCTTCCCCGCTTTTGGGAATGCTAGTGATGAGGGTGCAGAGGTCCCAGCAAAACTTCTGCCTGAGCAGGGTCACAAAACCCAAGGCTAAGAGTGCTCTTGGGGGCTGGGGTTGTGGCTCAGTGGTAAGCAATGGCCTAGCTTGTGTGAGGCACCAGGTTTGATTCTCAGCACCACATAAATATAAACAAAATAAAGTTCATCAACAACTAAAAAAAATATATAAATTAAAAAAAGAGTGCTCTTGGGATTTTAAAAAGCACAGCTGGAAGGAGACCCTCTTTTCTCCCTCTTGTGTGAGGGCCTGAGTATGGCCCCTGCTCTGTCCCTTAGTCCCTAAGGGCCTAAAATAATGATGGCTTCTGTGGAATTTCATTCCTTTGAAACTTTCTTCAGAAGTCTTCTTTCTTCAATAATCCTCCTTTTAACTTATGATGGTTGATTGCAGCCAAGCATTCTGACTTGCACCTTCTAAACATTTCCAATCTGTGTGTCCACATCTATCAGCAGTGCCCTAGCTCAGGTCCTCATTGGCTCTCATCTGGACTAGTCCCACAGCCCCACAAATCTCCTGTCTCTAGTCCACACAAACAGCTTCTGTGGAACAGATAACAGGAGGGACCATGTTCCCCACACACAACTAAACTCATCAATGGCTTTCCATTATTAAAGAAAGATCTAAATTCCTTAACAGGTCTCACCCAAATATCTATATACAATCTTCCCTCCAGTCAAACAGCTGTTCCTCCTTGACTCACATTTTAGCTCTGACTACCCAAAATTGCTTGGGTTTGGTCTGGAGCTCAGATACACACACACACACACACACACACACCACACTGAATTAATTAGTAAGTAGGAAGTTCCCATTCTTGAAAACCTGAAGAAATCAAAGAAATGTGGCTTTCTTCTGGCTTGCTTCTAGGTATCAAAGTCATCACATTGATGTCTACAATTCATTACATCAATATCCCTAAATATTGCTGTTACAAATAACTGGTGCCAATGTACATAACACACAGCAGCAGCAAATGTCTAAAAGGAAGAATCATAGGCTATAAGAAAAGATTCTGATCACCAATGAATCTCTGCAGACAGAGCACCAGCACAGACTCCCTGAGAGGCTTTCTCACCCAGACAGTGCCCCTCTTTCTCCACTGGTGCCACTACCCTCTGTAGAAATCTGTAGCGTGGCACATGACCTCTGGTTCCTTAAGGACAGGAACATGTTCCAAGCATCCTTGGATCTCCAAGCCCAGTCAAGTCCTCAGAATACATTAGACACCTGTAAATATTTACAGAATAATGTGTGCATTCTGAGCTAAGCAGATTTTTAAAAAGTGCACTGGATATCAAGTTAGAAAACTTGGGCTTCTTTCATTAAATGTGATGAAAATATTTGAAAACAAAAAATATTTTTAATATCTGTAACCCATTGTGTAGTTAACTAAATAATCATTGTTTGTGTAGGAAGAAAAATTAATGGAAGATGTTGAGAAATAAGGTCTGTTTTTTTTTTTTTAACTTATGGAAAAATTTCAGAGAAAACTGCATAAGCAGTCAAAAAACTGGTAAATTGGACTTGAACAAAAAACCTATTGGCCTTATAAGAATGAAAAGACTATAGAATAAGAAAAAAATATATATATACTTCATATATCTGATAAGTGAACATTTGTGTATATCCAGAATACAGAAGAACTATTAAAACTAAACAAGAAAAGGACAGCTCAGTTTTTAAAATGGGTAAAGAATCTGAACAGGAATTTGCCTAACAAAGATAAACAATGGCTAACAAGTACACAAAGTTATTGAATATCATTATTTATCAGGGAAATGCAAATAAAAACCACAATGCAATGCCACTTCATACCCATTAGGATGACTAATATGGAAAAACACCATGTCACAATGTTGGCAAAGATATGGAGAAATGAAATCTTCAAACATTGCTGATGGGAATATAAAGTGGTTGAGTCACCTTATAAAACAGTCTGGCAGAGTTACTTATGGCCCATAAATTTCAATCCTAAGTATCTACCCAAAAGAAAACAGAAGTCAACTCAAAAACACAAATATTCACAGCAGCATGATCATAAGAACCACAAAGTGAATGTCACCCAAATATCCATCAACTGATAAATGGATAAACAAACTACAGTGTATCTATATAACAGAACACTATGTAGCAATAAAAGGAATGAAGTTCTAATATGTGCTACCTAAAAAACAGGATAAAAAAAAAAAACAAATACAAAGGGCCATATATTGAATGATTACATTTATATATCATGTCCAGAACAAGTAAATCCACAAAGAGAGAAAGAAGATTCATGCCTACATGGAGCAAGATTGAGTGGAGACTGACTGCTAAAGGGCATGGGTCTTCTTTGGGTATGACAAATGTCTTTCCATATTAGATAGCTGGATAGGCACACAACTGTGTGAATATACTAAAACTCAGTGAATTGCACTTTTAATGAGTGACCTTGATGGAAATGTGAATTATATATCAATAAAGCTGTTATTTTTGAAAATGGCTGCCCAAATCATATACTAACACCTCTGCACAAGGGTCTGGTTGAATCACTCTGCCTGTGACAGAATAAGCTGTCAGAAAAACACACAATCTGTTAAAATGGGAAAATAATCTATGTTCCTACCAATAAATCTCTATTTCAACCAACCATAAAACCAGATCCAAAGTAGACAGAGCAAAGAACAAAAAAAGCATGCAATTCAACAATTAGCTGGAAGGTTACAGAATGAAACTAACCAAAGATTGTCTACCCCTCTTTCCAAACAAATGATCACTTACTCTGCCAGTCTAAATTAAACTTTATGCCTAATATAGAAAGAAACTGTTTCAAATACAGAAAATCCCACCCATTTAATATGTAATAAAGTCTTTGGGGGGGTAGTTGTTGATGGACATAATTGCTTTATTTATTTATTTGTCTGTCTGTCTGTTTGTTTGTTTGTTTATTTATTGTGGTGGTGATGATCAAACCCAGTGCCTCACACATGCCAGGCAGGTGCTCTACACTGACCCATAATCCCAGCCCTGTAATAAAGTCTTAATATTTATTTAAATGTAGTATAAAAATTTTAACAAATGCAGCTAACAGGAGAAATAAAGAAAAAGGTCTTCATTTTTATTACAAATTCTGTTTAATCCCTCACTTTCCAGGAATATTTTTAGTAGGTTTTAGGGCACAAAATTAAAGAAATTAACTCATAAGTAAAATGAAAGGCACTGTATAAACAAATCCCTGTACTTTCACAGAAAAGTTTCAAAAACCTAAAACTTCAATATTTTAGAAAACAAATAAGATTACATCATTAGCCACAATAAGATACCAGAAGGAAAAGTCCAGGAAAACCTCATTAATTTGGCCCAATAATGAAGATCAGTAATTTCAAGTCTGCCTTGATTTAATTTCAGACTATGTATTAAGAAATATTTGCTAGGGGCTGAGGTTATGGCTAAGCAGTAGAGTGCTTGCCTCGCACATCAGGGCCCTGGGTTAAATACTCAGCACCACATATAAATCATACAACTAAAAAATAAATATTAAAAAAGAAACAATTGTTAGGCAAAATAAAGTGCAAATAAAACTGGATAGAGTATTATTTAATTGATTTTAAAAATTTCACATGCAAATGACTTCTGCAAAAATAATAATTAAAACAAGTTACATGTATTCTTTAGAATCCTGTACTCTAATAGAAATATTAGAATAAAGTATATAAAATAGAGACTAAAATACTTCTTAAATCTATTAAATCTTTAATTGTTCCATTTCTATTTACTTTGGCTGTGAAAAACTGGTTTAGGAGTCAGAAAAGCTTCACAGGCAAGACTCAGACAAAAATTTATTAATTCTACTCAAAGTCTGGCAATCTAATTTTCTGCTTTTATTTTAAAAAATGTGAACCATACAATTATATTTACTTTATTTTGGGGGGCATTTACTTTATCATTATTTTTAAACAACATATTTTATAAAATATTGCCATGTCTATACTGAGAAACATAAACAGATCTTAAACAGGAACCAGCAGCATACTCAGTTTAAATACTTACTCTGCCCTTTAAAAAAAGATTTAAAATACAGGACACATGTGATTATAAAAATTAAATAAAATATAGTCCACATCAAAATTTGAAATAAAGTAACCATTGAATGTTATGGCAGCAAGTGCCATACAGTTATGCACATCGAAATTTAAAAGAAACCATGTTAGTTTTCTCTAAATTAAAATGTATACTATTCTCTTTTGCATCTTTAAATAATAATGATAATATGCATCAACCTTTGGGAGGTTGAGGCTGAGGCAGAAGGATCCTACATTCAAGGCCAGTCTTAGGAACTTAGTGAGGCCCTAAGCAACTTAGCAAGATCCTGTCTAAAAATTTTTAAAAAATAAACAAAAGGGCTGGGGATGTGTTTCAGTGGTAAAGTGCCTCTAGATTCAATTCCCAGTACCAAAAAATTAAACAAAGAAGTAAATAATGATTTTGATGTCTGTGGATGCCTAGCATTTAGGTAGGTATTCAGTGCTGAATGAAAACTGGTGAATAAATCGCCAGTTGATCCATATTGTCCCAGCCTTGGGTTATTCAGTAAGCAATGTTAACTGAAGTGAAAAGAAAAGCACTCTCAGGAAAGGCAATCTAGATGTACTTTATATATAGAAGACAGTTCAAAGAATAAACAGTCGGTCAATGATAAAGTTGTGAATCTGCTTCATGTGAGGCCATCTTTATATGTAACTCTTATTTGATTGAAATAAAATCTAAAGCAAACATAAAATTAAAAATCATATTTCATCAGGAAGTGATAAAATCTTTGGACAGAAGAGATACACATAGTTTTAGACATGATTGGACAATCATATAGTTTACATAACTCATAAAAACTATATTATCACCCAATTACGGAAATAATATTCTTTATGCTATTCAGCCATTGGTATCCATGTTTGGAAATTGTTAAGGAATTTATTTTGAAAGTTACTTTAGGCTTTCCTTCAGGTGAATAAAACACAAAAGTACTACTCTTTGCAGAAGAAAACATTCTGTGTTCAAAACAATTATAGCTGGTTGATCAAGTTTTCAAATATTGCTTTTAATATTTACTTTTTAGTTTTTTTTTTTTTTTTTTTTTCACGGTGGACACAATCCTTTTATTTTATTTTTATGTGGTGCTGAGGATTGAACCCAGTGCCTCATACAGTCCAGGCTAGTGTACTACCACTTGAGCCACATCCCCAACCCTCAAGTTTTCAAATATTAACAATGAGTTAAAATCAAGGCAAAAGACCTAAAAAATACTCAATATATTTAAATATTTTCATCACATTAAATGCCTAAGAATATCTGACATGTAAGAATCACTAGTATGTTCTTAAGGAAGAGTATTCTTTTGTTAATAAAAATGTTGAATGAAAGAAATCTTTGAATAACACAAGGTTTCCTTAATAGTTTACAGTGGAACACACCTATAATCCCAGAAAATCAGGAGACTGAGGCAGGAGGATCACAAGTTCAAGGATAGCCTCAGCAACTTAGCGAGGCCCTGTCTCAAAATAAATAAATAAATAAATTAAATAAAATGTGCTGGGGATCTAATTTACTAGTGAAGTACCCCTGGGTTTGATCCCCAGTACCAATAAAACACATGTTATCTCAAAAATGTACTTTTTTCCCTATTGAATTAGCAAAGATTAAAAAGATTAACAAAACTTGGTGTGAGCAAGGGTTTTGAAAATAGGATTCTCATGGGCATTGAAGGGGACAGTTTTTACAGATAACAGCTTAGCTATATTTATCAATATTTAAAATGTATATAATCTTTGACCTGGCAGTTATACCTCTAAGAAGATAAGTGAATAATATACTATAATCAATATACCACTATTAACAAGAAAGAAAAACAAGTAACAATCTAAATGGTTATGAAAGGAGTAGCTAGATAAAGTATGATGCCTCTAAATAATAGAAAACTAGGCAGGCAGGGCTGGGTTGTAGCTCAATGGTAGAGCACTTGCCTGGCATGTGTGAAGAACAGGGTTTGATTCTCAACACTGCATATATAAAGATCTATTGACAACTAAAAAATAATTTAAAAAAAAAACTAGGCAGCCAGTAAAATGATCACCCATGATTATGCACATCAGGTTCAACTCATAAATAGAGATATATATAGAACACTATAAAAATGACCACATAGCTTCATATATAGAGAGAGACTTCTGTGTATTTAAAATCTTATATATACTTTCATATCCATCAATAAGTTTCCAAAAGTGAGTTAATTGTGGCCATTTCTTTGTGCAGGAGTTGAGGGTTTACTTTTGTCATTATGTTGTTTTATATGGGTAAAAATTTTTCTAATTATTATAATAAAAAATCACAACAAACTTTTAAGAGAAAGAAGTGCCTCTATATCACCAAAATTACTTCAAATCTTTTCATCTTCCTATTTAAGAGGAAAGAATTCATTGAATGTTGCAAGTAAATGTAATACAGAATCTCCTTCTCAGAACCACATTTTAAAATGACAAAATAATAGAAATTAAAATATTAGAGTCATAGAGATAGGGAAAGACAAACATCATTATTCAAACAGCCCACATTATTGGCATTCACCTTACTACCCAGAGGTTGTATGAAATCAAACACTCCTAAAACAATATCCCTTTTACACATTAAGGAAGCAGACTAAAATAATAATAATAATAATAATAATAATAATAATAATAATAATATAATTTTTAAAATGTAAAATCATAAAACACCACAGTAAAAATATTTAATTATTTTCCTGTCTTACATTCTTTCATAGCACCTTTATTAAGAACCTGAAAAAAAAGTTTGGGGAAGTTAAATAGATTTTAAATGTATACATTTAATCTGATGTTTATTTCCTTTAGATTTTTGTTTTCCTGGAACTAGAGAAAACAGTTCAAAAGTACATGGGAAAATAAGCAAGCAAGAATTCCCAGGAATATGAAAAGCAAAAAGGGGAAACTAGTTTTAAAAGATATTAAAACTTTTATAAAATCAATAATGTGATACTGGTATATGAAGAAAAAGACTAATAGAATACAAACCCCAGAGACACCCCAATACCTCCAAAATTTAACAACACCATAAGAGATTCAAAGAAGGGCTCTAAAAGCAACAGGTGAAAATAACAGGCACACAGAAAAAGATAAAGTTGAACCTATGCATCATTCTGAACACCAGAATAAATCCTAATTTGAACATTTAAATGTAAATGTGATACCATAAAAGTACTAAAAGAAACCATGGGCAAATTCTAAAAATCTTGGAGGCCTTTCAGTGACTTAAACTCCAGATACCTGGGCTGTGGCTTTAGCTCAGTGGTAGAGTGCTTGCCTAGCACTTGTGAGGCATTGGGTTTGATCCTCAGCACCACATAGAAATAAAGAAATATTTTTAAAAAATATCAAGATACCATAATGATTAATGTAAACTGTAAAATTTTTAAAAAATGTAAGACTTTTGTATATCAAAATATGTGAAGGTAAATAAAAATAAGTGAAAATCTGGGGAAAACTAGAATTGATATCACACAGGGCTAATCTCTCCAATTTACAAATTTCTAGAAATTGATAATGGGAAAAAAGCAACCCAAAACAGAAATGTGAAAAAAAAAAAAAAAAAAAAACATTAACAGAGAGTTCACAAGAAAAAAAATACAATTCGTTTTTAAGCATAATATGCAGAGCCTTATTAAAAATGATAGAAATCCACATTAAATTACTCTATATTGATAATTCTCATCTATCAAACTGTTAACAAATTCAAGGGTTGTACACAGTACATTGGAAAGGCCCCAGAAAAAATAGGAACTCTCTCATACACTGAGATCTGCCCTCTCGTATCTGTGGTATTCAGACTGAATTCAACAATCATAGGTGAAAATATTTTTTAAAAATATTGTCATACTGAACACATACCAACTTTTTTGTTGTCACTAGTCCCTAAACAATACAGTGTAACAACTATTTATATGGCATTTATATTGTATTAGTCTTCTAAGAAATCTAAAGATGATTTAAAAGTATGTGGAGAAAGTGCATAGGTTATATGCAAATACTATGCTTTTTATATAAAAGACTTAAGCATCCTTGTATTTCAGCATCCGCAAAGGGGTCCTCAAATCAATCCTCTATGAATAATGAGGAGCAACTGTACTTGTGGGAGTTTAAAATGGTGCAACACCTAAGAAAGGAAGCATTTAACTAAATTATAAATGCAATGCCCACTGGCACGGTGATCCCACTTATAGGAATGTATCCCACAGATGTACTTGCACATGTATAAAATGATATGTATACAAGCTGGTTCACCATAGTATGGTCTGTGATAAACCTAGAAACAACCCAAACACTACGGGGGGGGGGGGGGGGCTGGATAAGTAAACAAGGCACTTAATAGACACTGTTTAAACACAGCTGTTTTTTTTAAGTGTTTTCTATAAACAAATATTATATTCATTCTAAATAAATACTAATAGGAAAAAATCTAAAGAGCATATAAAGAAAAAACAATAGGATAGAATTACTTAAATAGTATACCACATTTTATATAAAAAGAATATAGTACACTGGCATTTCTCCTACTATAAAAGGAAACAATTGACATCTATGGGAAATAAATTAAAGGTAGTTATCTAAAAAAGAGGGGTGAAGGGGGGGGGGGCAAAGCAGTTGGAAATCACATTTTCCCAAGCATGCCTGTGTCATTTTAACTTTTGAACCATAAGAACATGTTATCTACATTAAAAGAATTTTTAAACATTAAAAAGAATATTACAGAAAGAAGAGAAAGAGACACCCATAAATAAGATTTAAAACTAAGGTTTAAAGAGATTTTTTGCTCTGAAATTAGATGCTGAAAAGCAATCTTGGTGTGGTCATTACAAAAAAAAAAATGCTTTTTCCCCCTTCAATCAAGTTAAAGAATATGAAAATCTGTTTTTAAAAAGCTATTTAAATGAGTAAGAAATTTGGAAAGGGGAGAAAAATGTACAATGAGGACACTCTAATATAATGGTTCTCCAAGTATGGTCCCTGTACCAGCAACATCAGCAGCATGTGATAACTTGTTAAAATTAAAATTCTCAGGCTCCCAACCAGACTGAAACTTTGTACTAGTCCAGCAATCCTGGTAATACCCTCAAGTCTGAGAGTCACATATCTTGTCTGGTTCTTCCCACAGGTTCAGATACGCCACCAGTCTGCATTTCAAACAAGCTCCAGGACATAGGACCACACTTGGATAAGCAAAGCTGAAGTCCTCCTGGGGGAAAAAGGTATGTAACCTTCATATGGTTGAGTTTCCCATGAAACCTGTCCTCAGTATCAGATGGAAAAAGTCCTTATACAGGCTTCCTAGCCAAGAGATATCATGGAGCTAGTTTCCTACATAAACCGTACACAGAAAATAAATGTTTTCAAATACATTCTTATAAAAACAATAACAACTATGAATCATTGAAATTCAACTTAAGGATGTCTCACTTGAAAAAACTTATAAGTGGACCTACAAACTTTCAGAAATTGGGCTAAGAAACAAAAATAATCCATATTCCATAAATTCTGCCTGTGTTGTGTGAACAACTTAACCTCAAATGCATTAACTGCCCACCATGTGCTTTCATGGAAAAGCACCAAGAAGTTTGTTTCCCTCAAACCCTTTTCAAAAAATTGTCCTCATGTTGATGAACACTGGTCTTCCATTTGTTTTACACAAGGAGAAAGATCTGTACAGGAATCTTCTGAATAAAACATTGTAGCTTAGCAGAGCGCATCACACACATCCAGAAGGCGGGCAGCTTTGGAGCAGCGGCGCCACAGCAGCCGCGAGATTCGGACCGAGCTTGAGCCCTCCCTGAGCCCCAGAGCTGCCCCAGACAACCACCCCGGCTCCCCGATGGCGCTCGTCCATCTGTCCCCAGCCCTGCCGCTCAGCCCCAGGACCCGCGCCTTGAGCGCCCCCCCCCCCACTTTCCTCTTCCTGGCACTGCCTGCCACCAACCCGCTGGCCACCACGTTGGTGGAGCTGGAGGAGGCCCTGCAGCTCCTGGGCGCCAAGGGGGCCATGGGGAGGGCGGCAAGGTGGGGGGGGCAGCGACAAGGGCCGTGGTGGCCCCAAACATAGAAGCAGCGGCAAGAAGAACCAGCCGGTCAAGTACAGCCAGCTAGTGGTGGAGACGTCCGCAGGCTGAGCAAGCAGAAGCTTGTCGCTGGTGGGCATCTATGCAGAGGCCAGGAAGGTGGAGGGGTTCAACCAGCAGAACAGCTGCACCTACCTCAAGTACTTGGCGCACGCTGGTGCAGAGTGACTTGCTACTGCAGGTCAAGGGCACAGGCGCCACCGGCTCCTTCAAGCTCAATTGCCAAAAGCTGACGGCCAGCTAACGGTGCACAAACCCAAGAAGCAGGCAGCACGGCGCCACGTGGACCCCTGACCCACCAAGGGTGCCACAGCCAACAAGCACGCACCCCGGAAGGCCGCTGCCACCGAGGACAAGGGCAGCAGCAGCAGCAGCAGCAGCAAGGCCAAGAAGGCAGCGGCTGGGAGCAAGAAGTTGAAGAAGGCAGCCAAGCCCAGTGTCCCCAACGTGCCCAAGGGCTGCAAGTGAGCGCCCAGGCCCCACACGCGACAACGTGGAGGGGGACCGTCCCTGCTGGGCCACGACCTCCCCTCCCCTCCCCCACGCGCCGCTCTGACCTCACCTCCCCCATGCGCAGCTCTGGCCTCCCCTCCCCCAAGCACTTCAGGGAGATTTTTGAAACAGCCCGGGTGATGCCCTGATTGGCTCTGGCCCTTAGCAATGGCCGTCGCCATGGTTACCGCCCCACCCAGCAGCCAATGGGCAGGGCCCTGGTTGGCTAGCTGGATTCAGCCTCCAGGCCTGGCCCCCTCCCTCTTGCCACCTCTGGGCTCGCAACAATTGCTCAGGGTGCAGGGTAGGGCAGCGCTCCCCTCCCCACCCAAGCCACAATAAAACATTCTTGACCTTTGCAAAAAAAAAAAAAAAAGATTCAAGTTTAGACTGAAAGATTTAGAAGTGAAACGTGGTGGCACATGCCTGTAATCTCAGCAGCTCTGGAGGCTGAGACAAGACTCTCTCAAATTCAAAGCCAGCCTCAGGGATGGTGAGGCACTAAGCAACTCAGTGAGACCCTGTCTCTAAATAAAATATAAAGTAGGGCTGGGGATATGGCTCTGTGGCTGAGTGCTCCTGATTTCAATCCCTGGTACTCACCCCCCTCCAAAAAAAAAGAAGGATATAGAAATCTGTAACTTTTTTTTACAAGTCACCTTTGAATAGTTTTGGATGCTAAAAATTAACCAATGTGCTGACATTTTTATATATTTCCTATTTCATTCTCTCTGAGATGCCACCACCTTTAAGACACTTAGAACATTCTTATTCTATGTTCAACTCAGAAGAAAAATTTCCATGTGGTTACAACATGCCAATTTTAAGATTCCATCCATCTCAGATGTGCATCTTAAAAATCAATGAAATGCCTTAAATATAAACCACAGAATTGTATGGTAAATTATTTGTTTTTCTTCCAATTAACTCTTATGTCTCTCAAATGTAAAACTCCAAAAAGGCATCCATGTTTTGTCCATTTGATGACATTTCCTCCATGCTTAGAAACTGGAACATTTTCAATATCTTTGTAACTCGTTATTTATTTAGTTTACATAGGAATATGTGAATATGAAAAAAAGTAATGATTTTTAACAGTATTTTTAACAGTACTGACCTCTTTTACTCTGGGAAATTTTTCTTGCTTAAAATAAAAAAAAGTAATTATTTTCAATTTGGCTGGCTTCTCAGGTCAAAGAGATTCAATACATCTCTACACAATTGAAAATATATTCTCTTCCGAGAAGTCTTTACTTACATGTTTCCACAGCACCTTTCAATACTAATAAGCAACAAACACTTTACAAGATTTTTAAAAAGTCAAAATAAACATCCTTTTTAAAGTTAAACAAGTTGAAGAAATTTTTGTTACATTGTAGCTAGCTTGAGCTAAATGCTATTTTAATTTTTCTCTATCATAACTAGCAGTGTTTCAAATGAAAAGATAATTTGTAATGAGTCATACCATGAGATCTGGTGTATGTACATCTATCTGCATTTTTCAAATTTGCTAATATGAACACCAGTAAGTAGAAAGGGTTATTTTAAAAGTGATTACAGCTGGGCATGGTGCTGCTTTCTTGTTAATCCCAAGAATTTGGGAGGCTGAAGCTGGAAGATCCCAAGTTTGAGACTGCCATTTCAAGAAGGGGAGAAAGGGCTGGAACTCAGTGGTAGAGTGGCTCTGGGTTCAACCCCTAGTAAGTAACCCACCCCGCCAAAGTGATGACATGAATGTATATTCTACTCAACTCAGAACTACTATCGTACACACGGCTGTCACTTCCCAACTCTGTTCTCACATCAAACTGCTAAAATGATATTAGTGTTTAGATGTCAACATTTCTAATGTGAATTCCCATTAAACACAGACAAACATAACCTTGCCTTCCAAGATTCTAGAATAATTGACAAAGGTGTCACTAAACAAGATCATAGCCTTTTTTATATGTCAGACACATCAGAAAAAATAATTTTCCCAGAAAGAAGTTGTTTGTCATCACTTTCTTGTTAAAATAAAGTAGGTAATGGATATGTTCTCAATAGTATTCTCAAAGAGGCAGAACAGTCCTTAAGGAAAATTTTTAGTTATCAAATATATTGAGGGACACCAATTTAGTGTTTGGGTGCCAGGATCTAGGCTTCACACAATTCTTGGGTGGGATGGATCTGTATCATCAAGATTCATCTGGTCACAAGAATTTTGATCTTAAAATGGTTTAATCAAGCCCACTTTAAATGACAATTATTTTAAGACACAATATTTAAAAGTTTTTATAGGAAACTCTACCCCTTGCCTCTAATTATGTAAGACAAAGTAGTAAGGGGAGCTTCAGGAGAATAAGGAAACTTTATGAAAATTAGTGCTCATTTTTTCACACTACACATTAACTCAACATAAATTTAAAATTATAGTGAGTAAACATAGACTACTAGTATATATGCTAACAGTATGAGATGGCACATAAATATCACCCCAATGAATCTAAAAATTACAATCTTGCTAATATTTTACTTGTTATTAGTGGCAACTGAAGGGATCCATGGAAGGGTCATAGTACAACCTGTGGGTAGACTGAGGCAGCCTGCAATTGACCTTGGCGTGTCATCCCTAGTTCAATCTAGCCTCTATTTTTTATTAGTTTAAATAAGGTTGTCCCAACACTAAGTGTCCCAACACTAGTTTCCATCTTCATCTCCCTCTTGGATTTTCTTGTTTGAACTAGATCCTAGTACTTTTTCTTTCTTTCTTTTTTTAACCAACTCAAACGTCTTCACTAGCAGCAGGTGCAAGCACTCGAATGCATGCTGTCTTTCACTACAGCTGAAGTTTCTGGTTATAAGTGAGACTGCAATGCATGTCATATATTGTCCTCCCTTTATTTCTCTTCTACATGTATGTGAATGTATCACACCGACTTTCACTTATGTGTGTAGGCAGGTTCTGTTGTGTACAAACCTCACTGCTCAGTAGCAAAGTGGGCTTGATAAACATTCAATACCAAGGAGAGGAACCTTGGTTCTGGGGTTGACAACCAACTGTTCCAGACTGGAATCCCATGCTTCAAGGGTTATCTAAATGTTCCTTTGCCTGAGGCAAGGCTTGGGCTCCAGTATTTCACTTTCCTTGGGTGAGTGACACCACCTCTGGAGTACAAAGATCACTCTAAGCCCACCTCTGCTCTCTCACACAGGGCCAAATGATAGTTTAGGGGTAGAAGCGAAAGGAAAGTGACCACAACACTCGGAGTGACCAAGAGATCTTTATTGCAGCAGTGCAAAAGAGGAGGAGAGAGAAAGAGAGAGTGAAGAAAGAGATTGAGAAAGAGAGAACAAGAGATGGAGGCACCAGCAGGAGGGAGTTTTTAAAGCCAAATTCTAATGGGGTCTCTGGGTCTGCAAGCTGCCTTGTTGGTGGACAATGATTGGATTACACAGTAGTTGCTAAGGATATCCTCTTCTGCCTTCAGGCAGATGGTGCAGGGGTCAGATGTGGGTTTCTGTTGCACCAGATGGGTGGGAGTCGAGTGTTCAGACTTGATGTAAACAGGTGATAAAGAACGGGGGGGGGGGGGGGGGCATGTGTTATCCTGCAGCTAACATCCGTTCAGCCTGCCCTACATACAACTGGGTTCAGCCTGTCCTGAACCTAACATTCCTCCCATTTGTTTTTCTAAGTGACATGGGGAAATCATAAAATCCTCTGGCTACATCCTGCTTAATGGTGGGCAGCATAGGACCTAGGGGAGAAAGTGGAGGAATGTTCAGGGACAGGTCTGGGAACACCAAGCAGCCAGAAATAACACCCAGTGGCTATAAACAGTTATTTTGGCAGGGGTAAAGCCCATAAAATTTCCTTGAAACCACAAGTGATCGATGGCTTCAAATCAGTCCTGGGCAGAGGAGATCCTTGGTATCAGCCTTTGGTCCTGTCGTAGGGACTCTAGGAAGTATCAGAGGTAGCTTGGTTGAATCCAGTAATGTTAAGGGTGACAGCCCAATTTCAGCCAGTGGAAGGGCAATTGACCCATAAACTGAGAGTGGGTGGTGTAATCCTCATGCCATGTCACTTGGATGTTAAAGCACCATCTGTGGTTGGGATAGAAACTTGAAAGAAATTTAATGATTAGTAAAAGAAGAACAGGATTGGTGAGAAATTTTGAGTTTAGTGGGCGTGGTGGAAGTCCAGGACTGGATATTTGGAACAGGTGCCTTTTTCAGGTGGGAGACATGGTACCAGGGAGAATGTCTAAAAGCTTGGTCACCATTGGGGTAGTAAATATGACTGTATGGGGTCCCATCCAGCAAGGTTGCAACAACTGAGAATGTAGTTCCTGAAGTAAGACTGAGTTGAAGAGGGTCCAATTCAGTTTGTGGTTGTGCTGGGACTGAGGTAATGAATGTTGCAGGAAGGCACTGGTCTGCTTGTTTCCTGAGAAGTGGGGGCTGGACCTTTGTCTAACTGGGAGGAGGTGGGAATTCTTAACATGGGAATGGTCTGCTTGATGAGGATTGAGGTGACAGTGTCAGCAGTTTCCCTGGATGTAGGGAAATCTTCTATCCAACCTGAGAATGTATCAACCAAAGTAAGTAGGTAGTGAAGCTCTTTGTGCCTAGGCATGTGAGTGAAGTTGATCTGCCAGTGTTCATCTGACTGGTGGCTCCTCATCTGATGTGTGGGGAGTTTAGGTTTGATGCTTCATGGTGGGGATGCTGTAGAGCAGACAGACCAAGTAGAGTGGACCTGCCAGAGAGCAGATCTCATTTCTAGGAAGTGAAAGAGAGGTTGTTATATCTGGAAAAGAGGTTATGAAGGGTGTTAGGTGGGAAAGAGTCTCTAGAGCTAGTGTTATGCTTGAATTCGGGACCCCCAAAAAGACCACCAGAGACCCAAGATCAATGTAAGCAGTAAAGAGGCATTTATTATGAGCTAGCTCGGTCCTCTGCGCACACACAGCAACTGGTGATGCTGAGAGGCCCAGAGCCCAGGATTTGCAGCAGTTTTATACATTCTTTGGAGAAGGCAGAGACCCCCCACATACATCATAGCATCTCTTAGCAAATTATCAGACACCACAGGAAAATCAAATAACAACTTTAAAACATGATTAGCACATTCACTGGTGGGAACAAGTTGGGTAGAAGTGATTGGTTACAAATATTCATTTGAACTGATTGGTTTAAGCCAAGACGGTTTTTCATGCGAATTACATGGTTTCCCAACATGTAATTACTGGGAGGGTCATCTGGCATCCCAGGTATTTCCCTGTCTCATGCTGATTGGTGGCTGCTAGGGGGTTACTATGGGTTTCCACCTAGCCTGAGTCAGGGACACCTGGTGCAGCAGATCTCTCCTGTTATTTGTAGATAAACCACTTAGCAGGTTGGGAATGTGCTTAGGAGTGCTCTGTGGGTCTTTCCAAGGACAATGGTCATGTCCCTTACTTGGACAGGCTTTGCTCTGAGGTATAGGCTGGTTTTTCACTAGAAGAGTTGGTCATGAGTCATAGGTCTCTGTCTTGGGCATCAGGGGCTGGTAGTCTTAAAGAAGTAGTTGATTGCCTGGCTGGTTGGTGAATTTGTGTATCTGATCTTGCAGGAACTTCTGTAGGCAATTTAACATACAGAGTTCTATTAGGAGAAACATAAAGAGGACTAATAGGGGTCCTGTGAGGTGGAGGAGCCAAGGCCACACTTGACTGAACACCACCCCTGGAGTTCTGTTGGCCTAGTTGCTGTCTCCTCTTTTCTAGCTGTTCCTGTCCTTCATTACTCCCAGGAATTACTGTGTTTTATCTTAACTGTTTTTGGTAGGTGTTTAAGATGAAGCTGGTCAAAATTGACTTTGTTTCTATCATTAAGAGTCAGCTGAGTTCCCATAGGGATCACTTGTGGGAGAACTTGAAAGCAGCCTCTTAGTTCTGCTAGTACTATCTGCACAATGATGGGTCCAGATCTTGCTTGACCATGTGGCTTTCCTTGGAAGAATCAGGGGCATCTCCTGTCTCAAATGACCCTCCTATTCACGGCAAGTTCACTGATTGGGTTTTCATTCTCCAGTGGTCTCATTAATCTCCCTGATCAGGAGGTTATGTGGTCCAGAGTTGCAAAGCTCTTTAGAGAAGTTCCCTGTTCCCTAGATTCAGACTGACTCAGAGGGCAAGAGTCAAATATTGGTTTTCTTGGCCTTTTTAATTTAACTTTAATTCTTGATCTTAAAGATCCAGAAAAGTCAGTTTCACCTTAAATTAAGAGTACTGGCTTTTAGCTGAAGTCAGGGCTACTTTGGAGTCATTCTGATATATAGTAAGATGGTAGGCAGAACATTATCTCAGGGAAGGCAAGGCTCTTTATAAATCTTAGGTAAAGTGTTCTAGTATTGAAGTTGATCTTTGTTTCTTAAATATCATTTTATAAAGTTTACATATATTTTTGTTTGATGTTACATGAATACTAGCTAACAAAATATGATGTTACATTTGAATTCTACCCAGTGTATAGGACTTCATATTTATATTATTGATAACAGGTCCAGTTATAGAAAATTAAATGATATAAATAAATCTCCAATATGTTATTCTTATAAGTCTAAAATTACCATGCAACTTTAGTTTGGAGAACACCAGCTTGATATAAGTTCTTTTTTTTTTTTTTTTTTTTTTTTGTTGTTGTTGTTGTTGTTGTCGAGCTTCTAATTTAAAGACTTATATACCTGGAAAACATGAACACATTTGATATACAAAAAAGAGTAATACTACCACAATTACTATAGTTGATTTTATATTAATCAAGTTTAGCTCTTAAAGAAATAACATACTACAGTATTGCAAAATAACAGTTGTGGTTTAACCACAGTTGTATAATGCTTAATTACTTCAAGATTACTTGCTCAAAAAACTTACATATATAATCAACTTACACAGACCTTCTTTATGACTTACTGAATCCTATATAGCCAACATAAACAGACCTTCTTTATCACTTGTTTAAACCCTCTGATTTACTTAATCACATACACTCTCTTATCCCAAAACAAATTTTCCTTCTACTAAATCCATACTTAGAACCTTCTAATTTCTCTTTCTCATCTGTTAACTTCTTCTTTATTCACACTTTAAAACAATCCTTGTAAATTTCTGAACTTAGGCAAATTATTCCATTTTAATAAGTGATATTTTGTTATTTGAAGTACACAATTAATCTCATCTGTTTACCGTTTCATGAAAACATAAACAATGTTTAAGTGTATAGAAGTATACTTTTGTAGTGATGGACAAGGCAAGGCACCTAAGATAGCACTGAAGATGGGGAAACAGTTTTATTTGGTTGCAGCCAGATTCAGAGGGCACCTAACAGGAATACCTTCCAGTAATTGGACAAAGGCATGGAAAAAGCCTGTCCCAAGGAACTCACACACTCTGCTGCATCCAATTTCAGAGCAAGTCCCAGAACACCCTCAGCAGCCCCACCAGGACCTGAGGGAACCAGTTGTGAGCACCGCTGGGAGAAGGACCAGAGGCCAGGAAGGGCGCAGGCCTGCACGGGTAATGGAAGCTCATCCCACCACATCCCAGCAGTGTGACTTTGGGCAGGGCGCTGCACCTCTCTGTGCACCCTGAGCATGGAAACGCACAAGTTAAGTGCCTGGTACACAGCAAAGTGGTAGTGCCATGGCCAGCAGTGCCAACCCCGCCACCCTGGGAAACTGAGGCGGGCCCCAGGGTTGCACCCGAGTGCAAGGATTGAATGGCCAGGGGGACTGGCCCACGGCACCTGGCGCCTTGCCCTGTGCTGGGTCCCCAAATGGCAGGGACTGGGCAGCGCTGGGCAGTGCTGCTGTAGCCTCGGGCCTGTTGGGCTACCTCCGAAGATGCGGGCCACCCACCCGACCCACTCCCCTTGCAGCCTTGGTCTCTGCCGCTCTCAACCTCCTCAAATACCCCCCCTTAACCTCCTCAGCCCCCACCGAACACTGCTGCTGCCTGCAGCTCACGTGTTGGCCCCACCACCGCCAGTACTAGCGAGATTTTCCTCCTCTCTGCACTCCGCCGCCCTCACCCCAGGGATAGCGGACTGGTCTGCGTCACTGAGCCCTAGCCCAGGATCAGGACCTTTTATCCATATGCCCTTCCTGGAATCCTCTCCACCAACCATCGTGACCTGGAAGGATTAAAACCCAGGTGCTGTCATGTTTAATTTGCGGCCCCCAAAAGACCCGCAGAGACCCAGATCAAGGTGAGCAGCAAAGAGGTGTTTATTGCGAGCTAGCTCAGTCCTCCATGCACAGCAACTGGGGGCGCTGAGAGGCCCCAGCCCAGGGCCTGCAGCAGTTTATACACTCTTTGGGGAAGGCAGGCACCCCACATCCATCACAGCATCTCTTAGCAAATCACCACACACCGCGGAAAATCCAACAACAATTCTAAAACAGGATTAGCGGATTAAGAATATGGAAAGGATTCTTAGTTCAAGGGTTTAATGCAAGTAAAATGATTGGTTTAAACCATGAGGGTGTGGCAAGGGGGGCAGGAGCCCAGCTGCAGGGCTTCTAGTTTAGATATTGGCCACCACACCTAGATGGGAGCATCTGGAATTTCAGATATTACAATATCTTGGCCTGTCTTCAGCGATCACCATCTGCGGCTTTTTTAGAACTGTTTCCACAGAGCTTTTCTGTGGTATTTTCCTGACTTTAGGACTATAGTAGGTCAAAGGTTAAGTTTCAGAGCAAAATGAGGTCCCAAGTAGAATGAGGTTGCTTGGGTCTTTCAGTGGATCTGCAAATTAATACAAATCTGGAAATCTGTATGAAGATTAAAAAAAAAAAAAAAAAAAACAAACTAGAAATGAATACTGAGCCTATTCTGTGCCTGAGGGCTTAGGAGATCCTAGTTTTGAACTCTGCTCTCTCCTTCACTATTTATTTGGGATCACTTTACAAAAGCACTCTTTCTTGAGGCCGTGACTCTCATCATCTTAACACAGTTACCCCAGGTGCTTCCTGTGACCCTGGCAGAAAAAAAAAAGCAGGAATGCTGAGGGAGTGTCCAGAGACTGAAGGGAAGGGGCCCAAGTGCATTCCATTAATTGTTTTCCTTGATGATTTAATGGTTCCTTTTTCTTTGTTTTTTGCAATGTTAAATTATAGGGAAAATACTGAAAATTGAAAAGCAAATGTTTTCATGAAGCCAGAATTAGACAGGCAGTCAGTACAGATAGATAACTTGAGTCAGGCAAAATCAAGAAGACCGATTTTGAATGATTCCAACCATTTGGAGACTGTCCAATAAGGGAAGAATTTTAACTCTCTCAGAGTGCTTCTTTGACCCCTGTGAAGAACCTCACCCCTCCACCTGTAACCAAGGTAATCTGTCCCAAGAATTCCCCCTCTTTACAGGAAGCTTTAAGGTGGTTCATTTGTCTTTCGCTCTCTGTATTGCTCTTCCTCCTTCAGCCCACCTGTGTTCCACCTTTGGGCCACCCCACCAAGAATTTCTTGGCCTATTTCTGGGCCTAGTCAAGGATTCAGAAAAGAGAAAAATAAGAAGAAAAGGCATGAGAACAAAGGAAGCCTAGAATACAAAAAAGGACAGAAATCCTCAATTCTTCGGACACCAGTGTTGTTGTTGTTTACCAGTGACGAGTCCTTGGTTCCCCAATGTTGAAGTATAACACCAGAGAAGCACGCTGAGACAAGGTCAGAGTGGAAAGTAGAAGTTTATTAAAGGACAGCAGAAAAGACGTCTCAGAGGAAGAAGGAGACCCAAGAGGTGGTATCCGTGGAAGGGTCTTCTTCTCCTTTTTATAGCTAAGGTTTTCTTTTAGCTTTCCTGCATTTCTGTCAGGGTTCCTGTCCTTTGTTCTGTTATCTTTCAGTGATTGAATGTAGGTGTGAAGGCCTGAAGAGTGGGGAACATGTGGGCCAAAGGTAGCCTTGTGAATCCAGCAAGAAGAGCTGACCAGATTCCCTCTAAGAGTGGAGGAATGTAAGAAAAAAGTTCTCACATCTGTTGAGAATTAACCTCTGAACTATTTAACCAAACATTGGCTTATCCTGTCCTTGGATAAGGTGTATCCAGCAAAGAGATGAGAAAATTAGGAGGCTATTCTTTTAAATTACATCAGGAGGGGGCTTGTTTCTGCTGCAGAGCTCAGAGGGTTCTGTCTGAGAAATCACATCACCATCAGCATACTCAAAGACAGAATTGAGTGCTTTCTTCTGACTGGGAGTTCAGGAATTCACAGGGATAGATAGATGATATATAGATATACAGATATATAGATATAGATAGATATGATGTATAGATATATAGATGTATGGATATATAGATATATAGATAGATAGGTAGATAGGTAGGTAGATAGATATAGAGAGAGATTGATACATAGATACAGATATAGATAAAGCAAGAGGTATTTTAAAATAAAGTGCATGCATGGCAGGCTGTCTGACCTGAGCCAGGGCTATAGCATGGATGATTATGGAAGAAGAAATGGTATGCGTCACCATCACACAGAAGTTTCTAAGGGTTCTTCTGCAGGAACATCACCTCTCATTTTTCCAGAGACCCTGTGTGAAGACTTCCAGAGCTGTTAAGGACCTCCAAGGACATCCTGCCTGCCCCAGCCCCCTCTTTGAGTGCAGAATTTCTTATTTCATGGCAGGATGGGCTAGGAAGAATTCTAGACAGGTAGGGCTGTCCAGCCAGCTTCAACTGGCAGATCAGATTCATTGCAAGGCCACCAGGCCTTGGACAGAAATGTTGGGGTACAGGCTTTGGATGCTGCCAATGGACCCACCTTCTTTCCTGTTTCTCTTCTGACCACCAAAAGATAGGAACAGGTTCTGTAAGGGTAAAAGAAATTGAAGTTAAAGCATAAAAGTTAAAGGGTAAAAGACCTGGTGTTGTAAAAGTTTCTAAGCTGCAAGGTCTGAGTTAAAATGTAAAGGAGGTATTGTTAGGTTTCTATGCTACCTGCAAAACCCGAAATTTCTGTAGCTGTTAAGACAATGCTTAGAACCGCCCAGTAAATATTTCCCCTGACTATTTGGATTGTTTAATAAGGGCTCTGTGTGGTCGCACATAGGCATTGCAGGGCCTGGACCAATCAGTTTAAATGTAACCCCCTCCTTAGGAATGACCTATCACTCCAGCCTGACCTGTTCCCGCCAATGAATGAACCAATCATGTTTAGGAGTTGTTATTCAATTTTCCCGCGCCTAATGATGATTTGTTCTGATGTATACAAAGCCCTCCGCCCTTCCCCAAAAAGTGTACTTAAGCAGTACTCAGCCCCTGCTCGGGGCTCTGGGCTGCTTTCCCTTCTTGAGTGGGCACGGAGCCCCAGCATGCTGGTTCAATAAATCCCCCTTCTGCCAATTGCATGAGTGGTCACTTGGTGGTCTCTTTCTCTGATGTTTCTCGGGACCCTTACAGTTCTATCTCCCTTTCCATGACACAGGTAGGCCCTCTTTCAGTCCCAAACAGGCTGCATGGGAGGTTTCATGAACTGTTATGCTTGAATTCAGGACCCCCAAAGACCACCAGAGACCCAAGATCGATGTAAGCAGCAAAGAGGTGTTTATTGTGAGCTAGCTCGGTCCTCCTCGTGCACACACAGCAACTGGTGATGCTGAGAGGCCCTGAGCCCAGGGTTTGCAGCATTTTTATACATTTTTTGGAGAGGGCAGGGACTTCACATACATCATAGCCTCTTTTAGCAAATCATCACACACCGCAGGAAAATCAAATAACAACTCTAAAACATGATTAGCACATTCACTGGAGGGAACAAGTTGGGTAGGGGTGATTGGTCAGTACAAAAGGGGTATTCATTTGATCTGATTGGTTTAAGCCAAGAGGGGTATATGTGCTGAACTACATGGTTTCCCAACTTGTTATCAACCACCATAAACCACTGGCATCCCAGGTATTTCCCTGTCTCATGCTGATTGGTGGCTGCTAGGGGGCTGCTATGGAACCCCACCTAGCCTGACTGAGTCAGGGACACCTGTCACAGCAGATCTCGCCTGTTATTTGTAGATAAACAACTCAGCAGGGTGGGAATGTGCCTAGGAGTGCTCTGTGGGTCTTTCCAAGGACAAAGGTCATGTCTCTTCCTTGGACAGGCTTTGCTCTGAGGTAGAGGCTGGTTTTTCAGAACACTAGAGGAAGTTGGAAGTCTTCCATGAATGCCTTCTGTGACCCCAATAGTAACCTCCTTTTTTGTGCCTCAATTTCCACATGGGTCAAAGGAGCTGGATAAGATAATCTTCAAGGCCCTATCAACTCTGTACAGAATAGTGTTTGTCCCTAAGATTCCCTCGATTTTTTTTCTTGACATAGATTTTTTTATAGAAGCAACTTTTCCTTCTTCTCCCAGGGAATTATTAGCCACATGTTTCTGAACTTTTCCACACCACCTTCTCTGGACTCGTCTCACTGAATCTTTGCTTTTTTCTCAGGTCCCTGGTGGCCAGAGCTAGTAAGGTGTTGCCTGCCTGCTCCCTGGGACACACTGATCTTATATTCCCATGGAACTTTTTCCGTGGAGGGGGAATGAAAAAGGTGCCCCATCTCTTTGAGCATTGGCTCAGTCCTGGGCCCCAGGCTGGGCTCTTTCATTTGTGTTTCATTAAATTTTGAAAGCATCTCAGAGACACAGAGGAGTCAGTTAATATGAGGAAACTGAGGCTCAGAAACCATGGCTTGTGCAATGTCCCAGATTAAGAAAAGGTGAAGCTGGGAATCCAACTACATCTGTTTGGCCTGAAAGCTAGATTTTATCTTTTGCATCATATAACCACCTGGCTTCTTCCTGGAGAAAATTCCTGCCTCAAGGACAGGGGTGGCCAAATATCAGAGAAAGAGGAGAGCACAGAATGTTGATCTGAAGACACAAATACTCCTCAGGAAAACAGGAAAGGGAAAAAGAGACACTCAAGTCTCAGAAACTGGCAATAATCAACTTGAATCCAAGGCTCCTGGCATGTGACATCACACCTAGTCTGCTCCCCACCCAGTTTTGTCAATCTGACTCTTTAGAGAGGATTTTGTACCAAATCCTACAAGAGCCCAAATGGCAGAGTGCAATGTGCCCTCATTTCCATCACAGAGGAGCTGTGGGAATTTGGATAAGCCCCTTCCATGCTCAGAAACCTTGTTTTGTTTTCATGAGTAATGAGTGTGAGACTCTGCACCTATCTCAACAGATTATGGTGGGCAGCAAAACTGAACAGGCTTCTCTGACTCAGATGTAAAAACATATTATCCTCTTTCACTCACAGCACCCACACATCTCAAGTATCATCTGTAGAAATACCTGACAGACATTTTTGAATCTCTACCTGTCACCAACTTTGAACAGTTTCTTAAAGCTTCATGAGTATTTCCATATTTTCTAGTCTGTAATTCTCTCCACAGACCTCTCAGTAGGCAGTGTGGCTCCTGTCCTTGGCTGTAGTTCACAGATTTAGAAACTAAGGCTCACCATTTATGGTTCCCAGCTTGTTGAAGGGTTGACTTGAAGTTGGAGCCCTCTGTCAACATTTCTCTATCTTCTTGTCATTTGGAGAGAGCAGGTGAGTAAGAATATCTCTACAGCCATCTGTGGCCCAGATGTGCCCAAGACCCTCATCAGCTCCATGTCCCTCCACACCAGCCACATGCCTGAGTTCAAAGCCAGCCTCGGGACTGAGCATAAAGGCTAGCCCACAGGTCAGCCCTCCTGAGGCCACCCACGTTCTGAGGGCTGCTGGTCTTCTTTCCTGTTTTTTTTTTCTTTTTGTGTGTGTACTGGGGACTTAACCTAGGGATGCTTCACCCCTAAGCCCCATTCCCAGCCATGTTTTATATTTTGTTTAGAGACAGGGTCTTGCTGAGTTGCTCAGGGCCTCATTAAGTTACTGGGGCTGGCCTCCAGCTTTTGAACCTCCTGCCTCAGCCTCCCAAGCTCTTGGGATGAGAGAATGTGCCACCATACCCATCTCTGAGGATGCATGGACACGTGTAAATGTACCATGACCCCAACTTGAGTGGGATTCACCCACAGAGCACTAGCCTATATAGGCATCTTCCTCCACAGCACACTCCCCATGTCCCCTTCAGTCCCACAAGCTGGGCACCATCCCTGGGGACATGACTGCTGGAAAACTGCCTGCAGAACTGTATGATTTTGGAATTTGTTCTTCGTGGTCATAGGATGCTGGCTTATTTCTGTGTTTTCAATGCCATTTTGAAACTGAGGTGGTTCAGACTTCTTTACAAACAGCCAGTCCTGAATTCAACTTTATTAAGGGCAATTAATCCTGGATTCATTATAAATTTGCCCAGAGGAAGTTATTATACTTTCCCCTTTGATTGAAATTTGGGCTTTAAAGATGCTTTCAGGAGTGAAATGGAAATTTCTCTTTTCTCAGAGGGGACCTACCTTGCCAGCAATTGCCATTAACCCTGTGTGCTCCTCAGTGGGTTGTACACCAACCTCAGAGCAGACTTTCAGGCCTCCAGCTGAGCTCCCTGTCACCCCCAGAACTGAACAGATCTGCTAATGTCACACTGAATCAGAGGTGCAGGAAGTCTGATGCAGTGGCAGAATCTCATTCAAGCAGGGCACAGTGGTGATCATCTGTCATCCAGGTGGCTCAAGGGCTGAGGCAGGAGGATGGCAGTCAAGTTGGAGGCCAGCCTCCACACCTTAGTAAGACAGTGACTCAAAATAAAAACACCAAAGAGAGCGAGGGATACAGCACAATGGTAGAGCATCCCTGGGTTCCCTCCCTAGGACCGCAATCAATGAGAAAAACTGCCACTGAATTTGGTTTACTAATACCAGATTTTTGTGAAAAATTTTGTGTCTATGTTCATGGGGATATTGACCTTGTTTTTTTTTTTTTTTTTTTTTCTGCTTGTAGAATCTTTACCAGATGCTGTTACCAGGATGATGCTGGCTTCATGGGAACATATTAGAAAACATTTCTTCCTCTTTATTTATTTATTTATTTGATAAGATTTTGAGATGCATTTGGTTTCATTCTTTGTTTTGGCACCAGGATTTGAACCCAGGGGCACTTATCCACGAAGCCCCATCCCCAGCACTTTTTTATATTTTACTGAGAGACAGGGCCTCACTGAGTTGCTTAGGCCCTCGCTTTTGCTGAGGCTGGCCTCTAATTTGTAATCCTCTTGCCTCAGCCTCCCCAGCTGCTGGGATGACAGGAGTGCACCACCTTGCCTGGCTGGTGTTCATTCGTTAAATATATCATAGAATTCAAAATCGAGTCAAGCCATTGGGTCCCGGGCTTTGCTTTTCTTTCTTGGAAATCCCTTGCAGATAGCCATACTTTTTTTTTTTTTTTTTGTACTGGAGCTTGAACCCAGGGGTGCTTAACTAATGACCTCCATCTCCAGCCCTTTTAATGTTTTATTTTGAGACTAGGTTTCACTATGTTACTGAGGCTGGCCTCCAACTGGACATTCTCCTGCCTCAGCCTCCTGAGCCCTGTGATTACAAGCATGCGGCAATATGCCCAACTGAGAAAAATAACTTCTATTTTGCTTTACCCACCATTGTTTTGAATCTCTCCATTAATGCAGTTATACTAACATTCTAACTAATACAATATTAGATCATCACTTGCACAGCTGTGAGTGTTCAGCTGAGGTTGGAGGCTATGATGACACAAGGGCTCCTGGGGAACCCTGGGTGACTTTCTCCTCCTGAGCAGCAGTACAGAAGGAAAGGCAGGCTTGATCCCAGGCTTGGGGGTTCAAAGATAAGATGGGACAGAGGTCAAGGCAGGCAGGGAGCAAAAGAGTTGGGAACCAAGTGACTGAGGGCCTCAGTCTTGGGCTGGAGAGAAGAGAGGTGGAAGGACTTAAGGTGAAACTTGATGGGAGTGAGAAGCTGAGAGACGGGATAGATGGTTTGTCCAGTGCACGGTTCTGGAAGGTAGTTCTCCATAGGATTATTGGTGTATGTTTCATTGCATTGATCTGGCATTTTAGTACCTATTAGTGGATACAAAATATAATTGAAGCCAGGCACAATGGCATATTCCTGTCATCCCGGTGACTTGGGAGGCTGAGGCAGGAGGATTGCAAGCTGGAGGCCAGCCTCAGCAACTTAGTGAGTCCCTAAGAAACTCAGTGAGACCTTGACTGTAAATAAAACATAAAAAAAGAGTGGGGATGGGGCTCAGTGGTGAAGTGCCTCTGGGTTCAATCCATAGTATAAAACTAAAGAGCATGGATTCAACCGTGTGTGTGCGTGTGCAGGGGGATATCTTCTAGAACTTTCTTTGAATTCATCAGAAGTCTTATCTAGAAGCTTGTTTGTAGACTGTGTACCACGTTCCAAAATTAAAATTAAAATGGTAAATATGTGTTCTCCACCTTCATAATGTAAAGCAGTATAGGGATAGAGGCAAACATTGACTCAATAATGATGTCAATGATTAGAATAAAATAATTAGATTTTAAAGTCAGACTAGAGAGGACAAAGAAATCACATGGGAGTCAGGAGCCCCCACAGCTGGGCTGGATCTCGGGCGTGTCTTCACCCTCCTGTGAACTCACTTATCCCTGGAAGTTCTGTATTTCTCTGGATGCATTTTATTCATCTGCAAAATGGTGCAATGCCATTTGCTTCTGATAAATTCTCACTCATTTATTAAGATTCTGAGTAGGTGCAGGCATGGTGGCGCACACCTCTAATACCAGCGGCTTTGGAGGCTCAGGCAGGAGGATCGCTAGTTGGAGGCCAGCCTCAGCAACTTAGCAAGTCTCTAAGATTCTTAATGAGACCCTGTCTCTAAATAAAATACAAAATGGGCTGGAGCTGGGGCTCAGTGATTTAGAGCCCCTGGTTTTAATCCTTGGTACCAAATAAACACCCAGAATAATGCTCCTCGGGGCCACCCACCCCCTGGGCTCAGCTCCTCAGCCAGGCAGCAAAACTCTTGGCTCCCTCCTTCTGCAATCACACCCTCAGAGCTAGCTGGAAGAACCTGTTGCCAGGGAAGTCAACCCAGAGACACAGCGGGAAGTGTGTGGGCGGAGCTCTACCGGCAGCTGCGATGAGCACATGCCTGAGCCAATGGAGAGTGGCGGTGTTCCAATATCCTCCAATGGGGCACCGACAGAGGCGGGCTCTTGCCAGCCGCCCTTGTAATGGCCCTTGGTAACCCCTGGGCGGGTGCAGGGTAGTGGCTCCTGCACTGGTTGGGCTCTGGCTGGCACTTTGAAGATCGAGGAGGTGGAGAGCACCACGAAGATGCCGCGCATCGCCTCGCACAGCCACGGGAAGGGGCTGGGCCTCAACGAGAGTGCCCTGGTCAAGCAGGCGGCCTCGGGGCTCCTGGGCCAGGAGAATGCATGAGAGGGATGGCGGGCGGGGCTGGGGGGCGTGGGGACCTTCCCGGCATTCGCCCCGACTCAGTGTCACTTTGGTGCCCGGCGTTGACCCCGGGGGCGCTGCCCACAGAACCACACTGTGGCCCCTTTTGTGTTTATTCTGAGACAGGATCTGGCTGAGCTGCTGACGCTGGCCTCCACCTTACAGTCCTCCTGCCTCAGCCTCCAGGTGCCCTGGGATGACAGGCCTGCACCATCGTGCCCTAACCCTAACCATCCTTTTACCAGTAAGTTCTACTTTTGTTAAGTGGCAACTGTACCAAGTCCCTTCAGTTATGGTATTTTTAATTATTATTATTATTATTATTATTATTATTATTATTATTTGCAGAAAAAAAAATGGCCTATCTATAGGCCACCGAGTTTAGTAATGACAGCTGGAGGTTTGCACTCCACCACCTCTAAGCTGCTGTACCCTAGAGTCATGGCCCATGGTCTCCCTGGAGGCTGAGCAGCTACAGAAACCTGCAATTTATATGAGCTTGTGACTGTGGCCTTGGAACCTCCTAGTAACAGAAAGGGCCAAAGAAAAGCCTCTGGTTTCTTGTCTATGTCTTTTTTGGAGGGCGGGGGGAGCCCTAAACCCCTGAGCCCCTCCCCAGACCTATTTTGCATTTTATTTAGAGACAGGGTCTCTCTGAGTTGCTCAGGGCCTCACTTTGTCTGAGGCTGGTTTTGAACTGAGATCCTCCTGCCTCAGCCTCCCGAGTCCCTGGGATCACAGGTGAGGGCCACTGTGCCCAGCAGACTTTCCTCTCTCACCTCCACTGTCTGGGCACCCAGAGCTGTGCCTGGAGGGTGCTGGCTCTCAGGGTTGGTTGGACGAGTCTGTGAATTGTTTGGACCAGGGACTGCATTTTTTCCCCACTGAAACACAGTAATAGTGACCATTTCTCCCCTCTGTGCTGCAGGCATGTGACATCATAGAAGAATTAATTGAAAGCAGGAAAATGACAGGAAGAGCCTTGCTGTGGGCCGGACCCCTGGGAACTGGAAAGGTGCTTGTGTTCTCATTGATTTCTGCTGCCCAAGAGGACGATTCTCAAAAGCCAGTTGGAATATGCATCTTAACTAGTCTTTGTTTAGCAACGTGGGTCACATGTGTGTTTAAGAAGGGAATCTGATCTCAACTCATACTTCTAGAATGAAAATCATCCTGGTCAGAGGGAGGGGAAAGTCCTAAGAGGGGTCTGGTCTCTGGGATGGTCCTTGAACTCTTTCAAGTCTCCTTTGCTTGGGAAATGTATCTCTTTTCCTTTTCTTTTCTCTTCTTCTTTTTTTTTTTTTTTAACCAGTTATTGAACTTGGGGGCAATCAACACTGAGTCACTTCCCATGATTGTATTTTATTTAGAGCCAGGGTCTTGCTAAAGTTGCTGGGGGTATTGCTATGTTGCTGAGGCTGGCCTCCAACTCGTGATCCTCCTGCCTCAGCCTCCTGAGTGGTAGGATTATAGGCATGCACCACCGCGCCCAGCTGAAAATCCATTTCTGTTGGTCCAGGGCCTCGTAAAAAATTGTGACGGGCTGTGGTTGTGGCTCAGTGGTAGAGTGCTCGCCTCGCATGTGCAGGACCCTGGGTTCGATCCTCAGCACCACATAAAAATAAATAAGTGAAATAAAAGTATTGTGTCCAACTGCAACTAAAAAATAAATATTAAAAAAATGAAACAAAGATATTATGTCCATGCACAATTAAAAAAATATTTAAAAATCTTCTGTGGCACATTTTTGGAGGGGGAAAATGAGTAAGCCAGTATTTTTTTGAATGCGAAATTTGCCCACCACTATTTTGGCTACGTGCATGATTGACAAATAACAGAAACACAATTTTGATCTTCAAGGGGCTTCTAGTGTTTTCTGGGCAGAGAAACAGGAAGTCTCCTGATGGCACAAAAGGGCTCAGTTGAGTCTGAGCTTCAAACTGCTGACTGATTATAAATGCTGGAATTGGGCAGAGGGTTTGATAATTCCCCCCGATTTGGGCTTTCCAGGGGACAAAAGAGGACACATGGTGGAGCTTGTTGGGATCTGCAAGGGGATTGGCCAGATCCTCAGGCTTCCCAGAGCTCCTGGTCTGGGCATGGCTTGTTCTCTGGAAGGGCCTCTTGGCACAGGAGAGTAGGAGCCTGCACTCTTGTATGTAAAGAAGTGGGCTCTTAGAAGGGGTGGTGGCCCCTGCCTGTCATCTCAGTGACTCTGGAGGCTAAGACAGGAGGATCACATGTTGGAGGCCAGCCTCAGCAGTTTCACCAGGCTCTAAGTGACTTAATGTGACCCTGTTCAAAAATAAACAACATAAAGGTCTGGGCTACATCTTGGTGGGTATTGATTGATCAGCTGGGAGGCCTGGGGCAGGCCACTTGACCTTTCAGAAGCAGAAACACAATCATCTGTGAAAAAAGCTTGAATTCTAATTTTGAAGTTGTACATATGGAGTTGCCAGGGTGTGTTGTGTGGTGTCTGATGGTGGATGAAGAAGTCTTGAGTCTGGGGGAAGTTTTTTGAGGCTGGAATGCTATACAGTGTGCACTTACAGGAACATTAGCTTGTCCAAGTCGTCTTCCATTTTTTGGGGGGGGGCGTTACCAAGAATTGAACCCCAAGAATTGAACCCAGGAGCTCTCGACTCCTGAGCCCCATCCTCAGTCCTTTTTACATTTTATTTAGAGACAGGGTCTCACTTAGTTGCTTAGGGCTTCGCTTTTGCTGAGGCTGGCCTCCAACTCTTGATCCTCCTGCCTCAGCCTCCTGAGCTGCTGGGATGACAGGCCTGCGCCACAGCACCAGCATGATAGCTGTTTCCTTCAGTGCTGTTTTACTCAGTGTTATTTGGTACTTTTTGTCTTCCAGTGTTGCTCTTAAGAAGTCTGATTTTCAGGGTTGGAACCTTCCTTTCTGGATGTTTTGGAGGTACTTTTGGATAGGGCGCCCTCCCCTGATTTCCCTTTCTTAATGTCCACAGGGCTTTCTGAGACTCACTGTTTGGTGTCGTTGGTGTGGACAGTCGCCAGCTCTGAACCCCTGAGCTGTGGCCTGTTCCTGTTCTCTGTGTGCTCTTTCTGGAAGTCCAGCTAGGTGAGATTAGCTCTGCAGTGATTTTCAACCTGGGCTGGTTTTGCCCTCCAGAAGATCTTTGCCACTATCTGGAGAGTCGTCTCTTGTGGTTTTCAAAACATGATGTGGGGACTCCAGTGTTAGTGGCCAGCGATGCTGCCAAACAACCTGCACTGCAAGGCTGTACCCAAAAAGCAGAGAAAAGACTCTCCTATTTTTTTGGGGGGGGCTTCCAGGGATCAAACTCAGGTGCTTAACCCCTGAGCCCCATCTCCAGCCATTTTTGTATTTATTTTAGAGACAGGGTCTTGCTGAGTTACTCAGGGCCTTGCTAGGTTGCTGAGCCTGGCCTCCAACTAGCCATCCTCCCACCTCAGCCTCCCAAGCTGCTGGGATGACAGGAGTGCACCCCCACACCCAGCTCTCAGTTTCTTAATCCATAAAATACAAGTTAGCAGGCTGGGATTGTGGCTCAGTGGTAGAGGGCTCGCAGAGCATGGACAGGACCCGGGTTTGATCCTCAGCACCACATAAAGATAAAAGCATTGTGTTGTGTCCATCTACACCTAAATCAGTTATATTAGTTCCGTCACCTATATCAGTTCAATATTTATTGCTAAGGGGAGGGGTGCTTAACTTTATAATGGCTTGATTTTTGAGAATTTTTTAAGATTTAAGTTCTTCCCCCAATTTAGGGCTGGAACAAAATTAAACTTGTTTCGAAGAAAAAAAAATTTAAAAATAAATATGAATAATGCAACCCTGTTCAAAAATAAACAACATAAAGGTCTGGGATGTGTCTTGGTGGGTAGTGATTGATCAGCTGGGAGGCCTGATAATATTAAAATATTAAAAAAATACAAGTTAGACTTTCAAGATGACAGGCTATGGAAAGATCAGTGAGATATAAAGAGCTCCATAGGAAAGGGTAGGTATATGTGCCTTTCTTCCATGAGTTTCTTTTTTATAATATAGTTTTTTAGTTGTAGTTGGACAGAATACCTTTGTTTTATTTATTTATTATTATGTCACATGGAGGAAGAAACCCAGGGCCCTGCACATGCTAGGCGGGTGCTCCACCACTGAGCCCCAGCCCCAGCCCAGCACCTTCCATGAGCTTTTAATTGGAGAAAGCTGGACAGAAAAGGAGCCATTCTTAACCAAGTATTGTTTCTATTTGAATGGAAGGGTAATGGTCACCCCTTCAGTATTAGGTGGAAGGAGGCAGGGATGCTGTTCAGTGGCTAGTGGGCACTGTCTTTGACACTGGAAACTGAGAATGGGGAGTTGGGGGCTGTGAAAGAACAGGGAACAGTCAGGCACAGTGGCTCACAACTGTAAACCCAGCAACATGGGAGGCTGAGGCAGGATGATCTCAACGTGGATGCCAGTCTCAGCAGCTCAGTGAGACCCTGTCTCTAAATAAGAAAAGCTGGGCCTGAGGCTCAGTGGTGGGACAGCTGCCTGGCACATACAAGGCTCTGGGTTCCATTCCCAGGAACATCAAAATAAAACAGATGAGCACTGCCACCTGTGGCCTCCCCTGGGCCTCATGGTGTTGGAATCGCATCCCTCTGTGTTCATTTTCCCTTTGCTATTAGAACACATGCTTTGGGCTTGCCAACTCAGGTGCCTAAGCATTCGGGCAGCGAGGTAAGTAAAGTGACTTGCTCAAGCCCAAGGATGTGGTGCCCTTTCACTAAAAGAGGGCCACTGTGTCCAGACCTGGTTTCTCAACAGAAACCAAATAGTTGGATTTTAACAGGAAAGTTCCTAGGGTTCAAAAAATGGCAAGAGCTATGCATGGTGGAAGATGCCTTTAATCCCAGTGGCTGGCTTGGGTTGCTGAGGCAGGAGGATAGCGAGTTTGAGGCCAGCCTCAGCAGAAGCGAGGCCCTCAGAAACTCAGGGAGACCCTGTCTCTAAATAAAATACACAATAGGGCTGGGGATGGGGCTCAGGGGTTGAGGGCCCCTGCGTTCAATCCCCCCCCCCCACAAAAGCCAAGTTTAAAGGCACATATAAAACTACGTGGTCCCAATCAAACCATCCTGTGGGCAGCTTGTTGGCTTCTTGTAATCTAAACAGTATTTTAGTTCGCCAGATGAGGCTGTCCAGCATTAGCACTATTGTGTGCTCAAGACCACCCTAGAAAACAGGGAGAAGATCAGAACTAGAACCAATCTCTGCGCCATGGGCTAGTGGATTTTTCCTGACAGCATTCGCTGATCATCCCCCATGTCGGCTGCTCAGAGCTGAAACCAAACGGGCATTGAAAAGAGGAGCCTTCCCTGGTCCATCTTTGAAGCAGTAGCTTCAGTTGGCCTTGTTCCAGCAGCTTGGGAGGCTGAGGCAGGAGGATCTAATGTTGGAGGCCAGCCTCAGCAACTTAGTGAGGCCCTCAGCATCTCAGGAGGCTCTGCTTGGCCTACACACCTAGGGTCTGACCTCATTCTTATTTCAGAGATGAGGGAGGATGAAATGGCACTCAGAGGCCATGGCATTTCCCAGTCCTGGACCCACTTGAGAGCATATGCTTTCTAAAACTTGGTATTTGATGACATGTCTGTTTCACCAGGTTCTCTTTAGCATCTGCCAACCAAAGTTATGTTACTGAGCATCAATTTATAATTGACCACAGGGCACTGTCAGGGGGAGCTTGTGCAGACCAAGCCACCGCTTACAGATTTGGCCTCATGTATTATCCATTATTTTCTGGCCTTTTAACATAAAATAAAGGTCATGTAATAAATCCTTCCTGATTTGTTAGTGTTGTTTATTTATTTATTTATTTTGGTCCCAGGGATTGAACAAAGGGGCACTTAACACCTGAGCCCCATTCCCCAAACTTATATATTTTATTTAGAGACAGGGTATCACTGAGTTGCCCAGGGTATTGATAAGTGGCTGAGGCTGGCCTCCACCTTGCCATCCTTCTGCCTCAGCCTCCTGAGTCTCAGGAATCACAAGTGTGCAATACCATGTTCAGCCTCTTGAATAAATATTTTTATAGATGGGTTTGAATTATGTTTTCAAGACTGTAAAATGAAAACCTTTCCTTTCTTGCCTCTGTAGACAGCCCTTTCTCTGGCGATTGCACAGGAGCTGGGGAGTAAGGTGCCTTTCTGCTCCTTGGTGGGGAGCAAAGTTTACTTCATGAAGATCAAGAAGACAGAGGTGCTGATGGAGAACTTCCGCAGGGCTATTGGTGAGTATCACATCAGTGAGAAAGATGGCTGTTTCTTCTCCGGTGCTTTGAATCCTTTCATCTTAAAAATGCTCATGTTCTTTTGGTGCTGTTGACAAGACAGGCAAGAGTAGCTAGCCATCCAAGCAGCTTAGGGGGATGAGGTAAAAGGAACACAATTTGGAGGCCAGCCTCAGCAACTTACTGAGGCCCTGAGCAACTCAGCAAGACTCTGCCTCTAAATAAAATATAAAAAGGGCTGGGGACAGGGCTCAGTGGTCGAAGGCCCCTGGATTCCATCCCTGGTACCCAAATAAATAATAAATAAATAAAAAGACTAAGCAGTCTACTTGGGGAACTTTTGATTTAATGCTGAAGGAAAGAAAACGCAGTAGGAGGGTGCAGCATTTGGAAGTGGGGAGACATCATGGGACGCTGTTTCACCCCCCACAGCCACCTGGTACCCCCGTGGCTGGCACTCTATCTTCCTGTGGTTCCTCTTTGTGGGACTGGCTCTGCCTTTGATCTTCCCCAGCAGGTCCCTATAAGCACTCAAGTATGGGGCAGGCTCTCTCTCTCTCTCTCTCTCTCTCTCTCTCTCTCTCTCTCTCTCTCTCTCTCTCTCTCTCCTTTTGAGACCATGGCTGCTGAGCCACCCTAGCCCCTGTGTGACACTAATGCTGAACTGAAGAGTTCTAATTCTGAACTTGTGTCTAGAAGCTAAGCTTTGTGTCACATTGAACTTAGGCTTTTTATTTTTATTTTTTGGTACCAGGAATTGAACCCAGGGGCACTTCACCCCTGAGCCCTTTCCCCAGCCCTTTTAATATTTTATTTAGAGACAGTGTCTCGCCAAGTTTCCGAAGCTGGCCTCCAACTCTCGATCCTCCTGCCTCAGCCTCCTGAGATGCTGGGATTATACATGTATACAACTGGGTTTTACGTTTAAAAATTTTCTCTCTATTGTTTTTTTTTTCTTCATATCTTCTTTTATTTTCCCTTTTCATGTCCTATTTTTCAGGATCTCACTATGTTTCCCAGGCAATCCTGGAACTCCTGGGTTCAAACCATCCTCTTGCCTCAGTATGCTGAGTAACTATGGCTACAGATGTGTGCTACGGTGCCTGGATTACTTTTCCTTATTTAAACATGTGCCAGTGATTTTATTCAACTCATAAGTTAAACATATGAACCATATTCCAACAGCTCAGAAGGCTGAGGCAGCAGGATAGCAAGTTGGAGGCCAGCCTCAGAAACTTAGCCAGACCCTGAGCAACTAAGTGAGACCTTGTCTCTAAATAAAATATAAAAGGGGCTGGGGATGGTGCTTCAGGGTTCAGGGCCCCTGAATTCCATTCCTGGTACAAAAAGGAACCAAGAAAAATATGTGACAAGTAAGATATTACTACCTTTCAAATACCTGGATATTAATATTTTAAGAACTTAAATTTAAAAAACACCATTTTTCTGGGATGGGTCAGGGGCTCAGTGGTAGAGCACCCACCTAGCATGTGTGATGCCCTGGGTTGCATCCTCAGCACCATATAAAAATAATTGAAAAAATAAAGAAATTATGTCTATCTACAACTTAAAAAAAAAAATTTTAAACCCCCATTTTTGTGAGACAAAAACCTGATAAAACTGGCCTTCACACAGTTGCTTGTATTTCAATGGCTCAGTGGGAACTGAAATGCTTTAAAATTTGAAAAAGTAGAGGTCACCAGGCACATTTGATGGGAGTGGCCCCTGGAGTGGTGTGGTGGGGGACACAGCAGGGCTTTTGGTGGCAGCAGGTGAGGAGAAATTTCTAGATCCTGCCACAGAATAAAGGGCAAGCTGTGGTGTCCCCTCAGACAGAAGCCTGCTTTTCCCACATCTTTGAATTCCTGCAAAGCTGCAGAGAGAGGGAGAGAGGGTCATCTGTCCCCGTCTGTGCCACTTCCTTGATGTGATAAAGTCCCTGTCAGGGACTTAGAAACCTGAGCCAGCAGATGAAACCTGTGTCCTTTGTGCTGTCTTGGCCAGAGACAGCGCCCACAGCCTCTCTCTTGGCCAAAAGCTGGGCCCATGGTCCACTGGGCCTTCCTCTGTCTACTTGTCACCACCAAGAAACTTCTAGACAAATATGAGTGGCTGAGAGTTGGGGATGCTTTTCTTCCTCTCCTGGAGAAATTTAATGTCACTGTCCCCTCACAGTGAGTATGGGCAGGCATTCCATTTGGAGGAATTTCCTCTTTGCAAAATAGAAATGGTTCTATTAAAAAAAATCAAAGTAGGCTTAAAAGCCCAGAATTTTCCAAGCTTGATAGAGTTTTCTGATACCTTCATGTTGTCTGGAAAATTTCTTTTTTTTGTACCAGGGATTTAACCCAGGGGCCGTCGACCCCTGAGCACCGTCCCCAGCCTTATTTTGCATTGATTTAGAGACAGAGTCTCCCTGAGTTGCTCAGGGACTCAGTGTTGTGGAGGCTGGCCTCTAACCCATGATCCTCCAGCCTCAGCCTCTGCAGCTACTTGGACTCAAGGTGTGCACAGCTGCTTCGGGCTTTGTTTGGGAAGTTTGTTTTGGGGTTCAGGAGCTGTGAATTTGGTTCATCAAACACAGAATGTGGCTTCCCTGTTGGATGTTTTCCACAAGCCCCAATTATAGGCTCTCAGGTGGATCACAGGCAGAGGAGAGCTGGCCCTTAGCTTCCAGTCTTGAGTGTCCTTGTCCTGGTTGGGTTTCTGGAGAAGAGAAGGCAAGGGATAGGGTGATAAGATAATGCCCCCCTTGAACCGAAGGAAGTGGCCTGAGTGTCTGATCATGTGGCTGTGTGTCTCTGCCTTTGGGATATTTCCATATCAGCTCACAGGGATCCTGATGGCCACCTGCCAGCAGAAGTCTTCTGTGGCCTCCCCATTTGTCGGGAGAGCAGCGACCTTTTTTTTTTTTTTTTTTTTTTTTTTTTGAGGAGGGGCACCAGGGATTGAACCTGGGGATCCTAACCACGGAGCCACCTCCCAGCCCTGTTTTGAATTTATTTGGAGACAGGGTTTCCCTGAGTTGATCAGGGCCTCACTGAGTTGCTGAGGCTGTCCTGAGCCCTGTCCTCAGCACTGTGGCACGGGCAGGTGGTGTGACCTCTGTGTCCCCCTTTCCTTGGCCTCTGCACTGTTGATGCCATATGGGACACTCAGGATAACACCGTGTAGTATAAAGGGACACCTCGTAAGGACTAGGACATAGGTCCCTTCATAAGGTAGGTCTTTCTTTTTTCATTGCTTCTGTGAGTTGTGTGGTTAAGTCAAGAAATTGTTAATGCCATCTCATCCCCCAAATGACAACCATTGGCCAGCCAGGTACAGTGGAGCATGCCTGTCATCCCAGCCCCTCAGGAGGCTGAGGCAGGAGGATCACAAGGTGGAGATCAGCCTCATCAACTTAGTCAAGGCCCTGAGCAACTCAGTGAGAGCCTGTCTCTAAATAAAATACAAAATGGGCTGGGGATGTGGCTCAGGTATAAGTCACCCCTGGGTTCAAATCCCCAAACTGCCCCCTCACCTCCCCAAAAAGTCGAAGTGGACATAATTTTGTTTTCTTTTTTCTTTCTTTTTCATAATGTTTTTACTCATCCACCGTGTTATGACTGACTCACACTAGCTCTGTACCTCCCCTGCTGCATGGCCAGGTCCCCTACTGTGGGCTTGGGGAGGTGTTTTACCTGTGGCTCATCACAGCTGTGTGCCCGTGTGTGCAGGTGCCAAGAATCTCATTTCCCCTGTTTTCCAGATCAAGTCTTCAGGCTCAGAAAGAGGCTCCACAGTCATCCTGTGTCCAGTGCTGGCTGAGGGCCAGGGTGACTGCGAGTCCTCTGGTGCTGGGTAACACCTGCATGTCCTCTGAGCTCTCTGGGGCTCAGTTTCTCATCTCTAGACCACTCTCCATCCACCATAGAATCTCTCCATCTTTCCCCCTTTTATAACTTGATGATTCTTTGATCCTCTGAGGTAGTTTCTTGGTCACAGCTTTATGGAGATCATGAAAATGTCACTTCTTCCAAGGGCTATTTTTCTGTTTCCTAATGGGGCCTTCATCTCAGGAGCTTGGCTCCACAACCTGTCTTTCTCTCTTTAATCCCTCATCACATCCTGTCCATCCTGGATTAATGAGGTTCTGAGAAGGTGGCCCCTTCTCAAGAATAACACCTTGAGAAAGTTCTTCTGGAAAATCAACCGAATAAAAGTGCCTGAGGTGAAAAGAGAAAAATTGTCCTCTTCCCTGTAGGAGAGAGGACACAGAAACACAGTGGAAATTTGAGCCATCCATCACTCTGCTTCGACCAGCTTCTCAAAGAAATGAGCCTAACAGAGAAGAGGAAAATTGTCTTCCAAAACAAAGGTGCTACCCACCTCTGATCCCAGCAGCTTGGGAGGCTGAGGCAGGAGGATCGCAAGTTCAAAGCCAGCCTCAGCCAAAGCAAGGCCCTAAGCAACTCAGGGAGACCCTGACTCTAAATAAAATGCCAAACAGGGCTGGGGATGGGGCTTGGTGGTTGAGGGCCCCTGAGCCCAATCCCTGGTACCCCCAGCCCCCCAAAAACTCATGTCCTTCTGGGCAGTTTTTCCACATGGATGAGATACTGGGACAGAAGGACCTCAGGTGTGTTGTGTGGAGTTGTGAAGTGTCTGAGTTTGAAGGAGGCTTATGAATTTTTTGCCTAGGGACTCCCCAATCCTGCTCCTGTTTGCACAGTGCCCCAACGAGGCCAAAGAGGCCAGGTCCTGTTGAGCTTCTGGCAGCTCTCTTGGGGTGCAGTTGTGAACATGATCCACCCATTTTAAGTTTGTGTAGCACACAGGATTTTGATGCATGACATTGTTTACACTCCCCATCTTAATTCTAGAATATTGTCATGACCTTCCAAGGGACCTCGTTCCCATGAATGTTTAGTCCTGTGAACGGAACCCGTAGTGCTTAAGCAGGGAGCCAGAAGCCTGCCCTTTTTATTTTGATTTGTATTGTTTTGAGAGAGAGTCTCCCATTGCTAAGTTGCTGAGGCTGGCCTCCAACTTGGTGATCCTCCTGCCTCAGCCTCTGAGTCCCTGGGATGACAGGTGTGCACTGCTGTGCCTGGCCTCTCAGGTCTCTTCCGGAAAGGTGCCTTCCCTCGGGGTCAGGAGGAACTGGAACATGCATCAGGGTGGTCTGAGTCCCCCTTTGTCTGGTTTGGTTTGGTTTTAGCTGAACTCCAGCATTTTTTAAAGTCTGCAGAAGGAGCAAGTGGAGGCCAATGACGTCATCTACATGGAGGCCAACATCGGGGCTGTGAAGGTATGCTCCCCGGGGACAGTGTTACACATGAGGGTCTGCCAGGGGGACAACTGGGTAACTAGGGTGTCACTTTGCTCATTGGTGGTGGGTGGGGGAAGGTCAGCAGCTGCCCCTTTACCTAAGTCACCTTGGATTTCTCTGTCTTCCTCTCCTCATGACTTAAGCAGGCAGAGTGTGCAAGATGCAAACCCTGTTGGGGACAGGGACCAGACAGCCTTTGTCCCTTCCCGCTGCACCAGGCAGCATCTTCCATTTTCCTTTATCTCCCTGGTGTCCCTCCCTGAGTCCTAAACCTGGGGACTGCACCAGGTGGCTCGTCCTCTATCTGCTGCTGCGTCCCATGGTGGCTGCACCTCTCTGGTGCATGAATGAGCCTAAGGCCTCGTGTCACCCATAAATCACCACCTAGAAAAGCCCGGGACCCCGGCTCCAGTGAGTCCCCTGGATGCTCCTTTATCAGGAGTGAAATGAAAGGGGAGAGAATCTTCCAGAAAGTCTCAGGTGTGGCCCGGGCGGGTCTGGGAGCCAAAGCGGGGCCCCCGGCTGTGGGGCATAGGCAGAGGTTGCTGTTGGGGGCCCTCGGTGGGCAGCGGAGACCTGGCTGTCACTGAGCTCTGTGTGGTCCCGGTGCCCCATGGCTCTGCTGGCAAAGGCAGAGGCCACGGAGTTCGCCCTGGAGGCCGATGAGGACATGCCCTGCCCAAGGGCGACATGCACAAGAAGAAGGAGGTCATCCAGAATGGGATATTGCATGACCTGGAAGTGGCCAACACCAGGCCCCAGGGACAGGCTCTGCTGGGCCAGCGCATGCCCAAGGCCCTGGGAACCAGTTGTCAGGGCCGTGCTGTCCTCCTGAAAGCCCTCTGAGAGGCTCAGCAATGAGCACGACATGAGCTTTGGCCCCTTTGTCCCAATGTCCAGATGCTGTCACCGCTGATCTCTGGGCGTTGTCTGCCCCTGGCCGCCTGCCATCCTGTTGGGGGCTGCTCTCCACCCCGGGCTGGGGGTTCCTGGCGGGAGCCTTCACAGGGCTTCAGACAGCCTCACGGAGGCTCTGGCCTCTTTAGAGCAAGAGCTCCAAATCCTCCAGCTCCCAGCTGGCGCTGCTCTGGGCCCCACTGGACAGAGAGTCAGGTTTGCTCTTCATCCTGAAGGGGCCTCCTCCTCCCCACCAGGAACGGGCTTTCTGCTGGGAATCTGGTTTTTCTTTTAGTCCCTTGGAGCTTTTCCCAGGAGAGGCCAGAGACTCTTGAGATTGGAGTTTCTTCTTTCTTGGCCGGAGGTTTTTTTGTTTTGTTTTGTACTGAAGCTTAAACCCCAGGGTGCTTACACATGGAGCCCCATCCGCAGCCCTTTTTATATTTTATTTAGAGACAGGGTCTTTCTGAGTTGCTCAGGACCTCACTAAGTTTCTTAGGCTGGCCTCCAAATTGTGGTCCTCCTATCTCAGCCTCCCAAATTGCCAGGATTTTTAAAGACATGTTCCACCGCGCACGACTCTGCTTGATTCTTGCAGGTCAGGGGAAACCTCAAGGGGATCCCTCTGAGTTCAGAAGCCCCTCATCCTTTCTAGGGGAGTGTGCTGGGCCTGTCCACCTCAGGCCTCCAAGTTGAGTGACATCAGGGACCCACAGGAGGAAGGAGGATGAGCTTTGGTAGCTGCCTTAGAAAGTCCTCTCAGGTACAGGGGGACAAGATGTCCTGTCCATGATGGGCCAATTGATGAAGCCAAAGAAGACAGAGATCACAGGTAGGACACATGGCAAAGCCAAAGCCTGGAGCCAAGTTGAAGCCCTTCTCTGACAAGCTCCTGGCTCTGAGCGCCTCCCACTGCGTGGCTCTGGGTCTTCACTCCCTTTAGAAGCCATGGCCACACTGTGTGCTCTGGCCCCACAGAGGTCAGCATCTGCTTCTCTTGAGGTCCCAGAAAGGTGCCGAATTTGACACCAGGGAGTGGGTCTCCCTTGCTCCTTTATGGACTTATTTATTTATTTATTTTTTGATGCCGGTGATTGAACTTGGGGGCCCTCGACCACTGAGCCCCGTCCCAGCACTTTTATTTTTTATTTAGAGACAGGGCCTGGCTGAGTTGCTTAGGCCCTTGCTAGGTTGCTGAGGCTGGCCTCCAACTTGTGATCCTCCTGCCTCAGCCTCTCTGGCTGCTGGAATGACAGGCATGTGCCATCGCGCCTGGCTCTTCCCTAATTTTGTGTCCTTCTCCGGACCATTACCACTTTACTCCCTGAAAATGTAAGTTCAACATGAATCCACTGTTGCCTTGAGGCATTGCAGCAGCCTAAGCTCCTCCATGAGTGGCCAAGAGCAGATCTGTCTCTGAATTTGGTTTTGAGAGCCATGCATCATGGCTCTGGGCGAGGACAGGCCTCAGATACCGGTTCTTTGGGAACAGCTCCATCCTGATGACAGGGGGCGCTGGTTTGGAAGGTGAGGGCTGAGACCTGAGGTGGGCCTGCTGTTCTGTAAGGGCTGATGTTTCTGGGGCCAAGGCTGGGCCTGCTCTGACCCTCCTTGCTCAGGTTTCCTGGGGAGAGGATTCTAACTGCACTTGATGGAAAGCTCATTAACCTAAGCATTGTCATGCACGGCCCCCAAAAGAGCTCCTTGACTGAGTGCAGCAGAGGAGAATTCACATTTGAAAACACATCTCCCTGGAGCTCCCAAATGAGGTGTCTTGGCATCAGGGTCAGGGCTTGATGGGGCAGCTCCTGGTCATTGTGCCCCACACAGCTCCACAAAAGGCGTTTTGTGGCATTTGGGGGCGATGATGCCTGTTTTATTTTTTTTTAGATGAGGGTTCAGGGATTCAACTCATGGGCTCTTGACCCTGAGTCCCATCCCCAGCCCTATTCTGTATTTTATTCAGAGACAGGGTCTCAACTGAGTTGCTCAGGGCATTACCACGTTGTGGAGGCTGGCCTCCAATTTGTGATTCTCCTGCCTCAACCTCCCAGGCTGCTGGGGTTATAGGCGTGTGCCACCACAACTGGCATGATTCTTGTTTACAAATGATGACACCAAACCTGGAATGGGTCCAGTACCCAGCCTTGGGTCAGAGAGCCAGTAGGAGAACCAGGCTGCAGGGTTGGGTCTTGATTGAATTTAGGTGTGGAGAAGAGAGCAGGTGACATTTCCCCCACTGGCTGGGACCCTGCCCAAGGCGAGGTCAACAAGGTGGTGAACAAGTATATCGACCAGGGCGTGGCTGAGAGGGTCCCCAGCATGCTGTTTGTGGACGAGGTGCACATGCTGGACATCGAGGGCTTCAACTCCCTGCACTGAGCTCTGGAATCTTCCATTGCCCCCATCGTGATTTTTGCCTCCAATCGAGGCCACTGTGTTATCAGGTAGGTGCTGCCAGCTGTCCCTGCTGCCCGGCTCTGTCCCCTCCCATGATGTCACAAGTCAGGATGGGATGAAGGGAGTGCATGTTGCCCCTGGGAGGAGACAGCAGGGGGACTGAAGGCCGCAGCTGCCATGTCCCTGATGGGCAGGGTCTCCATGGGCCTCTGAGGCTCGACATTCCCGTGGGGAGCAAAGGCCTGAGGAGGTGGGGCCCCTCTGGTGACCTGAGTGTCAGTTTCCTCACACTGGCATCCAGAGGCCAGCAGAGCCCGTTTCATCTTCAATGAGGACACTGAATGACATTGCACCTTGTCCCTTGGCATAGGTGGGAACACAGATTTGTCTCTGAATTGGTTCTTCTTAGCTCCCCATGACAGCAGCATGCATCCTGCCATGTCACCTACACAGGGTATGATTTTCATTCCTGTGACTGGCCCTACTGTGGGGTGTCCCTGGTTGTGTTCTTATGTGAACATGGGAAAGTGACGTCCATTTATTTTCCTGCATCCCCCAGTCCCTCCCCTCCCTTCCCTTTGTCTCATCCAATGAAATTCTATTCTCTTCTCCCCTATTGTGAGTCACCATCTGCATGTCAGAGAGGACACTCAGCCTTTGTTTTTTGGAATTGGCTTACTTAAGCAGCACAGTCCTCTCCAGCTCCATCCATTGACCTTCAAATGCCATCATTTCATTCTTCTTTATGGCTGAGTAATATTCCACTGTGTATAGGGACCACAGTTTCTTTATCCGTCCATCTGCTGTGGGGAACCTAGGCTGGTTCTGTAGCTTGGCTACTGTGAGTTGAGCTGCTCTAAACACTGAGGAGAACGCAGGTCTCTCCAGGAACAAAACCAGTAAGGACAGTAAGACCTTCCTGGAGACACAGTGGGGCCTCTGGCCCCTGCCTGGCCTCAGCCTGCCTTTGAGTATAGCTACTCCAGGCTGTGGGGACAGGGGGTCTTGTGCAGAATGGCGTGGACACATCTTTAGCACAGTGGCTCTGCTATCTGTGCCACAGCTGGGGGATATTCCTCCCTGGGCCCCTGCGCTGGAGGCCTCCTGCCTCCCCTCGTGCCAGCAGCTTCAGTGGTCAGGTGGCGCCCTCAGGGTTTTCTGTCTTCCTGGTTCAACAGGAGCTGGGCCTGGGTCTTCTCAGCAAAGGTGGCAGGAGGGCCTCTTCCACCCCAGCAGCCGAGGGCTATGGGGACGAGTCCCCGAGAATGCATGCTGGGGCAGGAATTAGAAAAGAACCCTGTGGTCCAAGTGTCTCAGGACGGCTAGAGCCAGAAGTGACCCCCCCATTTGCCCAGACTGGCTGCTGAGTGACAGACAGTGGGAAATTCAGTGGCTCTCAATGGAGAAGCCCCATCTCAGGAGCTAGGGGACCACAGCACTAGGCCACCCACGAGTCCCTGCCACTGGGTGCTCCCTTGCCCTTGGGATCTGAGTGAATGACCCAGGTTCATGGGCAGCATTGTGTGGTCCCCCCAAGTCCCCTGACGTGACTGAACAAGATCAGGGTGAAAGTACCTCCTGCAGCTTGGGGGCAGCTGGTGTCAGTCTGGCCAGCTGCTGGGGGAGCTCAGGGCACCCTGAGTAGCATTGGGGGCCGGGGGCCCTTCAGCCACCACCTGATACTGTAGGAGTCCCCTCGCTGGTTCCCCATACTGGATCTCCTCCCTGGGTCCCTATCAATGGGTCCCCTCACTGGGTCCCCTATCTGGGTCCTGCCTGGCTGGCCGAGGGCTCCACATGGATACATGGCACCCTCTGCTGGGGAGCCCTGCTCACAGCCCCCTCCCAGGGTCCCTGGCCTGGCCAGCAGGTGTCTTCAGAGGGTGCTGCTCTGTCCACCCTGAGCCCCAGAGAAAGCTCCACGGGAAGGAGCTTTCTGGCCCGAGAACCTGCCTGTGGGGATGGAGCCCCGTGGTCTCCAGAACAGGACTCTGGTGCCTAGTCCCGGGGACATGGTTGAGTAGCACTGAGGGACATGGCCCTGCCCCCCAAGCCCAGGAGCAGGGGCTGTGACCTGGTGTCCAGGCAGCGTGCAGCCCAGAGGCAGGCTGGGCTGTGACCAATGCTGGACTGGGCCAGGACCCAGGGCTCTGGGCAAGATGGGGTTGGGGCGGGGGCTGAAGAGTATCTGGGACATGAGCACATTGTCGGCGACTTCTGACCTGCTGCCCACAGGCTGCTCCCAAGGGGACCTTCCCGCTCCCTGCCCCACAGACCCATGTCTGACCCTGGAACTCATGAGGGACAGGGGAAGAAGGTATAGTGTTGGCTGAGGGCTTTTTCTCCTGGCTTTGCACGTGGGACCTCAGGGGCAGTGGGACGTCTTGACTTGCTGAGAGCCCGTGGGGCTGTCCTGACTCAGGGACCTGCCCAGGCCAGAGCCAGCAAGTGTCCACCCCAGCAGCACCTGGCTTCAAGGCCCACCCCCCACCCAATGCATTTAGAGACAGAGACTCACTGAGCTGCTTACTTAGCATCTTTCTTTTGCTGAGGCTGGCCTCCAGGTACGATCCTCCTGCCTCAGCCTCCCAAGCTGCTGAGATGACAGGCGTGGGCCTCTGCAGCATCCAGTCTTTTTTAAAAGTCTTATGTGGTGAGTCTGGATGGCGGACTTGGCCTCCTCGTTTTCTTTTGTGTGGGGCTAAGGAGGGAGCCCAGTGCCTCCCGTGCCAGGCTAGCTCCAGGCCATAGGCGCCAGGCCATAGGCAGTGGTGTGGCCTGGTCCCAGTGGGAGCCTGTGGCCTAGTCCCAGGTGGGGCTTTGAACAGCCCTCTATGAGATGCAGCTCCTACACCCTGGAAAACTCAAGCAGTGCTTAGTGTGTCCACAAAATCACAAGGCTGCCACAATAGTCGGTTTTAGAACACTGCAACCCCCATCCCTGTCAGCCATCCACAGCCCCTCTGCTGCTGCGTCCCATCCATCACCCTGACCTCAGGCAGTGGGAGGCTGCTTTCTGTCCCTTAGCCATCTGTGGCTGTGTGGGGTGTGACTGACAGGATTCACCCTTGTCCTCCAGGCCCTTGAATCCCCCGTGGCTGAGGAGCGCCCACTGCATGGGGCCTTCACCAGCTCATGCATCTGTGCACTCATCAGCCCCAGCCCATTGGGAGGTTTGGCTGTAGGAGTGATGCTGCCGCAGATGTGCAGGGACTGCAGTTTCTTTCTTTTGGATCTGTGTGGAGAGGTAGAGCTGCTGTGTCACACAGCACCACTGACCTTCCAAGGAACTGCCAGTAAGATGGCTTTATTGCCATACTCCTACCAGGAATGTCTGAGGGTCTTGGTTTTTCCATATGCCACTTGACATCTGTTACTGTCCACTGTAGATGTCCCGGTGGGTGTGTGGTGGCCTCTCACTTGATTTGTATTTGCCAAGGGCCAGTGAGACTGCATTTTTTGTGTTTTATTGGCTATTTGTATCTTTGTAGAAATATCTGTTTGTATCCTTGGCCTTTTTTATTATGTTATCTTTTATTATTGAATTGTAAGAGCTCTTTATATATTGTGGATATGGCTTAAAGTCATCTTTAAAGGATGCCATTTTGGAGAAAGAGTCAATAAAAGCAGAAAAATTGGTGGCAATATATAAAAACCTGGATAGATCTGTATCTAAACCTGAGGATGAAATATTCTTTCTAGAAAAAGAGCTACAAGAAGAGAAAACTAAACATTCTCAACAGGATGAATTGATAGTGGGATATATAAAAAAAATTAAGTTTCTAGTAGATAAATCAAAATTCCTCAAATCACAAATACCTGAAAGTAAAACAACCTTGAGAATATGTCAAATAAATAAAGGAGTTACGGTAGCAATAAAAAATTCTTTGAATAAAAATCCCCAACTTCAGGAAAGACAAAAATAGCTTTTATAAGAAGTTGAAGTATGAAAAGAAAAACTGAATTGCCTTAATAAATGGCACATGAACACTCTAAAGTACATGCAGAACAAGTTTTAAAAAATAAAGAAAATCACATTAAGTCTCTGAATGAACACTTGCTGCAGATGAAAGATTGGGTTCCTCTGCTTGGAGAAGTGCTAACAGATGGTGGTAACTTGGAATTGGAAATGGAAAGTGAATCAGAAATTGGTGCTCACTTAGAAGATCAGCCAAAAGGAGCTTTAAAAACTGGTTTATGTTGCTAAGTTAAATGCCTCTTTTAAAAGCTTAGAGAAAGAAATAAAATTTTTACTGAAAGATACCTCAATGATTTAAGGAAACAAAATGCTCTCAATAGACAAAAATAAACTGAAATGGATTTCAAATTTAAACTTGTGGAAAAATATCCTTCTGTGCTTGATGTTTCATATTCAGTCTTTGCCAGCAGAATTCCCCAAATAGTTCCTCACCATTGAGTCAAAATTCATGTGAAATAAGACCTTCTCATTCAGAAAAGAAGGGTCCACTCATACTCTCACCTTTGGTGCCATTGGGAGGAGAAAGAGGCCAAGGGGCCCATAGAATCCTCTGGACCATCTTATCAGCAGTTCAAAAAGAGAATCAAGCTGTGATTTGTGAAGTGATCTTCAGAGAGCACCTTCTGGTGCTGGGCCCCTGGCACCTCCATGGGAACAGGCCCATAGGATAATGATCCTGCCACCAGCCACATCTTCCTCTACAAAGGCAAGATGGATGTTATTCTAATTATGGTAGTAGACCATCTTGATAAGCAGAAGTCAGAAGTTCCAATATGCTGCCCTTGGATTAATTGGATGGGCCTCATCTTCAGAAATGAAAGCCAGTAGAAAGGATACCAAGTTGATCTTGGTGATTCCAATGAAACTGATTCGTCTCTCCCTGCTGAAATCCAAGCAACTGACTCTGGCTTTGCTTTCTTACCTTTCCCTCATATCAAACATCCGTTGTTTCCAATGGATCCAAGGAGTAAGTTCATGAGAAGAGGACCTTTTTTTCTTCCACCTCCTCCAGAAAACATGTATGGAGCATCTCAAGAATATTTTCCAACCAAGGCCACCACCCCCTCCATTCTCAATGGGACCATGATGTTTTCTTCATTATCTCCCCCCAGAGCTGGATTTTCTCTCTCCCCTGCATTCTGAAAGTAGAAGTGAGTTCCCTTCAGGGTGGATTCCACCTTCAAAAGATTCTGCTACTGAACATTCAGAAGTACAACAGGAAACTTGACAATAATTTTTTATCTGCCTTCAAAAGTAATATAGTTCTCATTTTTAGTTTATGTGCTTTTATTTAAGTGATTATAATTTTGCTCCAATTGAAGCTTGATGAGATTATAATTCTGAGGATAGTATTTTATAAATAAAGATGGTTTATAAATCTTATGAGTGAATTATTTCCATTTTATCTTATTTAAGAGAGTATAACATTTAATTTGAGTAATCCACTATTATATGAGCAACAGACAGAGTTTTAAATATGTAATCTTTCAGTTGGGGATATTTTAAATTCCAAAGACTGTCCCTTTATACAAAGAAACCTATTTACTGTGATTGTAGCAAATGTGAAAGTAATTTTATGCTTAATGAAAGATTTTAATTGATTTAATGTCTTGTTTGGCATTGATAATGATAATAAAAATCTGCTACTTTTTCCATTAAAAAAAGTTATAACTAGAGCATATTAAGAGTAAGCCAGGAAACACAATTAAACATGTCATGGAAATAGGAGACTTTGAATACAGAAAAAAATTACAATTCTCAGAAAACTTATGAAAACCATAATTTAAGTTCACTCTGTCCCTGTTTTTTCTTACATCTTCTTTATTTCATACACATGATGCTGATATGGGGAGTGTTCTAGTCTTTGTTTTGTTCCCAGGGAGAGTTTTGTAAAATGCAAATAAATTATTAGGACACTGAAATAAAGAAACAAAGACATAACTCAAAATTTTGTTATTGTTAGATTCAATAAGCATAAAATGACTCGGCTAAACTACTATAACATGTTTGAAGTTCTTATGTTCAATTTCTATATCATTTCAAATAAGTAATAATTTCCAAAACTGCACCAGTCCAGAGGTGACACTTTGAACAATGCTTCCCTGATAGAGAACAAGAAAGAACATTTATAAAAAATACCCTAATTAAGAATTAGTGGTTAAAGCTTTTTTTCAAGTATAAATATGTTCTTCAGTTTTTTGTGAAGATTATATATTTAAGTCTAAAATAAATACAGTAATATAACTTTCTTCTTAAATATAAACAGTAGCTTTATCACAATTGATGGCCAGTGAAGACTTTCAATGATACTTGAGCCCACAATTAATTTAAATGAGGAAAAAGTTGGGCCTTGAAAAAGAAACTCTATAAGTTCAATAAATCTAATCACTTTTCTCTCAAAAGTAACATTGGTTGTTAAATCAATCCTATAAATAATTTTTACTTTCCAGCATAAAACATTACTCGCTCTAAATAAGTGGATGGCAGTCTACATCCAAAGTTTCTATAAAATGGGCTGACTATTCCCCACTGATATTAATCAAGAACTACTTCTGCCCTAACTACTGTAGGAGAATAGTTGCTAGTATAGTTCATGTTTTACATCAAGAAACCAAAAATAATATAATTTCATGTTGAAAACAGTACTGAAATGCCTAAATACCATGATACAGTCCTATAAAAAATTATAGCTTCAGAATAAAAACCTGAAGGGCCCTTTTAAATATGACAGCATTTAGTGAATCAGGTTCCAACATTGTTTACAGCTCTAAAAAATGACAGTAAAATAAAATAAAACAATATTAAAATTCGGCAATTTATAGAAAAATAAGGAAGTATTAAATAAAAAAAAAGTAATATATACAGTACATGTTTACATGTACTTTACCTAAATAATTGGGCTGTTATTGTAAAAATCAAAATTTCCACAACTAAAGAGGAATCCTCCTCCTGATATTCACGCTGTCATAATTAAAGAAATAGTCTTTTTTTTACATGACTAATGTGGATAAATATAGTACAAGTGAATGAAACTAATAGGTATATGATTAAGCGTTTTATTTATGACTTTTTAAAGTTGTTGATTGACCTTTGCTTTACTTGTTTATTTATATGTAGGATACAGAATCAAACCCAGTGCCTCACACATGCAAGGCAGGAGCTCTGCCACTGAGCCACAACCCCAGCCCATGATTATGTTCTAATAACCACTAATAATAATCTAAAAATATAATGAGGATATCTACATTATAAAATAAATACAAGCCCAAAATAGATAACCAATAACAATTAGGCCTGAATTATTTTCACATACTCTATTCATTACAGGGATTCCTTGATTCTATAGTGGTTTTACCAAAGGCCTGAAGAAGTATTTCCTATCACTTGGCCACCATCTACTCTTCTAAAATAGAGGAAATGTACATGGTAGAATTTTGCTGAAATGAATTAAATTCATATATTCAGGGATAACAATATTTCTCAAATATGCTAGGGACCTGAGAGTATTTATATTGAGGAAAAGAATTACGTTTAAAAAAAATTTGAGGGCTGAGGTTGTGACTCAGTGATAGAGCACTCACCTAGAACATGCAAGGTCCTGGGTTCAATCCTCAGCACTACATATAGAAAAATAAAGTTATTATGTGCATCTACAACTAAAAAAAATATTTTTTAAAAAATGCTTAACATGTAAAACTTTATGTGATGTCTATTTTAACCACAATACAGTGTTTAAAATGGAAAACAAACAACTGAGGGGTTCCAGTGAAGGAGCAGTGAGTCTAAAAGAACAGAGAGGTGAGTTGTCAGTGAGGATGGCAGGTGACTCAACTTCAATACATATATTAGATGGTGCCACATGCTGGGATATCCAGCCTGGTGAGGTGTTCATTTGAGGATTCATTTGGGAGGGTTTAGTTGGTGATGGCAGGCTGTTCATAAATCCTTGCCTGAAATTTTGGTTGAATAAGTCATTATGCCATTAGCGATATTAATATTGGGTCAGAGGAAAACATACAACTTTTGTTTTCAACATACAACTGAATGAAGGTCATAAATATGACAAATGTGGCCTTCTATTAGAGTTTTTTAAAGTGACAGATTTCTGAAAATAAGAAATGACACCTTCATTTGGGACATGTAAACCTCTATTCAAAATATGTATATACTTTACGTACCCATAGGAAAATTCTGTGATATAAATTACATGATGCACTTTTTCCTGAGTCCCCTCTCTTCCATTAGCCCATGACTCTAAGAAGAGCACCTCCTAGAGGCTGTAGGGCCTGCTGCCTTAGAGCATTGAGCTCTGCCCTGAGCAACCTTGAAAGTGGCTCTCTGGTGAGGTCCAGAGAAAGGCAGGAATGGAGAAGTTCGGGCAGGGCAATGACATGGCATGACAAGAACTATCCTGGAAGATGCTGCCTTCTGTCTGGAGGATCTACTAGAAGAATAGGTGTTGAAAGGAATTGTGACCTCAGGGAACTTGGGGGAGGAACCATGCAAAGCATGCTGAGAAACCTGGCTTCACCTTAGAACTTTTCAGTGAACCTTTCTCTAACTGTGCCTGGAGAGGTGTGTGGCTGTCTGCACTTGGGACAAAGTACCTAGTGGCTCTTCCTTCATCAAGGATAAAATCAGAGCCTTAAGTGAGACCCTGTCTTTTTTATGACTGGCTTCTTTGAGTTGGCCTAATATTTTCAAGGTTTATTCATATAATAGCATGTCATCAGTATTCCATTTCTTTCTATTGCAGAACAACATTCCATTAGATGGAAATGCCATATTTATTAATCTGTATTGTTAGTTGACTGAATCACTTGTACTTTTTGGCTATTTGAATAATGCTGCTGTGAATACTCATATACCTTTGTTTCTCTTGGGTGTACACTTAGAGTAGGATTGCTGGGTCATTTAGTAAGTCTGTGACTAACATGGAAGGAGTTACCAGACTGTACAGTAACCTCTGCAATATGACACCCTATTTGCTACTTGACCAAGCACATGTCCATCTAGATTGGCCAGAGACCAAGGCACATTGAACCCAAAATGGACTGTTAGTTCCTTCAAGTGCATAGCTCCATGTGGTTACCACAAAGGTCTCTTCCTAGGATGTCATCCAAAGGGGCACATTAGCAGATTCTTTCTTAATCCATCCATGTAGGAATCAGTTATTGATTGTATGGGTGAGAGATAATTACATTTATATTAAATATCCAAAATTAGAAAATCATAGAGTTAGGAAGGAGAGAGTTTGTTGCCAGGGACTTGGAAGGCATTTAAGTGGTTGATTAACAGATTAAATTAATTAAATCAGTTATTAAAATGTTTAAAACAAGGTAATTGTGGTAATTTTACCACAAAATTGTAAATGTCAATACTTAATTAATTTTTTGATGGGCACTCTTATGAGAATTAAACCTCAATAACACCAATAAGAAAAAAAAAATTGTGAAAACACTGAAGTCTATACAATTATAGCCAGAGGTTACAGAAATGAACTATGTGTTTGGACATAACTTTCTTATCTTTGTATTTGAACAGATGACCAGAGTAATTGCATGATGTAGAATCACAAATATAGAATTCTGACTACAATGAGTTATACTCACTGTATGCATAATATTCCAAAATATTTCCTATCATTATTAATATTTAAAAATAACAAATAAAATATAATAAAAAGAAAGAAACTATGGAGTTGTAGACACCCACATGTACTCTGCATCATGAGACTAAAGCTTGGATGGTAACACTGGATAACAAAATTCAATAGCTTTCTCTGTGTCAGACATTCATTTTTTACTTTGTCCTTATCTTTCCATTATCTTGAGTCCTGATTGGAAGACTTCTAATCTTACAGATGAGTACACTAAGTTTGAGGGATGACTGATTGTCCCAGGGTCACCATCTATGCAGACTAAGGCTCTCACAATTAATTTGTGTGATTTACAATTTACTGTATCATGTATCACAATACAAGTCCATGTTTTTTTGTTGTTTGTTTGTTTGTTTTGGTTTGGTTTGGTTTGCCACCCCCCCCCCCCCACTGTAGGAGGAGGAGAAATTAAAACAAGAGGTAGAAATTACAACAGGGCACCAAGAAACATATGCATAAACTCTCAATGTAAAAAACTTGATTGTGGTCACTGTTATATTGGTAAATAGGTATGTCCAAACATGACAAAATATGAATTATATATGTATATTTTATTGTATTTTGGTATTACCCTAATACAATGGTTTTACATTTGAATGAAAGAAATAAATATATTCCTCAGAAAACAAACTATATATTTGGAAAGCATAGAAAAAATTACTGAATATTATATGTCATTAATAAATTACAAATTAAACAACCTATAAAAATTTACAAAATTTCAAACCTCACAATATCAAGAGCTGGCAAAGATGTGGAACAAGAAGAACTCTCGTACACTGCTGTTGGGATCACAAAATTGGACAGCCACTGTGGAAGACAGTTTGGTAGCTTCTTAAAATTACAATATGCACTTAATATGGTTCACTAATTGTATTTCTCAGTGTTATTTCAATGGAATTAAAAACTAAGTCCACACAAAACCCACATACAAATGTCCACAGCTTCTTCATTCATGATTGCCAAAAACAGGAAGCAGCTAAGAGAGACTTTAGTAGCTATTTACCTGTTATTAATGTAAACACTGTGATACATCCATACACTGGAGGGTCATTCAAAACTTAAAAAAAAAATGAAATTTACTATCAAACATAAAAATAATGTAGGCATCATAAATTTATATTTGCCAGAAAGAATATATTGTCTGAAATGCCATATTTGTGACATTATGTAAAAGTCAAAACATTAAAAATGTTAAACATTGCCAAGAAATCAGGGAGAGTACAAGATGCTAAAGAGGTGAAGAACAGGGACTTCTGGTGTGGTGAATATACTCTGTAAGACACCATCATGAAGAAAATTGACATTATTCTTTGTCAATGCTTTAAAAACTGTAAAATTAGTGTTTTAATAAATAATTAAACTATTCATTGCCATTAATAATTACTTAATACCAAAACTATTGGAAAAATATTTTGATTTTTTGCTTATATCAAATATTTCTCAGTCATATAGAAAGAAAAAAGTAGTGAAAACTCTAAATAAGGGAAGGCGTATCACATCAAGGTACTTACTATGTGCTTCATTTTCCTGTAAATCTAAAACTCTTCTTAAAATAAAGTCTGTTCATTAAAACAATCAGAGAAGGTTTGCTGATTTTCCTTGCCTCAAACATGCACAGCCCTAGGACTGGTCCTCAATAATAAAACTTGTACTAAGAATAAATAATTTCCAACAACCTTATTTTTCTTTCTTTTTTTTTCTATTTTTACAATTTTCATTATCTTTTTAGAGAACAGTGAACATAAGTCCTTAGTGAATAAACTAGTACCTTACATTCAAAAGATGCTTTTACATCAATAAAAAATGGTTATTCATCACTCTGCTACATAGGTAGTAATTCTTCGAATACTAAGGAAAAGATGTTCTAAACTTTTTTTACTACACTCATATTCATGTGAAAATTATCTGAGATTTTTTAAGTCTACCTCACTTCCAATATGCTACCTATAAAATTAGAGTACTTTCTTTTTCTTACTCAATAAATCTCTGGTTGAAATAAATAAAGATAGTCCAAGTAAAGAGGTGTGCTGATACACATTTAAGGCCAGATAAATTGTGGGTGATATTACTGAGAAACACAGTCCAATTGATCTGATAAATAGTAGGCATTTGGTAATACTGAGAGCTCCATATTCTTTCTTCATTTTTTAATAAATTAACCCTTTTCGGGTAGATCTTGCATTTCTGAGCTTTGGTAGTTACTAACACTAACCTACACCAAACAGATAACAGGGACTTTGAGTCATTTCTGTCCAGATCAAGTTCCATTATGCTCACAACAATATTTAGTAGAGTTGGACATAATCAGGGCCAGTCAGGACCTTCGCTTACATTCTCAGCTAAGGTTAACAGAAAAGAGGTTCTCATTTTGGTTCCTAGAATGGGAAAAAGAAAATCCTGCATGATTGGCAACCACAGTTCTTTTTTTTTCACAGTTCTTAAACTACCTGCCCATGGCTAAGCTGGACTGTACAGTGGCTGAAGAAATTATCTTCAAGCACAGATTAGTTCATAATCACAATGTATATCTGCTATATATTCAACATGATGAGTGTGAGAGAATGAGAAGATGGACTATAATGGAAAGGGAGTAATTGGAAGGAAAACTGGCTCCCTCAGGAAGAAGTTGTTTAACCTGTCTTCATTCCCAAATGAAAAAAAAAATTAAAAGTCAAATGTCTTTTTTTCTTTCTCTCTTCTCTATTTTCTTCCTTCCTCATTTTATTGGTTATTTCCATCTTATCTCTCACTCTCCATTCATTCCTTGATTTCTTTCTAAGAGAAGATGTCTCAGTTCACTCTTCATATTTACTTCTCACAAACTAGTCATTTGGAAAATAAAGCTCTATGGGAGGCATATCCATTTATATTAGGTGTCATTACTCTGAATTGGTTTTAGTTGAAAAACCTGAAAAATATATTTTAAAAGTATACACACTCACATAAAACATTAGTTTTTTTTGTTGTTTGATTGTTTGTTTAATTTATTTTCTTATACAACAAGCCATACACGTCCAGGGTCTAATGAGAGGTCTTACATTGTTTTGTGAGGAACACAACCAAAAACAAACAACCAAAAAAAAAAAAAAAAAAGACAACATCAATAAATACCAAATTATTTTCTATTACATTACTGACTTTTCTGTAATAAGAGCAGTTTATAATAATTTAGAGAAAGGTATTTTATCTTTTTCTGAGAAGTATTCAAACTTTCAAAGGAATTTTCACTGATTTTTCACCCAAATATCAAAGGATGATTTTGTTCATTGAAAACTTTCAAGAAAAAATGCTCTTCAAAGACAATTTAAATTCTTTCAAAGAATGACACTTTGGGTGTTTGGGTAAAGTAAACATTTTCTACAGAAATTTTTGTAATTTTAAAAGAAAAAGGTAACCGGAACAACAGAGTACAGCGTTGCCCCAAATATCTGAATCCACACATTGATGTCAGGATGGCTAAATCTTGGAAAAAAATGAATTTTTTTTGAAGAAGACTATAAGACCTTGATATATATTTCTTTGTCCCCATGAGTCTTTCAGGAACTCTGAGACTATTCTGTAAGCAGAACCAGAGTTAATGAATATTGCAATATTTTTCAAAGTGTAGCCATTTATCTGAGAAAACTTTTTGTTATTACTGAGTTTATTCATGGAAAATAGTCATTTTTTCTTCTCGGTTATAGATGTGTTAAAGACAGTTGAACAAGTTGAACTTGATAGTTCCTTCATCCACAGCCTGGTTTATTAGTTTCCCTTGAAATGAAGCATTTTATTGAATTTGTTACAAATATGTGTGTAAACTATTACCTTCTAGACTGTACTCAGAAGCAAGAAAACTGATGATCTATTTGCTTAACTTTGTTGCTTTCTACAAAACATCCCTAGGCTTCACATTTGGGTTTTCAGCAAAATTCAACATGATGTTCATGATAGAGCTCCTCTTATTTCCCTATTTCTTAACACTGCAATAGTATCTTATATCCTCCTACTCTACAAACACCTAAATGTCTTAGTGTAGTAATTATCTCAATACACAAACATAAAAATATTGATTCAACTTTTCATGGAACTTAGATTTTAATTCAGAAATATTTTATAATCTTCATCCTGCTCTCATGCAGTCTTTGTCACTTCCCTTGAATGATATACTTGTGTTTTGTTTATTTCAAAGTGTTTATATTTATTTCAGGAGAATTATGTGAAGTATGAATAACATTAAATTCAATTAGAAATAAATTTTATAATATTGGATAGTTAGAGTGTTAAAATATTTTATCTCATTATTTCATATTTCCATGTAGAGACTCTGATAGAAATTATAGCTAAAACTGTTGTATGGATCAAAAATTTAAGATGTGGGCTAAAATGCTTGAGTAAAGTACCCAAATTGATGTGATGGCTGTGTTATTTAATGCAGTTTTACCAAGTGATCACAAAACATTGGATACACACACACACACACACACACACACACACACATACACATTTTCACATACATGTTTAAAGAAAGGAGTCTTGGAGATGTCAGTCTTCTTCTGGGGAAAACAAAAAATGTTCAACAATATTGTTATTTGAGGACTAACATTTGCTAAAGCAGGCTAATGTTAGAGTAGGCATTTCTCCTCTAAAGTATAAAGTCTTGAGTATATTACATTAATTCTCACAAACCAGGGATTACCACAAGCCTAACAACTAAGAAAAACCCAGGATCAGAGGAATTCTCAGCCCAGTTCTACAAGAAGTTGAAAAAAGAATGAACACCAATTTGTCTAAAATTATTTTATGAAATAGAAAATATTAAAGACCTTCTAACCTCATTCTATGAAACTGATATCAACCTGATGCAAAAACCAGACAAAGACACATCAAGGAAAGAACATTTCAGACCAGTATTCCTGATGAACAGAGATGTCATAATTCTCAATAAAATTATGGCAAACAGCATACAAAATCATATTAAAAAGATAGTACAACATGATCAGTGGGCTTTGTCCCAGAGATGCAGGGTTGGTTCAATACATAGAAATCAATAAACATATTTTTAATTAAATAGATGTAAAGACAAGAATAAAAAAAATTATCTCAATAAATGCAGAAAAAAAAACATTTGACTAAATACATAGTCAAAATACTAGAAAACTATGTATAATAGAAATATGTCTTAATACTATAAAAGCTATCTATGGTAAACACATGGACAATATTCTCCTCCTCCTCCTCCTCCTCCTCCTCCTCCTCCTCCTCCTCCTCCTCCTCCTCCTCCTCCTCCTCTTCCTTCTCCTCCTCCTCTTCCTTCTTCTTCTTTTTGGAGTAAGGAGACTTTACTGAAAACAGAAAACAGGGAACAAAGGTTTACAAACAGGAATGTGGACTCCTAGCAAAACAAAAACAAAGAACAAAAAGGGCAGGGAGGAGGGGTGTTGGAAGGACAAAAGTGGGTAGTGAGAGCAAGGAAAAGGCTTAATTTTTTTTTTCTTTTTCCCATTTCTTTAAAAAAAAAAAAAAAACACAAGGAAACACACAGGGACACACAACCATTTGTTCACGAATAGAAACATAAATGGTGCAGAATCTAACACTCTGTTCTTCTCTTTCCCAAAAGCAAAACAGAAAAAGAAAAGGCAGCCTGGAGGCTGTGCCCCATAGAGACCCCTTCCGCAGTGGTGTGTAGGAAGGGGCAACCTGCGGGTTTGTGCAACACCTGGCAGCAGCGCAGGGAAAAGTGGCGGGGGGGTGGGTGGAGGTCATGGACTCCACCCCCCTAAAGGAGCAGGGGGTCCAGCTTGTCAAGCCCAGGGCACCCATGGGGATCCCTGGGGACCGGGCCCTCTCCGAGTCCTGGGCACCCTCGGGGAGGTGGTCGCCAGGGTTGCACCCTCCCAAGTCCAGGGCGCTCACGCCATCTCCCTCCCCTTGTGAGCCCGCCCCTCAAGGAGGGGGGCCGCGCATGCACCCAGTGCTTGGGCTCTGTACAAGGGCACCTGATGCTGGGGCAGCGGCTGGCAGCCACTGTTGACATGGCTGAGGACGTTCTGCTTGAGCTGCGCCACCTGCTCAGTCAGCAGGCTCCTGGTGGACTCCAGGTCCTGTTCTGGCTCTTGACCTCTTCACTTTCTCCTCCAGGGAGAGATGCTCCAGTTTGCCCTTGGGGCACTTGGAGGCTGCAATGCAGTTGAGCAGCCAATTGCGCTCAGCCTGGATGTGTTACTATGTGTCCATGTCGATGAGCGATATCCACAGGCTCTCGCTGAAGCTTGGCAAGTCGGGCACCTTCTGTGGCTCATCCTTGAGCACAGCTAGGCATGGCAGCCCCAGTGCGCGGGGCGGGGCGGGGGGGGGCGGCAGTGACGGGGGAAAAGGGAACGGAATTGGAGGTGAAGGGGACATTTGCAGCACCCCCGGCCCCACCCCTGTAGCTGCTCAGGTTCCTGAAGACCGATGTCAGCTGGGGGGTGAGGGTATGGCGCCTGATGCCTGACAGAGGGTCCTCTTGCAGAGGCTGCAGCAGCAGCAGCAGCAGCAGCAGTGGGGCTGCACACTCGCCAAGCTGGTGCTGCTTTTCCAAATCCTCCAGGGCCTTGACAAACTCCTCGGTGAACTCCTGCTTCTCGTTGGCCAACATCTTGGGGTAGAAGAACTGTGTGCTCCTCGGTGTAGTGGTAACCAGCCCATTGGTCTGGATGATGAGGCACTCGAGCTCAGGAGAGGAGAGCTTCAGCAGCCTCAGGTAGGGCTGGAGAGCAGGCTGTCAGGGGGCACCTGTTGTGTGTGCAGTTTGCAGATGGGGGGGCAGAGTTGGCTCTGCTGGCACCTGTTCCCTCAGGCTCAGCTTCAGGGCATCATTCTTCACCACGCTGCCTGCTGCCCATCTTGGCGCCTCAGGGACAAGTGGGCCAGGGACACAAAGTTGCTGCCACTGCCACTGACGCTATTGCCCAGGCTTCTCAGTGCCTCATCACCATAGAAAAGTGTTTCCACCCTCTGCTGCACCAAAGGCTGTCTCCGCTGGGGGAGGGTGGCCAGGGCCTTTGTCCTGGGGTCTCCCACCCCCTCCCCTGCCCAGTCAGTCCTGGGCCCACCCTGCCAGTGGGCTCTGTGCCTGGCCCTTCTGTGGGGGGCTCCTCAGAAACATTATTATTAAGGGAGAAAAAATTAAAGAATTCCCTCTAAAATTGAAAAAAAGCAAAAAGATGCCTTTTTTTGTCATTTTATTCAACATCATCCTTGAAGCTCTATCCAAAACAATTAGAAGAAAGAATTAAAGATAATGAATAGAAAAATAGGAAATCAAACTATCACTATTTGCTAATGACATGCTTCTATATTTAGAAAATCCAAAAAATTTCACCTGAAAACTTTCTTGACTAATAAATTTAGTAAAATAGTATAACATGAAATAAACACTCAGAAACCAAATGAATTTTTATAATGAAGTGTTCGAGTCTGTAAACAAGTCAGGATGGCACCTGGCATTTTGCCAGAGAAATGCTAGAGTCTGTAAACAAGGCTGGATGGCGCCTGGCAAAATGCCAGAGGAAGTGGTTTGTGAAGTAACAAAAGCAAGCCATTAAGTGTGGAGATTCCTTATTGGTTGACTGCTGTATCTAGTTTATGCTAATAAGATAAGCTGTGTGGAATGTATAAATACCGCTCCTGTCCTACAGTAAACAGCTCCCATTCCTGCTGTATCAATGTACACAAGTTGTTCATCACCCACCCACCCCCCCCACCCCCCCGCTAGTTTGCTGCAGCCGGACTGCGGCAATGAAGCAATGAATCCAATGTAAAAACAAATTAGGAAAACCACCCCATTAACAATGGCCTCAAAAAGAAAAAGAAAGAATAAAATAAAATACTTGGGAATCAAACTAAAAAAGAGGTAAAATACCTCTACAATGAATACCACAGAACACTAAAGATAGAAATTGAAGATCTGAGAAAATGTAAAGATGTTACATACTCTTGTATAGGCAGAATGATCATAGTCAAAATGGTGATACTAACAAAATAGTTATAGAGATTCAATGCAATTCCTTTTAATCTCCCAATGACATTCTTCATAAAACTATAAAAATCAATCATGAAATTCATTTGAAAAAATAGGAGAGCCACAATAGCCAAAGCAATTCTCAACAAAATGAGTGAATCAGTAGGCATCACAATACTAGACCTTAAACTATACTACAGAGACATAGTATAAAAAAAAAAAGTACCAAAAGACATATAGACCAATCCATACTAGACAAAGGTGAAAAAAAACATAAATTGGAGAAAAGAAAGCCTCTTCAACAGTTGGTGCTGGGAAAACTGGAAAGCCATATGTAGAAAGATGAAATTAAACTTCTATATCTCACTGTGCTCAAAAATCAACTCAAAGTAGATAAAAGATTTAGACATGAGAATGGAGACCCTAACAAAAAAAAAATGTCCACATCCTCATCCTGTTAGCTTAGGACCTGACTTCTTGAACAAGACTCCTAAAACACAAACAGTAAAATTAGGAATCAAAAAATGGGATGGATTCAAACTAAGAAGCTTATTCTCTGCAAAGGAATCAATCTATAACATGAAGAGAGAGCCTACAGAATGGGAGAATAAATCCTTAGCACAAACACATCAAATAGAGCAGAAGTCTCCAAGATATATAAAGAACTCAACAAACTTATTGCCAAAAAAAAGAGACATAACCCATCAACAAATGGATGAAGGAACTGAAAAGACACTTCACAAAAGAAGAAATACAATTGATCAACAAACACATTAAAAAGACCATCATCTTTAGCAATTAGAAAAATGCAAATAAAAGCTATTTCAATATTTTATTTCACTGCAGTCATAATGGCAATTATCAAGAATACAAGCAATAATATTGTTCATGAGAATGTGGGAGGCAAAGGTACACTCATACATTGCTTGTGCCATATCAATGTATTCACAATAGCTAAGCTACGGAACCAACCTAGGTATCCTTCAACATATAAATGAATAAATAAAATGTTATATATAATATAAATAATATAACATTTATATATATAATATATATATATATATATATATATATATATATATATATATATATATACACACACACACACACACACACACACACACACACACACAAACAAACATACAGCCACACACAGATAGATTAGCCTGTGTGGCTGTATGTTTGTGTGTTTGTGTGTGTGTGGTGTGTGTGTGTGTGTGTGTGTGTGTGTGTATGGAATATTACTCAACCCTAGAAATAATAAAATTATGCCACTTGCTGGCATATATAACTTGAGAATACCATGCTAAGCTAAATAAACCAATAACAAAATTTCAAAGGCTTAATATTTTATCTGATGTGCAGATGCTAATTCACAATGGAAGGCACTAGGGAAGAATAAATACACTTTGATTTATAGAGAGGTTAGTAAGGGAGGGAAAGAGGTATGCGGTTTTGAAGGATCATGAAATGGATCAGATATTATTACCCTGCATGCTTATGCAATTACATGACTGGTGTAATTCTGCATCATGTACAAAAAGAAAAAATATGAAGTTATACTCCATTTATGTATGCTGTGTCAATGCATTATACTGTTATGTATAGCTAATTTTAACAAATGCCAAAAAGATAGAATCAAATAAATTACAAAATACAATAATTAAAACACTGTTTTACTGAAATAGAAAGCAACATATAGACCAATGCACAGAAAAGAGAACAAGGGTAAGCCCAGACATTCACTGCACAATCATCTTTGAGAATGGGGCCAATAATACAGAATGAATAAAGGATAGTTAGTCTCTTTAACAGATGGTGCTGAGGACACTCAATATCTGCACAGGGAAGAAAGAAAACAAAAATTTATCTTACATCATATCAAACATCAACTCAAAGAGGAGAAAATGTAAAGTGAGAGGTGAACCTGTATAATTCCTGGAAGACAGTACTGGGGTCCCATTTACCAATCTCTTCCCATCCTACTAAGGTGACAAATATGATCACTACACAGTGTTATATGTATTAAAATATCATGCCATACAACACAAGCAGATGAAGTTGCTATTTTTAATCTAAAATAGAAAAAAAGAAAGAAGAGCATAAGTTTGTGAGCAAAACATACAAAGAAAACACAGAAGAAACACTTTACAAGATAGCTCTAGGTAATGGTCCTTTTGCTATGACAATAAAAGGACAGGGAAGAGAACCATGAACAGAGAAGTATAATTCCATTAAACCAAAAGCTTCTACACAGCACAGTAAAGCATGAACAGCGAAGAGATTCAACTGTTGGAATGAGAGAAATGACTGACACATCACCTGAGAAGAGTATAAAATCTGAAACACAAAATATCCCTATGAGAAACCATTAAGTGAGCTGGGTACAGTGGGACATACCTTGAATATCAGTGATTTGAGAAGCTGACGTGGGAGGACCACAAGTTAAAAACCAGCCTCATCACATTAGCCAGGCCCTAAGCAACTGAGTGAGACCCAGACTCTAAATTAAAATAAATAAATAAAACTCTGGGGAAGTGACTCAGTAATTAAGTGCTGTGGGTTCAATCTCTAGTTGCAATATATAAATATAAACAGAGAGTAGCATGCTGGTTGCAAAGAAATGTGGTTAGGGTAAAATGTGGTGCTGCTCTTCGATGGATATAAAATTTTAATTGCATAAGATAAACAACTTCTAGATATTTGCAGCATAATTCTGTAGTTACACTTTACAATAGTATAATGTTCACTTACATGTTTTCAGAGTACATATATCCTACTTAGTGTTCTTACTATTGTGCAAGGGAGGAAGGGAGGATACAAGGGACTGAGGGAGGGAAAGATGATGAAGAGAGTGTTGAAGCCAGAAGGCAGGGAAAGGAGGACTAGCCCCATGATGCTCTTCCTACACAGTCAGGATTCCTGCTCAAAGTGGACCTGTTCTTGATTGAATATTCACTGTTGCTATCATAATTTTTATTGATTTTATCTTACTACTTATTTTTCAAAAGTAAATTCCAAGAAGGCAATGGACCACAGGTATAAACACAGCACATAAATGTAACCTGCAGGTATAGTGCTTTTGGACACTTCATAAACATTGAGTTTTCATTCCCATTATCACAAATTCCAGTGGGCCACGGAAATATGGGAGCTAAGAGAGAGTTGGGTACAAAGTGACCATGTCCTATCCACAAGTATAAAAAAAAAGGGAGCATGATGAAACCCAGGTAGGACACACATTAATGTCGAACCAGAATTAGATTCAAATATAGAAAGAAGACAGCTTTGTCACTCAAGGTATTTCACTGTGTTAACCCAACTTTCCAGCTGAGGATGTGAAGGGATAGGGAAAGCAGGGTAATCCACAGTCACTTTTCTCCCAGCTCTTTCAAACTCATTAACAAACCAGCTGGAGAAATTGTTCACAGTTATCAGGGTGTAATAAATGCAATTGCACTGGCTCTGTGTAACATATTCACTGCTTTGGTATTAATGAACACAACATGGATGTGTAAGCTCTCCAATGTGACTTTCTCATAAGTTTGCATTTAGAATTGATATGGCATACAAAAAGATGAATGTTAGAAGTCTTGCTAATAATTTAAAATTCTGTAGTAAGAAGGACAATTAAAAGACAAATTGTACAATGACATGTGAAGAGATCACAGAAGAAAGAAATAGATTTCTGTGGCATGATGTCAATGGTAGAGGTCACCTGCTTTTAGACAGGGAGTCTAAGTTTTCATTTTGCATTGGTCCTGACAAATTACACAAGTTGCCCTAAAAATACCAGTAAAAAGGTGTATATTTCCCTGGAGAAAGTGGTGATTCTAGCATCATGAAAGATAAATTTAAAAAAAAAATGAGCCTTAACATATGAAGGAGGAAGAGAATGAAGAGTAGGAGGAGAGTCTCTCAAGGTTTCCCACATGTGAATTCCTGATAAATGACATAAGAACTAAAGTAAAAATCCTGAAAGATTGAAAGCTGGAAAATATGAGCAATAAAATAAAAAAATTTAATATTAAATTATAAGTGAAAGCAACAAATAAATGTATATTTACTGAGAAATATTGACTACATTGATAAAAATGATGGGAAAAAAATCTTTCATATACAAGAGTTCAAAACAATACAGGAGAATAGCATCCCATCCTGCATGTGGAGCTTAGTATCTTTGTCATTTTATGGGTGGGCAGATTCAGTGACTTGATTGCAACAAATAGTGAAAGAATAAGTAAAATATTACAGTCCCAAAGGATGAACTTGGCACAAACTACCTTGACAGTGGATGGACTGTAGCACTTCAAATATTTCAATGACCATCAGATAACCTCATCATGCTGTGACAACAAGGCACTTCAAATCAAAGAAATCATACGATTTCTTCCAAAATTATTTAATCCATTATCTTTATAGGTGACTAACAATGACCATTTTCACAAGTAGGAAACAAACCATAAGGATACTCTCTTCCTCAGTGTTGAGTGCCTACCTTTCAGTGATCAAATAGAATAATTAGTTTTAATTTGTTTTTAATTAACAAATATTTACTGCACATGTTAATGGAGTTGAGCATAATATTTCCAAATGCATGGTACACAGTGATCATATCTAATTATCTATCTTCTACTTTCATTGATTGCCCTGCCCCAGCACCCTTTGTACTCTCCAGAAATTACTATTGGGCTTCCATATTACTTCTAAAAAATCAACTCTAAGGTGTAGGTGATAAACATGGTAATAGAAAAAAGATTTCTGCAGTCACAAACAAACATTTGCAGGAATTAACTCTCCCCAGATCTCTGAGAACATAAATGTTAACACCTGGTTGAGTCTCCCTTTATCTCATTGTAAACAACCAGAAAAATGACCTCCAGCTATTGCCTTCACTATGCTGACCTTATTTTTTCCATAAATCTTCAATTTGGCTTCAATTCCCACCACCTGAGGACAGAGGTTCCACTGAGATTATCAGAAACCCCTATGGCACCAAAACTCAAGGTCCCTCCTTTGTCACCCTGTGGCTCACTTTTTAGTGTTTTTTAGAACAAGAGGTTCTGCCTTTCTTTTTAAAATCACCTCTTCCAGAAATTCATGTCATTACATTTTCCTGGTTTTCTATCTCCTTAACTGAATGACCACACTGTCTTCTTCATATTATTTCCTTCTCCGTGGCTAAATATAGGTGTGTTCCCAGCTCAGAGAAATGCTCCCTGTACTTATATATCTTCACCCAAACCTGAGTCATGCTCAGTCTCATTGCAGTATTTTTCACATTCCCCTGCCTTCCAAATATTCATTTTCTTCCCAGTCCTCTCCTCTCACCTTATGTGGATATCAAGAAGAAATCACAAACATCAACACAAAAGCCTTCTTCAAGACTAACACACTTTTTCCTGCCTCATGTGGTTTTTCTGCTCCATACAGGAATGCTTTTGCCAAAAAGCTCTGAATATTCACTTAGGCCTACAGATGCCCAATGAACAACTACAAGTGAGATAACACTTGGCATCTCTGAGATATATTTATTCTATTTAATGGCTTTTAATAATCACAGCATAGAAAATAGAAAGAAATACCTGCAATATTAGTAAGGACTCCTGAAACATTCCAGGCACAACAGGTGTAGAAAGAGGCCATGATTGAATTGAAATCCTTATCCCACTTCTGAATAAATTTTGAAAAAAAATATATGTGTGTGTGTGTATATATATATATATATATATATATATATATATATATATATATATATATACTCACACACACACACACACACACACACACACACACACATATACACTGGGTAGTTAGTGTAATACTCCCTTTCATAGCTGGATGATTAATTTCATACATACAATTAATGAAGATTTGTACAAAAAAAATAAAAAAATAAAAAGCTGCTTGTAAAGCAAGTACTGAAGAGTTTTCTAAAGTATTTCTTAACCAAGCCAGCCAATAAGTAGGCAGATACTCTGGTGGAAGATAGAAAAATGTCAAAAGTACAGTTCTGATACCATCTAGTGTCTAATTAGGACTTAGCACTTCTAACAATGGGAAAGTACCCACATTACGCAGAGCAGTAAGTACAAGTAGGGATGAGACAGGGATTCTTGAAACCTAAAAGAGGGGTGAGGAGATGCAACTGGAGAAGCAAGCAAGGAAGGGATCTTTAAGGAGACCTTTATCTCACAGCTAGGAAAGGATTGGGGCAGCTAAATGATATGGAGAAGGGTGTGTTTTAGAATAATTGAGAAGGTAAACATTGCCATGGATGGTAACATTAGATCAGATGCCTAAAGGGGGTCAGTACTTCATGTCTCTTTAGTGCCTGAATTCTTGGGTCAGTCCAGGGGAATGGTAGCCCCCACAAAAATGAGAGCAGAGATTCCTTGCTGTTTTGTTCATGTCTGTGTCCTCTCTGCCTAGGACAGAGCCTGGTACTATAGTTTTTTTTTTTTTTTTTTTTTTTTTTTTTTTTTTTTTTTTTTTACAAGGAGTTATGTTTCCATATATAAAATTAATGAAGGCTGTGGTTTTGCCTAGAGGTAGAGTGTTCGTCTATTATGCATGAGGCATTGGGTTCAAGCCTCACCATAACATAAAAATAAAATAAATGTATTGTGTCTACCTACAACTAAAAAATGAATGTTTTAAAAAAATACTAAATGATAATACTGTCAAAATATATCCCCTGCCCCATCCATTGCAAATTGCCTTTTAGAGAATCATGAAGCTGGAACTTGGCCTTACACCAGCCTGAGAGTCAGATGTCACTTTGTGTCCCACTTTACAGACTTAGGGAGTGTCCCAAAGTAGCACCTGGAAAGAGCCAAGGCCTCTTCCCTCATCAATGCTTTTTTTATTGCCCAGGTGCTATGAAACCCCTGCCTGTGAGTGAGTAAGTGAAGGGGACTGTGCGATCCAGATCAGACTCCAGCAAGTGATGGCTGCATCACAGGCTTACCCTCTCTGGACTTCAGGGTCTCAATATGTAAACAGCAGGCACCAAGAGAAGTCTCTGTGAACACACAGGAAAAAAAATTATTGTTCCCCAAAAACAAAGTGTCTCAGGCGATATCCCAAGGACCCCTTCAAGAAACCCCATGGGACCCAACCAACCTGAAAATATAGAAAGTGCACAGCATCCAATGAGTGGGAGGAAGAAAGAAAGGCTGTGCCATGGCATCTTCAGCCTCCCTCCATTGCCTCAGTGGGTAAGAGGGGAAACTGAGGCCCCCAATGGAACAGACATTGAGGTCACATTACTATCTCAGAGGCCAAAGACCCTGCTTCCCCTCTGGGTCCACAGTGAATCCTGACAGAATTACCGGATGGATGCCTCTCCTGACTCCATTTGCCTCCTGTGGATGCACCCACCATGCCCTCTGCTCCTGCATTACTGTGCCTCCTGGTTCCTAGGCTGTGCTCACCTAAGGGGTCCTGGGTGGGGTGCTGCCTCCCACGTGCTTCCCCTGTCTTCTCCCCACCCACTGTTCTTACAAGTTGGGCTCCATTCACTCAGGCTGACTCTGCCTCACCAGCTCTGCCCACAAGGTCCTCTCCACTTTTTTCATAGGTGCCACCCAGCATCTGGCCTCTTACCTCCATTGTTTTGAGAGCCACGCCCACTCCACCCATTTGATCCTCTGCATTCTGTCCACATGACTCATCCTCTGATGACATATTTAACACTCTGGGATTGCAGGTTTTTCCCTCTAGCCCTGGAACCTTTGCAGTCTGGCTTGGCCCAATTCCACCACCATCCACTAGCATACAAAATGGCTCTGCTCTTCTTCATTAGCCATGGTTTTCCATCAAGTTCACTCCTACACCAGCCTCACTGTCACCTGGCCTCTCCACTGCTCCTTGAAAACTCCATCTGAAATGAATGAAAGAGATATTGCTGAGATATCCATGGTTGTGACACCACTGAGTCTAAGGGACAATTACCTTTGGGCTCTGGTCACATTTGAACCCTACATCTTCAATGGTTCACCTTGAACCACTCTGCTAACCACAGAGTATCTCCATTTACAGAATTCCAACTGATGATAATACTTTTTTGCATAAATGTGAGCATGTTTTCAGCACTGTCTTTGTATTATGGATGCAGAAGAGGCACTGTACAGCAACTAGCAATGTCCCTGCCCTATTTGTGAAAGAGCCCAGCCAGATTTAAAAAGCATGTTTTCAAAGGACATGCCCTTCTGATTTTTTTTAAGCTCTGTGGCCTTCAGCACCTTCTCTCCCCCTTTCAGCACAGGATGGGCACAACTATTTGGCAAACAAGAGTCATCTGTGATCTCTTCTCCAGCCAGCCTGGGGCATCTCAGAATGAGGAAGCATAGGTATCTGGTCATGGCCATCTTTCTCAAGGTTCAGTCTCAGAAGAGAAAGCCTCTTTATAATGACTTCTGTATAACTATGGTTTATTCTGACAACCTGACACAATGCTGTAGAGACAGGGAAGCAGTTGGGGACTTGGGCTTCAAGCTGCAGAAACTGAACTAGGTGATTTATTTTTTTAAGAAAAATGACACTGGGGAGGTCAAGGAATCTGATAGCAAAGTTTTTTTTTTTTTTAAAGAGAGAGTGGGAGAGGGAGAGGGAGAGAGAGAGAGAGAGAGAGAGAGAGAGAGAGAGAGAGAGAGAGAATTTTTTTAATATTTATTTTTTAGTTCTCGGCGGACACAACATCTTTGTTTGTATGTGGTGCTGAGGATAGCACGCATGCCAGGCGAGCGCGCTACCGCTTGAGCCACATCCCCAGCCCTGATAGCAAAGTTTAATAAAACCAGGAGCTGGGTTTTGCCAGGTGATTTCAGTGGCCAAAATCCATTTACAGTTCTCACTGAACCCCATTGCTATATGAGCACACTGAAAGCCTTCCTGCTGTTGCTTTGTTGTGCAAAACAACAAAGAGAAGGGGTCCAGTAGGCTGGGTATAGGTATTGGCTGGGAGTACAAATTCTTCACATTCAACTAGGTATTAAAGGATAAATTGAAGTATGCTAAAGAGCAAAGGAAAGGACATTCTAGGTAAGAACACCATTTGTGATCTCACAAAGAAATTTGTGTCCTCTCAGAATCACACAACCACACTATGCCAGGTGCTTTTCTCATCATGTCATTCAATATCTCCAAACCTTTCAAAAATAGTGCCATACTTTGGGAAACTTATTTCATTGTTCCACAAAAATGCTAAAGGCTTCTATAAAGAATTCAAAATATACAGCATAATACTGCAAAACTGGGCAAGGGGTGGAAATCTTGCCAAAACCCAGTGCCCCAAACACCAGAATTAACATTAGGCAGTATCATTTCCCAGGACTTTTTAGTCACATAGATTGGAGGGTGAATAAAAAAAAACAAGGATGGGTAGAAAGAAAGAAAATAATTTGATTAAAATGAGGTTAAATGTGGGCTGGGTTTGTGGCTCAGTGGGAGAGTGCTTGCCTAGTGCACACGAGGTGCTGGGTTATATCAACACCACATAAAAACAAAAAAAATAATGGTTAAAATTATAAAAAGTTATTAAATATGAAAAAAACAGCATTTTCACTTGAATTTATGGAAAGAAAAAAACAAAATCAGTAAAAGAGAAGTAGCTGCTAACATGACATATTTATTTTGTGATAAAAATGCTTGTTTGATATAAGAATACCCCAATATTGTGATTAACAATGTGTCTCAAAAGCTAAAAAATACCATTAAAAAATCTGAGGATGAGGCTCCGTGGTTATGTTCCCCTAGTTTCAAACACTTGTACAAAAAAAAAAAATAAATAAATAAAAGAAATAAAAAAGAAAAAAATGTGGTTCCTTTTTCTTATGTTACATATTACAATTTTAGCATTCATTTTTACCTGTTGTGGAGGCTGTGAAACATCAGTCTCTCGCACATACGTCTTTGCCCACATCTGACATTTTGCTCTCAGCCTATTGTTTTATGTCAAGGTCTATACTTTACCTGCCACCTCACTTTAATTGGAAATCTTTTAAAATCCTAGGTTTCTCTGGAGGCAGGGTTCATCTTCAGTCCTTGGACCCAGGCTTCTTCCTTCTGTGTTCATTTAGATTCAAGTCTTTTTTGGAGACGACCCACTTCAAAATTGGGAACAGTATGTCTTGCTTAAAATCACTTTCCCAATGTCCCATCAGTGCAGGAATTGAGATTGGGACCAGTGTTAGTCTGTTGTGGAACAGTTCTCAGGAGAGCCATGGGAGTCCTGGGATTTTGGACTTGAGTGTTGGCAACAAGAGGAAATATACTCACTCTCTGTGAACATTCTGGGACAGATGAGGGATCCTGGAGATGACTCAGGACTAACTCTGTCCCAAGGGCTCAGATTAGGTACTGTAGAGGTTTTGTGTTGTACTTCCACTCCATCCCCAGAGACCTGAAAAAGAATTGGTGACAAAGATGGCTGGTTCTTTTGACCTGCATTGTTCCTGAACCTGAGGACAATGAACAGAAAGTAGAACAAGGAGAAAAATCAATGCATCTGTCTTTCCACTGCTAGAAAAATGTACCCATCAAATACTGAAAAAGATTTCCTTTTACTTGAAAATCAAAAAGCCCAGTGGTTGGCAGTCTGGGCTGCTATGGCTATCCAGCTATGCCATCATGCCTCAGAACCCTTTCTGTTTTTCATTCTGCAGTCCATTCAATGCAGCAATCAGGGGAAAGGGAAGAAGGAAAAAAACAAAGATCTAAGAGGCCCAGTGGCTTCCACTGATATCTCATTGGCCAGCACAGAATCATAGAGACCCCTACCTGCAAATAATATTGGGGAATACAGTTTGTTTTTCATTTTTAGTTTGAGTTTGGTTCTGTTTTTTGGTTGTGGGAACTGAATCTAGGATTTCTTAAGCACTGAACAACCATCCCCAACCCTTTTTATAGTTTATAGACAGTGTCTATCTAAGATTTTTAGGGCTTCACTACATTGCTGAAGCTGACATTAGACTTTTGAGCCTCCTGCCTCAGCCTCTATAGTCACTGGGATTATAGGCATGTGCCACCAGGCCTGCCTGGCTTTTTTTTTACATGCTGGAGTTGGATCCTGTAGGAGGCCATTCATGTGATTTGAGTTACCTCCCTGGCTGGGTGAGAGGGGCCTAAACACAGCCTGTGTTAAAAAGCCTTCCCCACCCTTTCCCATGTCCGAGGGCTTGTTCATGCAGAGGTGTGCCTGGCCACTGACCTGAAGACCCAATTGCCAGCCCTGACCTTGAGATGCTGACCCCCTTATCCTTCATTGGCTGGTATTTTCCCTTGAATTTTTTTGTTGCCCAATAAAAGCTCACTCCCTGGCATGCTCTCCCTCTCTCGCTAGTCTCTTCTGTAAACCTCAACAACAGATTAGGTGGCTGGAGGCAGGAGCTAGGAGAAGCCATCTCAGAGCTGCATTAAAGGTATGAGAGTCTGTCTCTTTAATTTAAAACTCTCTAGCAATTTCTTATGCACTGAATCTTCTTTCATGAAGCTCACGCCCGTCGTGTGGCAGAGGAACCCAGAGCCAGGCACATGGGAAACACTCGTTTTACTACTGAACTGTACTTTCAGCCCTAAACCTGTCATTTTGAAGTATTAGAAACCCATTTTATAAAATATAACGTCCCAGTGGAATGAATTAGGGATACCTGCACCTGGACCTTAACAAACAGTTGTGCTTGGGTGGCTTAGTGTAGGCCCAGTGCATAGTCAC